>NC_134088.1:19700000-20026035 GCF_000715075.1 Nicotiana tabacum | reverse complement strand
CATTATTGTTGTCGTAGACTACAATTTTGACTGAGCCTTTTATAGAGAAAAGTTCTTTGATTTTCGACCTTAGGCGATTGATTTGGGGTCTAGGTTTTAAGAATCTGTCAACTATAGTAAGCTTGCACTCTGCTTCCATGATTCACAGTAATTCGATGACTTGAAAAGAACAGCAGGCATTCCATTGTGAGTTGTATGTATGGCCTTTACAGACTCCCGATTGGGCCGATGATCGGGTGAAGTTGAGCCAGAGGTTGTGGCGATTTTGGTGGCATAAGTGTATTTTTCTTCGATTCTTTTTTGGGGTAGGATCGCAGTTAAGGGGAGAGTATTTTGCCCATCCAGATGCGCCAGAGTGACGCCTACTCCGAGTAGTCTAAGTATGATTCGGCACGTTGGGAGTGATTTGAAAACTTAAAGTTCATATTTTAAATCAATTCCGTTTAGGGTGTGATTCTTAGTTTTGATGTTGTTTTACGCGTTCCGAGGGTGCGAGAAAGTCTGTCTTATGATTTAAAACTTGTTGGTATGTTTGGGTGGGTCCTCGGGGGGCCTGAAGGCCATTCGAACGGTACACAAATTGAGTTAAAACTCAATAGGGTTGCTGGTGCACCAGTTCTGGTGTGCCCACACCTGCGAGCTTTGGGCCGCAGGTGCGAGCCCGCATATGCGGTATTTTGGCTGCAGAAGCAGCTTAGAGAGTTTGGACATGGCCCATAGAAGTGAAGGGGTTTGCGCAGAAGTGACCCCGCTTATGTGGTGAGAAGTCATAGAAGCGAGACCGCAAAAGCGGAAACACGTCTGCAGATGCGGCAAGCGCTAGTCCTGTGGAGTTCCGCAGAAGCGGGCTTGGTTCTGCAAATGCGTACCCTTGATGGCAGATGCAAAAATCGTAGAAGGCAGAACACTTCATTTAAGTCGGGACTTAGGCATTTTAAGCTCATTTATTGCATTCCTTGGGCAATATTTGGAGTTCTTAGAGAGGTAAGACTTTGAGGTAAATAATTTCTACACAATGTGAGTTAAATACATAGATTATGGGTAGATTTAACATGTAAAATTAGTGAAATCATGGGTTGAGATGAAAAACCTAAATTTTGTTTTATATAAAAACGGGATTTAACCACGAAAATGGTTATGAAAATTAGTGAAAATCACATATTCGAGTTCATGAGGTGATGGGTAATAACTTTCTTCGAAAAGTTCCGGAATCCGGGCACGTGGGCCCGGGGATGAATTTTAGAAATTCTTCAATTGGGATTGGGTAACCACTTTAATAGCTAGAATATGAACTTTTGAGCATGTATTGATGATTTTATATAATATTTGACTAGTTTTGAGTCGTTTGGCACCGAGTTGAGGGTTTAAAGCACATTTGTGGACTGGAAAATAAGCTTTGAGATGAGGTAAGTCTCTTTTCTAACCTTGTAATAGGGAATTAACCCCATAGGTGAATTGAATTAATATGGTCTTCTATTTGTGGGGGTTGCGTACGCATGAGGTGACGAGAGTCCGTACGTAGCTACTAGTTATGCTTATGTCCGGGTAGTTTAGGACACAAATCATGTTATACTAGTTATACTTGCGATGTTTGTACCTTACTTGTAAATCTAAGTGTCTAAACCATATTGGAACTTGATAAAGGAATTGTAAAAAGCCGAATTGCATTTACTTGAGTTTTGGACGGGTTACTTGACTATTAATGAGAATTGGTGTTTTATTTGAATAATAGCCTCTTAATAATCTTTGAATCGATTTTTTATAAAGTATTTTCTCTTCTTGTGGATCGGGCCGAATGCCTTGGTAATAGAATAGATGCATCTATGGTTCGTGCCGTTTGACCCTCGGCAGTGCACATTTTATATATTTGTATGTTGGATCGGGCCGTACGACCTCGGCATAATTCGTGCAAAAAGAATTCTTGGAGCCCAATTGTAATTGATATTGTTTCATTGGCTTGAGAGATTAATATGTTAAATGATGAAAATAAAATTGGGATTTACTATTAGTGAAAAAATTATTTATTTATTCCTTCTTATTGAGTTTTCGGTTGTATTCTTATAATCCATGTTTAATTATAATTTCGGTATTTATTGTTAGCCCATAGTAAGTGTCGAAGTCGACCCCTCGTCACTACTTCTTCGAGATTAGACTATATACTTTCTGGGTACATGTTGTTTATGTACTGACGCTACAGTTCTGCACTAATCATGCAGGATCTGAGGCAGGTGTATCAGGCTATCAGTTCGGCGCGCATCCTTGATTTCTTCGAGACTTAGCGGTGAGCTGTCTTTCGAGCCCGTTCTGTAGCACCCGAAATCTTCCTTTTGTTTTTACTTTTTGTCTATTTTACTTCAAACAGTAGTGTAGTATTTTTGTATGTTCTACTAGTAGCTCATACACTTGTGACACATGATTCTAGTAGACACATGATTATCTTCTTCTTTTTTTATATTTACTTATCTCATTTGTTCTTAAAATTTATTATCGCTCATCTTAGTAAATTCTAACTTCTTATTTATGCGCTAATTAAAAATCAGCTATTTTTGAAATGTTAAAAGAAACAATCATAAGGTTAGTTCAACGTTGACTTGCCTAGCGGTAACGTTGGGCTCCATCACGGCCTATTAGAGAATTTGGGTCGTGACACCTTGAGTCTCCATAACAATTCTCGATCAACTAACAAGAATATCAATAAATCTGGGGGTACTGGATCGGCATAAAAAGATGTGCAAAAGCATAGTATGAGTACACCACAGCGGTACCCAGTAAGTATCAAGCTTAACCTCGGTAGAGTAGTGACGAGGCCAGGTCATGGCACCTATTGGACATATAAACCTGTACAAAATGTTACATAAATCTAACAAGAAAATAATATCAATGTAAAGCCAATAACATAAGAATTTCCAATTGAAATCAACAATGAGAACAATGAGAACACGGATGGCAACAAGAAAACAATCAATTGATTGAGCAACAACATAGTCAGAGTACAAATAACATATGAATGGGTTCAAGTAAGTAATCATATAACAAATCAATCAATTAAATTATTTATAATGCTTGTATTTCAACATAAATTACCCGAGGTATCACTCCTCGAAATCTCAATTCAAGATTAACAACTTCCAATTCTTACACATGTGGCATCTTGTGCCCACATCTTTCCGAATCACTTTTTGACGTCAAAATCCCTGTGCTACTATGTGTATAGTTTCCGTATCAATATCAACCAGGATGACCAATGAATAATTTAAATACAATTAAATACAATTTCCAAATGAAATACAGTGAAGCATCAAATGAGTCATTAAGAGAATTTAGGATTTAAATAAGGTTAAATAGTAGAGAGGTTGTGCAAATAGAATATCAATTGAGTTTATTTTAGAAAAATATGAGATCCAATATAATATTGTATTTATACAAATTAAGACATTCAATCAAATTTTAACGAGATAAATATGGGTTTTATTAAAGTAAAACGTATTATCAATTTTTCACATAATTATAGGACAATATGATAATGAGGAAGTTGAGGTATCAATTAGAGTAAAAATATAATCACCATTTAATTTAGTAAATCTCCGAATAATATATGAGTTTTATTTTTGAAAGACACACAAGTGGAACAGCTTGAAAATTCTTTCATTTACCTCTGCTAAATTCTCAGCAACTTAACACATCACATAGGATGCATGACTCACACAAGAAGTCCATATTGTTCTATTTTTAATATATTGACGGTTAATTAATTATAGCCAAAATATAATGAGGTGATTTAAGGAACCACAGTAGCCATCCTAGCATGAAATGCATAGTGAGAATCACAATCGAAATTAACCTTAATATCACAATAATTTCATATTTGTACATTTGTTGCGGCGTGCAACCCGATCCTTCACAATAATAATCATATTTGTTGTGGCGTGCAACCCGATCCCTCTCAATAATAATCATATCTGTTGCGGCATGCAACCCGATCCCACTAAATATTAAATTATATCTGTTGCGGCGTGCAACCCGATCCCTCATGCAATAATAAATCATATATGTTGCGGCGCGCAACCCGATCCCACTCAATAATAATCATATCTGTTGCGGTGTGCAATCCGATCCCACTCAATATTAAATCATATTTGTTGCGGCGCGTAACCCAATCGCACTCAATATTAAATCATATCTGTTGCGGCGTGCAATCCGATCCAACACAATATTAAATTATATATGTCGCAGCGTGCAGCCCGATCCCTCTTAATAATTACCAACCAATTTACAACCAACTACGGCATACCACAAAATTAAGAGAAATGACGAGGCTACACAAAAAAATCACAACTAATGAAAAAGGCTACACGATAGCTCACAAAATCAAATAACAAGGAAATGTCAATCCAAAAGCCAAGGCACAATTTATGAGCATCAATTAACAATTAAGGCATGTAACAGGTAAAGCATGAATTCAACGAATGATTAGAATCAACAATTAGCATATAAGGGTGAACTTGACAACAAGGATGGAATATGTGCTAACAATCTCAAGTAAAGCACGTACAAACAATTCTAACAACAAAAGATATAATCATGAAACGATATTTATAATCAATTGTATAAAAGGATCCTAACGGTCTAAACGGGTCAAATATCACATATAGGTTGTGTACCTACTTGTCACCTCGAGCACACGACGTTCACATAACACGAATGACACAATCATCCCAATTCCTAAGGGGTGGTTTCCCCCACACAAAGTGAGACAAGACACTTACCTTAACGAAGTTAGGCCGATATTCTAAAATAGCCTTCTTTCTTGAATTGACCTCCAAACAGCTCAAATCTATCCAAATTAATTATATATCTTCATTAAAATTCTTCGGAAACAATTTCAAATAATAAAGCGTTGACTTAAAATTTTATATTAAAAAGTCAACCAAAAGTCAATGCGGGGCCCACCTCTCGGAACCCGACATAATTTTATCAAAACCCAAATACCCATTCCGATACGAGTTCAACCATACCAATTTTATCGAATTCCAATAACAAATCATCCTACAAATCTTGAATTCCTATTTTTGGAAAATTTTACAAAAATCTCAATTTCCTCCATTACAACTCAAATTAAACGATGAATATAACCATGGATTTATCAAATATAATCACTATCGGATGTAGAATACATACCCCAATCGAAGTCATGAATAAATCCCCAAAATGGCCCAAGAACCGAACTCAAAAAGTTCCAATCGAAAATGAAGAAATGACATATTTTCAATCCTTAAGTTTCTATCTGATTTTTGCTTCTGCGGACAGGCTATCACATCTGCAGACTCTCTTTTGCGACCGCAGATGCGCACCTACAAAGTGCACTACCCAGTCGACCCCTCGCATATGCGGGATCATTTCCGCTTCTGCGAAAATCGCAGGTGCGAGGTCAGCGTTCGCTTCTACACAATGAACCGCTTCTGCGATCATTGTGTCGTTTCTGCGAAGCCGCAGAAGCATGGAGTTTTCTGGTTCTGCGATGCCTCTCCAGCAGCCTTCCATGATCGCTTCCGCGATGAGCACCTCACTTCTGCGAGTTCGCTTCTGCAATGAAGTTTCCGCAAAAGCGAAGACACCAGCAGCAGATTTCTAACAGTTCCTTCAAGTACAAAAATCAATCTGTTAACCTTCCGAAATCCACCCGAGGCCCTCGGCAAGTTAACCAAATATACCAACACATACAAAAATACAATACGGACTTAGTCGAGACCTCAAACCACGTCAAACAATGCCGAAATTATGAATCGCGTATCGAATTGAATTATGAGTTCAAATTTTGCACACGAGTCTTAAACGACATAATAAAGTTGTTCAAATTTTCGAAATCCAAAATCCAACCTTTATATCAACCAATGAGTTATTGTAATGACACGGCCGGTCATTTTGGGAGTATTAGCCCTGATCCCCAATTTACTGCTTCCCCCGCATCGTTTTCTACTTATGTTACTTGCTGGGAGGTTCTGTTTGTGGTTACAGAGTGATTAGGGACATTTAGTCCTTCAAACAAAAGTTTAAGTTCTAGAATTTTTGTCAGTTCTATTAGCTCCGTTGGGTGATTTAGGATTTAGGAGCGTATCCGGATTGTGAATTGGAGGTCCGTAGCTGAATTATGCTTGAAATGGCGATAGTTGAATTTTTGGGAAGTTTGACCGGAAGTGGACTTTTTGATATCGGGGTTAGATTCTGATTTCGGAAGTTGTAGCAGGTTTGTATTATCAAATATGACTTGTGTGCAAAATTTGAGGTCAATCGGACGTGGTTTGGTAGGTTTCGACATCGGTTGTAGACGTTTAAAGTTTCAAAGTTCATTATGTTTGGATTGGAGGGTGATTCATGTTTTAGTTATTGTTTGATGTGTTTTGAGGGCTTACCTAAGTTTGTATGGTGTTTTAGGACTTGTTGGTATATTTGGTTGAGGTCCCGCGGGCCTCGGGTGAGTTTCGGATGCTTAACGAATCGAAATTGGATTTGTGTGAGTAGCTGAAGCTTTCAACCTTCTGGTGTAATTGCTCCCGCGGTGGAGTGACTGCAAGTGCAGACTCGCATGTGCAGAAGGAGGAGCGCAGGTGCAGTTTGGAGAGGCCTAGCCTGTGGGCGCAAGTGCGAGACTAGTGGTGTGATGACCCAAAATATTATCTTTAAATTTAATAATTAATTATGTATTCTAATACCTCAAAAAAAACATTATTTATCATTACTCGACTTGCGTGCGCAGTCCGTAAAATTTTTCGGAAAGTTTGTATGTGAAAATGGATTAAAATATGAATTTGAGCTTTAAAATTCAACTGAGTTGACTTTGGTCAATATTTTGAGTAAACGGACTCGGATCAGTGTTTTGACAGTTCCAGTAGGTCCGTATCGTGAATTGGGACTTGGACGTATGCCCAGAATCAAATTCCGAGGTCTCTAGCCCGAGATATGGAATTTTGATGAAAAATTAAAAGTTTAAGTTCAAATAGTAACCGGATGTCGAATTATGTGCAAATGACCCCGGAATAGAATTTTGATGATCCCAACAGCTCTGTATGGTGATTTTGGACTTAGGAGCGTGATCGGAATTTTATTTGGAAGTTCGTAGTGGAATTAGGCTTGAAATGCCGAAAGTTGAATTTTTGGGAAGTTTGACCGAGGGGTTGACTTTTTGATATCGGGGTCGAAATTCAATTCTGAAAATTTGAGTACCTCCGTTATATCATTTATGACTTGTGCACAAAATTTAAGGTAAATCGGACGTGATTTGATAGGTTCCGAAGTCAATTGTAGATTAGAAATTTTAAAGTTCATTAGGCTTGAATCTATGTGTGGTTCGTGTTTTAGCGTTGTTGGATGTGATTTGAGAATTTGACTAAGTTTGTATGGTGTTTTAGAACTTGTTGGTATGTTTTGTTGAGGTCCCGGGGGCCTCGGGTGTGTTTCGGATGCTCAACGGGTCATTTATGGACTTAGAGAAGTAGCAGATTTTTCAGGTTTTTGTTGTAGAAATTTGTTCTTCGCGTTTGCGAAAGTGTGGTCAGTGGAAGCATCGCGAACACGCGGAGTAGGGCACGTTCGCGAAGAGTTTTTTCTGAGTGTGAGGTTTTATTCTTCGCGTTCGTGGAGGGGAGGACGCGAACGCGAAGGTATGGTCTGTGTGTGCATCGCGAACCCGTGAGTAGCATCACATTCGCGAAGGAGAGCGAGGCAGCTGGGAACCCCAGTCTTTTGTTCTACGCGTTCGCGAGATAAGGGACGAGTTCGCGAAGGTCTGAGTTAGCAAAGCTTCGCGTTCTTGAAGCGTTGGTCGCGTTCATGAAGAGGAAAGTTGGGCAGCACATTTTTGTACTTCGCGAACGCGAGACAAGGGTCGCGTTCGCGAAGAAGAAACCATTGGACAGAATGTTTAAGTTCAGAAAATGGGACTTCGTCCCATTTTCCATTTTTAACGATTTGGAGCTCGGATTGTGGCGAGTTTTGAGATATTTTCGGAGAAAACGTTGGGGTAAGTGTTCTTAACTCAATCTTTGTTAGATTACCCAAATCTATCACTGATTTTAACAATTAGTTGGTGATTTAACTTGAAAAAATTCGAAAACCCTCTTGGATAGATTTGAGGATTTGAGGGTTGAACTGTTATTGGAATTTAGTCATTTTGGTATGGTTAGGCTCGTGTTTGATTGGGTGTTCATATTTCGTAACTTTCATCGGATTCCGAGACGTGGGCCCCATGGGCAATTTTTGAGTTAATTTCGGATTTTTATTGAAAAATGTAGTATTTTCTTATAGAATTAATTCTATAATTTTTGTTGACTGTATCGAATTATTTATGACTAGATACGAGTCGGTCGGAATGGGAAAATCGAGGAAAAAGCATATTACTTGGTTAAATTGGAGCAAGTCAAGGTAAGTGACTTGTCTAACCTTGTGTGGGGGAAATTTCCCTAGGATTGGTATTAATTGTAATGTGATAAAAGACGTGTACACGAGGTGACGAGTGTGTACACGGACTAAATGTGAAGGATTATGTGTTCAAATTATGAAGATCACTGTTGCATATTAATTAAATTATTAAATCTTGTTATATTCTCCATTATTGATTTGATTTGTATATCTTATTTGCTTGACCTTTTCCTGCTAATTGTTTTATCTGTTTAATTAAAACTTGGTTTGTTTTATACTGTGCATTATTTGAAGGTTGATTTTTTTAAAATTAAATATTATTAATATGAAGTATTTGACATTTCTAAATTTGATATTGAAGCAACGTGTTAAAGATTTTGAAATATTAATTTCCCGAATTATTTATTCCTGAATATTTCGTAAGATTTTTGGTACTCATTGTGATGGAGCCATGAACTCTTTATTGTGAAAAAATAATATTGTTGGATTATTTTTGCATGAGTCGTGGGCTCTTTATTATTGAAAAATATTGTTGTTGATTTATTTTTGGAAATTTGAAATATTGGGCACTTGAGGTGTAAATTTTGATAAATTGTGATATTGATACGCATGCAGTGGTATAAGGTCTGGGCATTGAAATGCATGCGGTGAGATAAGGGTGGCTTGATATGCGTGGCTAGTAGGGGTGACTACTAGAAGTCATGCGGTGTGATAAGGGTGGCTAAAACGTGGGATGCTATGGAACTGTTAGGAAATATTCACTTCTTTGATTCCTTATCGTGCGCCTTTGTTGATTTCAAAGTTCTAAACAATTGTCTTTCTATTCTCTCATAGATGGTGAGGACACGCCCAACTGGATCTGATGATCGACACTTGCGCCCCCTGTTGGAGACGCAAGAGGCCGAGGACGGGGCAGAGGCCGATTCAGAGGCCGAGGAAGACCATGTGGTGCCGCCAGAGCACCTGCACGAGCCGCCGCACCAGAGCCACCAGTATCTCTAGTTGGAGAGCAGGCACCTGAGATGCCTATTACTACTCCTGCACTTCAGAAGACTCTTGCCCAGATTTTGAGCATGTGTAGCACTCTAGCTCAGGCAGGGTTAATTTCACTTACTCCTGCCATATCTCAGGCGGGGGGAGGAGCACAGACTCCCGTTGCCCGTACTCCAGAGCCACGAGCCCAAGTTGACCATGCCCCAGAGGTTATACCAGTATAGCCAGTTGTCCCAGTTCAGCCTGAGATTAGGACAGCAGTTTCAGAGGGAGAGCAGCTCAGGCTCGAGAGGTATAAGAATTACCACCCTCCCACTTTCATCGGTCTAGCTTTAGAGGATGCTCAGGGTTTTCTGGAGAAATGTCACTGTATCCTTCGTACTATGGGTATTGTGGATTCCAGTGGAGTTTCTTTCACGGCATTCCAGTTTATAGGAGCAGCCTACCAGTGGTGGCGGGCATATGAGTTGGATAGTCCGGCTGAGGCAGCTTCACTTACTTGGACTCAATTTTCAGATATGTTCTTTAGGGAGTATGTTCCTCAGAGTCTTAGGGAAGCATGGCACACAGATTTTGAGCAGCTACGCCAGGGTTCTATGGCCGTGTTAGAATATGTGGTCTGATTCAGTGATTTGGCTACACATGCACCAACCTTAGTTGCCACTGTTCGAGAGCAGGTTCGCAGATTTATTGAGGGTCTTCACCCTAGTATGAGATACAATATGGCCCGAGAGCTAGAGATGGACATCACATATCAACATGGGGTGTCAATTACTAGGAGATTGGAAGGTATGCGGACTAGGGAGAGGGAAGAGATGGAAGCTAAGAGACCCCAAGATTCTGGCACATATAATAATTCTTGTGCCCCAGTTGTAGCTCGTCATGGTAGAGGTTATGTGAGCCGTCCTATTCATTTAGCACTTCCAGTGGTATTCCGGCTACTCCCAAACCTCAGGTTCCATATTATGCACCACCGGTACGGGGTGCTTTCAGCGGGCAGTCTAGTCGATCAGCCCCGAGCCAGTCCCAGCAGCCACGTCCTCTGAGGGCTTGTTTTGAGTGTGGTGACACTCGTCATATTATGAGAGATTGCCCCAGATTTAGGAGGGGTGCACCTCCACAAATTTCTCAGGCCCCACCTGTTCCACAGGTTCCTCAGGCTTCTCAGGTCATGATTACTGCACCAGTTGCCACTCCACCTGCACAACCAGCTAGAGGTGGAGGACGGGCAGGTAGAGGTCGCCTTAGAGGGGGAGGCCAGGCCAGATATTATTCCCTTCCTGCTAGGACAAATGTCGTTGCATCCGATTCTGTTTGCACAGGTATTATTCCGGTCTGTCATAGAGATGCATCAGTCTTATTTGATACAGGCTCCACTTATTCTTATGTGTCATCTTATTTTGCCCCGTATTTGGGTGTATCACGTGATTACTTGAGTTCTTCTGTTTATGTATCTACATCCATGGGTGAATCTACTATTGTGGACCGTGTGTATCGGTCGTGTTTAATTGTCATAAGTGGTTTTGAGACCAGAGCTGATTTATTATTGCTCAGTATGGTGGATTTCGATATTATTTTGGGCATGGACTAGTTGTCACCCTATCATGCTATTCTTGATTGTTACGCCAAGATCGTGACATTGGCTATGCCATGTCTACCGCGGCTAAAGTGGAGAGGTGCCTCGGATCATGTTCCTAGCAGGGTTGTTTCATTTATTAAAGATCAACGAATGGTTGAGAAGGGGTGTGATGCGTATCTGGCCTATGTGAGAGATGTTAGTATTGATACTCCTACTGTAGAGTCAGTTCCTGTAGTAAGGGATTTTCCTGATGTATTTCCAGCGGATCTTCCGGGTATGCCACCCGACAGGGATGTTGACTTTGGCATTGATTTGGTACCGGGCACTCAGCCCATTTCTATTCCACCATACAGTATGGCCCCAGCAGAGTTGAAAGAATTAAAAGAACAGTTACAGGAGTTGCTTGATAAGGGTTTCATTTGGCCCAGTGTATCGCCTTGGGGTGCTCCTGTATTATTTGTAAAGAAGAATGATGGTTCTATGCGGATGTGTATTGATTACTGTCAGCTGAATAAGGTTACAGTGAAGAACAGGTATCCATTGCCACGTATTGATGACCTATTTGATCAGCTTCAGGGTTCCAGGGTATTCTCTAAAATTGACTTGCGTTTAGGCTATCATCAGTTGAATTTTAGGGAGCCAGATATCCCGAAGAATTCTTTCAGGATTCGGTACGGTCATTACGAGTTCCTTGTGATGTCTTTTGGGCTGACCAACACCCCAGAAGCATTTACGCACTTAATCAATAGTGTATTTCAGCCCTATCTTGATTCTTTCATCATTGTGTTTATTGATGACATTCTGGTGTATTCCCGGAGTCGGGAAGATCATGAACAACACCTGAGGACTGTGCTACAGATTTTGAGAGAAAAGAAGTTATTTGCAAAATTTTCAAAGTGTGAGTTCTGGCTTGATTCGGTGGGATTTTTGGGTCATATAGTTTCATGTGAGGGGATCAAGGTAGATCCGAAGAAGATTGAAGCAGTGCAGAATTGGTCCAGACCGTCCTCAGTTACGGAAATCCAAAGTTTCCTTGGTTTGGCTGGGTATTATCACCGATTTGTAAAGGGTTTCTCTTCTATTGCTTCATCTATGACCAAATTGACCCAGAAGGGTGCTCCGTTCAGGTAGACCAAGGAATGTGAGGAGAGCTACCAAAAGCTCAAGATAGCCTTGACTATAGCCCAGTATTAGTATTACCTACAGGTACAGGATCTTATACTGTGTATTGTGACGCGTCGCGTATTGGTCTCAGCGTAGTGTTGATGCAAGACAGTAGGGTGATAGCCTACGCGTCCAGATAGTTAAAGGTGCATGAGAAGAATTATCATGTACATGACCTGGAGTTAGCAGCTATTGTTCATGCCTAAAAAATTAGGCGGCATTATTTGTACGATGTCCATTGTGAGATCTACACCGATCACCAGAGTCTACAATATCTATTTAAATAGAAGGATCTTAATTTGCGGTAGCGGAGATGGTTGGAGTTGCTTAAGGATTATGATATCACAATTCTATATCATCCTCGGAAGGCCAATGTGGTGGCCGATGCATTGAGTCGTAAGGCGGAGAGTTTGGGCAGTTTAGCATATTTACCCGTAGCAGAGAGGCCTTTAGCCTTAGGTGTTCAGGCCTTGGCTAACCAGTTTGTTAGATTGGATGTTTCTGTGCCGAGTCGAGTTTTGGCTTGCGTGGTTTCTAAGTCTTCTCTTTATGATCGTATGAGGGAACGTCAGTATGATGACCCCCATTTGCTTGTCCTTAAGGATACAATTCAGCACGGTGATGCGAAGGAAGTCACTATTAGAGATGGCGATGTATTACGGATGCAGGGCATGCTATGTGTGCCTAATGTGGATGGTTTGCGTGAGTTGAGTCTCCAGGAGGCTCACAGTTCGCAGTACTCCATTCATCTGGGTGCTGCAAGGATGTATCAGGACTTGAGACAGCACTATTGGTGGAGGCAGATGAAAAAAGACATAGTGGGGTATGTATCTCGGTGTCTAAATTGTCAATAGGTGAAATATGAGCATCAGCGACCGGGTGGATTACTTCAGAAGTTAGAGATTCCAGAATGGAAATGGGAGCGGATCACTATGGATTTCGTTGTTGGGCTCCCACGGACTCAGCGGAAGTTTGATGCAGTTTGGGTGATTGTGGATAGGCTGACCAAATCAGCTCATTTCATTCCTGTGATTACTACTTACTCTTCAGAGCAGATGGCTCAGGTATATATTCGTGAGATTGTCAGGCTTCATGGTGTACCGGTATCTATCATCTCTGACCGGGGTACAAAGTTTACCTCACGGTTTTGGAGGGCAGTACAGCGTGAGTTGGGTACTCGGGTAGATTTGAGTACAGTATTTTACCCTCATACGGACGGGCAGTCCGAACGCACTATTCAGATACTGGAGGATATTCTTCGTGCGTGTTTGATAGATTTTGGGGATGCTTGGGATCAATTCTTACCACTTGCACAGTTTGCTTACAACAACAGTTACCAGTGAAGCATTCAGATGGCTCCGTATGAGGCTTTGTATGGTAGGCGGTGCTGGTCTCCAGTGGGTTGGTTCGAACCAGGCGAGGCTAGACTATTGGGTACAAACTTGGTTCAGGATGCCTTGGAAAAGGTTAAGTTGATTCAGGATCGACTTCGTACAGCCCAATCTAGACAGAAGTTTTATGCAGATCGGAAGGTTCGTGATGTTGCATTCATGGTTGGTGAGCGGGTATTGCTCCGACTTTCGCCTATGAAGGGTACGATGAGGTTCGGGAAGAAGGGCAAGTTGAGCCCTAGGTATATTGGGCCTTTTGAGATTCTTGAAAGAGTTGGAGAGGTGGCTTACAAACTTGCGCTACCACCTAGTCTCTCTGAAGTTCATCTGGTATTCCATGTTTCTATGCTTCGGAAATATCACGGTGATCCGTCTCATGTGTTAGACTTCAGTTTGGTTCAGTTGGACAAGGATCTATCTTATGTTGAGGAACCAGTGGCTATTTTGGATAGGCAGGTTCGAAAGCTGAGGTCAAAGAACATTGCTTCCGTGATGGTTCAGTGGAGGGGTCATTCGGTCGAGGAGGCGACTTGGGAGACCAAGCTTGATATACGCAGCAGTTATCCACACTTATTCACCAGCTTATGTACTTTTTCTAACTCCGTTCGAGGACGAACGTTTGTTTTAGAGGTGGAGAATGTGATGACCCAAAATGTCATCTTTAAATTTAATAATTAATTCTGTGTTCTAAGACCTAGAAAAAGTACTATTTATCATTACTCGACTTACGTGCGCAGTCCGTAAAATATTTCGGAAAGTATTTATGTGAAAATGGATTAAAATATGAATTAGAGCTTTAAAACTCAACTGAGTTCACGTTGGTCAACATTTTTGAGAAAATGGACTCGGATCAGTGTTTTGACAGTTCCGGTAGGTCCGTATCATGAATTGGGACTTCGGCATATGCTCGGAATCAAATTCCGAGATCCCTAGCCCAAGATATGGAATTTTGATGAAAAATTAAAAGTTTAAGTTTAAATAGTGACCGGATGTCGAATTATGTGCAAACGACCCCGGAATAGAATTTTGATGATTCCAACAGCTCCGTATGGTGATTTTGGACTTAGGAGCGTGATCAAAATTTTATTTGGAAGTTCGTAGTGGAATTAGGCTTGAAATGCCGAAAGTTGAATTTTTGGGAAGTTTGACCGAGGGGTTGACTTTTTGAAATCGGGGTCGAAATTCAATTCTGAAAATTTGAGTACCTCCGTTATATCATTTATGACTTGTGCGCAAAATTTAAGGTAAATCGGACGTGATTTGATAGGTTCCGAAGTCAATTGTAGATATTAGAAAATTTAAAATTCATTAGGCTTGAATCTATGTGTGGTTCGTGTTTTAGCGTTGTTGAATGTGATTTGAGGATTCGACTAAGTTTGTATGGTATTTTAGAACTTGTTGGTATGTTTTGTTGAGGTCCCGGGGGCCTCGGGTGTGTTTCGGATGCTCAACGGGTCATTTTTCCGTAATTAATTAAAAATTCGTTCGTGGGGCCCAAGTCTCGGTATCCGGCGAAAGTTACTCAATCCGACAACCTATTTAATTACGAGTCCAACCATACCAATTTCACTCAGATTTGACTCTGAATCGATACCGAAATCTCAAAAATTCGTTTCTATGAGATTTCTAAAAATTTCCCAAATTTAAATCTCATAACACTAATTAAATGGTGAAAACCAATGTTATATTTGTGTATATAGACCAAATTCGAGTTAGAATCTCTTACCTTAATGTATTTCCTTTAAAATATGTCAAAAGTCGTCTCTACTCAAGCTCCAATTCGCCAAAAATGGCAAATGGGACGAAGTCCCCTGTTTTTATAACTTACAAATTTGTCCAGTCCGATAATGGGCCTCGATGAGGGAGTCCGATCTTGTACCTCGGTCATGGACTCCAATTTTGCACCTCGATCAGGGAGTTCGATTTTGACAGATATGGGAAAAAAACCAGATCAGCCAAAAAACAGTAAAACTCACTTCAGTAGTCTCCCAGCTTCAAATTTTGATCCATTAACCATCTGAAACTCACCCGAGACCCACGGGGCCTCAATCAAATACACCAACAAGACCTAAAACATCATACAAACTTATTTGAAACCTCAAATCACATCAAACGACGCTAAAACCACGAATTATGCTCCAATTCAAACTTAATGAAACTTAAAATTTCCAACTTCTACATTCGATGTCGAAACCTATCAAATCAACTCCGATTGACCTCAAATTTTGCACACAAGTCATAAATGACATAACAGAGCTATGAAAATTTTCGGAATTGTAATCTGACTCCGGTATCAAAAGGTCAACTCCCCGGTCAAACTTCCAAACTTAAATTCTTGTTTTAGCCATTTCAAGCCTAATTTTACTACGGAATTCCAAATAAAATTTCGATCATGATCTTAAGTCAAAAATCGCTATACGGAGCTATTAGAATCATCAAAATTCTATTCCAGGGTCGTTTCACATGATTCGACATCCGGTCACTATTTGAACTTAAACTTTTAATTTTTCATCAAAATTTCATATCTCGGGCAAGGGACCTCAAATTTTGATTCCGAGCATACGCCCAAGTCCCAAATTATGATACGGACCTACCGGAACTGTCAAAACACTTATCTGAGTCCGTTTACTCAAAATGTTGACCAAAGTCAACTCAGTTGAGTTTTAAAGCTCTAATTCGCATTTTAATCTATTTTTCACATAAAAACTTTTCGAAAAATTTTACGGACTGTGCACGCAAGTTGAGGAATGATAAATAGTACTTTTTGAGGTCTTAGAATATAGAATTAATTATTAAATTTAAAGAGGACATTTTGGGTCATCACACTAACCATAACGGATTTAGGCCGATATTTCAAAATAGCCTTCTCTTGTGAAATGACCTCCGGATGGCTCAAATCTAGTCAAATTAATTACATAAAATTATTACAATTCATAGAAAATATTTCCGGATAATAATACGTCGATTTCCAATTTTATTCTTAAAGTCAACTCGAAAGTCAACCCCGGGGCCCGCATCTCGGAACCCGATAGAAATTCACGAAATCCGAACACTCATTCTGATATAATTTCAGAAATACCAATTTTATCAAATTCCGATAACGAATCGACCTTCAAATCTTAAATTTCCGTTTTTGAAAGATTTCGCAAAAATCCCATTTTCTTCCAATTGATTCACTAATAAAAGATGAAAATAATCATGAAATATAATAAAAAAGAATTGAGTAGGAACACTTACCCCAATCCATTTGGTGAAAATCCTCTCAAAAATCGCCCAAATCCGAGTTCCCTAGCTCCAAAAATGTTGGAATGAGCTAAAAACAAAACTACTCAATAAAAACCCATTTCCCGTCACTAACAATCCATTTCCCGTCATTAACAATCCATTTCCCATCACTACCAGTCTATTTCCCTTCACTAAAGATCCGCACCAGAACATGCTTGCACCAGCAGTTTAATATTTCACTAAAAAGGCTCTAATTCCATCATACGAACTCGAATTTGACGATTCTTGTTTTTATGAGTCATAAATAATAATATGAACCTAGTATTTTAATCAAAACTCAATTCGGACCTAATTTGCTAAATGTGATACTAATTTCGCTCGTTAAATAATTAACTCAGGTTTCGCACTAAAAATCCAATCGCGACTTGATGAAATTAGACCAAACATTCCAGATCATTCCTATAATTCATTATCAAACTCCCGGAAGTCTCGAAATCGAATTTCGATCTTTAGAACTAAAATTGGACATTTGGATCATATGCTTATGCTCAAAACACCAAACTCTTCCAAAACTCATCCGAGACAGCCTGTAGTATATCAACCATAACCTTTTGTACCCAACTTCAACTGCCAAACAGTTTAGATTTTGTAAAAACTAGATACAAAGGGTTACAATGTTCATTTTAGAATCATCGCCAAATTTCCTAGATTACGAGATATAAGCTTCCAAAGCCAGCCATGTGTAACAAATATTTCTGCGATGCACGATGCCAAGCAAAACAACTGCAGTACCAGGCTTCAGTTAGTTAATCATAAATTTCTGTACAAATGTCCAAATGATGTATGATTTACATTTATGAAAATTAGACTCAAAGGGATACAACTTCCATTTTAGATCATCTCTAAATTCCTTACAGATTACGAGATATAAGCTTCCAAGTTCAGCCTACGCAACAGAAATTTCTGCGATGCACACTGATGTAGCCAAAAACCAGCAGTTAACAATGGCATAGAAATGGTTCGAAACTCACCCGAGCCCCTCGGGACTCCGTCCGAACATACCAACAAGTCTCAAAATATATTACGGACTTAGTCAAGGCCTCAAATCACATCAAACAACACTAAAACACGAATCTCACCCCAATTCAAGCTTAATGAATACTAATGAATTCCAAATTCTACATTCGATGTCGAAACCTATCAAATCAATACGGAATGACCCCAATTTTGGCACACGGGTCCTAAATGACATGATGGAGTTGTTCCAATTTCCTTAATTAAATTTCGACCCTGATATCGATTAAGTCAACTCCCGGTCAAAATTTCTAAAAATCTTCCATTTTTCAACTTTCGCCAAAATGCGTCAAATTGTCCTACGTACTTTCAAATTCAAATCCAGACATACGCCTAAGTCCGAAATCACCATACGAAACTATTGACATCATCAAAATTCCATTCCTGAGTCGTTTACTCAAAAGTCAAACTAAGGTCAACTCTTTTCAATTAAACTTCAAAAATAAGAATTGTTCTTTCAATTGGTTCCAAATGTTCCAGAAATTAAACTCGATCACACACGCAAGTTATAATACATATTACAAAGTTGCTCGAAACCTTAAGTCGTTGAACGAAACGTAAACTATCAAAACGATAAGTCGGGTCATTACAATCATCGTGATAAAAGTAATTTTTTTAACTTGTTTGTTCTGCATTAAGGCATAAAAATAATAGTAATTTTCGTAAGATAATCTTACAAAACTTAAGGACTTTCATTGGGTTGGATTTGGGATATATATATATTATATATATATATATATATATATATATATATTAGAAAGTTATACATTTTATTTTTATTATTAATCAAAGATATTATTTAATATAAAATATATGCGAGTTTTTAAAAAATATTTACTTATTGACATGGGAACACGCGCAACGCGCGTATCCTAAGACTAGTACTATATTAAAAGCACGAAGCCCCTATCGAAATGTCGTTTGCTTTTTTTACCCTTTAAAAAAAGAGTTCACACTAGATAAAATAGTCATTTAATTATTATTCTAATATTTAAGATTTTGAAATTAACTAAAATTTTGACTTTCAAAACTTTTTCTTATATGAATTAGGTAAGAACTCCTAATACCTTTAAAATTATTTAGATTATTAAGATTTTACCTCTATTATGGAGAAACTTAAATTAGTGTGTATTTGAGTTCCTAAAATAGTGCCTACCGTCCTAAAAATTAGGTCACAAAAAAGTTTCTTCTCAAGACGGATAAGAAACAATTTCGTGGAGTTTATACTCTCGTTCTACATTCCAAAAAAAGCTGATTGTTTTGACTTCGACTAATTTCAAATACATAGTATGAGTACTAATTTTATTTTTCATAACTAATGTTTATGTTTTATACTTATATCTATCTATCTATACTATATTAAAGCATGAATCCCCTATCGAAATGTCATTCGCCTTTTTTACCTTTTAAAAATAAATTTCACATTGGATAAGATTCATTTATTTTTTTTTTTAATATTTGGGACTAGAAATCAACTAAAATTTACTAAATCCTTCTTTATTTGAACTATGTAGGAACTCATAATATCTACTATTTAAATCGACTTAAATTTTACTTTATATACTAATAATAAAACTAAATACTAATCTCACTTCTAAAATATTTTTACTTCTTCAATTTTCTTAATCATAAAATAATTCCGTAAAGTTGGAGTATCTCCGTAAAATTTACATATTGAATCCTTTCTCATTTAAAATAAAATATAAATAATCTTAATATTTGGAACTTCAAAATCAATAGATTTTACCTTATGAAAATTCTTTACTTATTTGATTATGTAACATAATTATAATATTTTACTTTTCTTAATATTTTGACTTTAAATTAATTAACAACCGCAAGTGATAATGTGTGCGGAAGGCCGACAATTAGCTTCTTGGTTTGGATTGTTGGTATAACAAACGTTGCTACCTAATTCTAATTAGTCTATATGTGTAAGGCACCGGAAGTCAGGTTAACAAAAAATTGGTTCACATCCGGGGCAGCTCAACGAAGTTGGTGGCCTAAAGCCAAATTGTATTAAGAGGCCTATTTCACAAAATTCACATAACAGTGAGACACAAAAGATCTTATGTTTTAATCAATGGGTCAATTAAACAAGAGAAAGTAACTAAATCAAAGAAACAGAGTTTGAAATTGGAATGAGAAATCTCAAAGTCATGTGAAAGAAAGGAGGAAAAATAAGAGCGTAAAAGGAAAATAAATATACTACTAACAAGACGGAGATTTATCGCTCTTCACTCACTCATATGTGTATTCGTAACCAAATAAACAAATATTAAAATTTAGACTCTTAAGAGTATAATATATAATAATATAGTATAATATTTTTGGGGCCCTCTAGAATTTGGGGCCTAAGGCAATGGCTTGAGCAGCCTTACCCTCCAGTCGACCCTGTTCACATTACCGATTACATTAATAAGAAAGTTTTACCTCCTATAGCAAAGGTATACACCCTATTTATTATAAACTAAAATTATTTTAAAATATTATTTTCTATAGCTACTTTTTATATTTTATAGAAAAATAAGTGTTTATGGTATATACTACCATTGAGACATGAAATACGTTATTTATGTTTTACTTCTCTCTTTCTTTCAATTAACACACCATTCTTTCTGAGAATTTTTCTTCTTTCTCTCTCTCTCTCTTTCTTCTCTCTCTTCGAGCAAAATAAGTCGAACCATAGATACGCGAAAGAGAAACAAATCATGAAAGAAAGCCTAAAAATCTCAAAATCAGAAACATGAAAGTAAACCTATAAGCAAAAAAAGGAAGCAGAGATACCTTGGGCGACGGAGAGATTGATGAGAAAGAGGGATTCTTAGCGGGGTAAGTAAGAGAGAAAAGAGGAAGAAGCAGTCGAATTGGAAGTGTGGTAAATTGTAATGGAAGAGGTAGTGAAGCGATACAAGGAGTGTTGGCCAGAAAACGCCATCTCCGACGAACTTTCTTCTCTTCTTTTATTTGTAGTCACATACAATGATACAAAAATTGTATTATGTACAAATTCACTTAAACACATTGTATTTTTATATAAATACATTTTTTTTGCGTGTGTTTATGTATTTGAAAGGTCTGAATTTTTATAATACAGTTGAATACACTTGTATATACAGTATGCATGAATACAGGATATAAATATTGAAATGCACTGAATACAAATATTAAAATAGAACAGAATATAAACAGTGAATACATTTAATTTTAAAATACAGTTAAATATAGTAAAATACACTAAATACAAATATAAATACAGTGAATACAACCAATGAAATATACTGAATACAACAGTAATAACATGTATTAGGAATAACTAAAATACTGTTAATACAAATACATTTGAATACACTGAATATAAAATAGCGAATACAGTAAGTAACAACATTGAATCTAATGAATGCAAAAGTAAAAAGAAAATATTAAAACACACTAAATATAAAAGTTAAATACAACAGTTATATACAATTGAAATATTATTCTAATTAATCGGGTTGATAATGAGGTGTAACGACCCGACTTATCGTTTTAAGAATTTACGCCCCATTCAGCTACTTAAGGTCCCGAGCAACTTCGTAATGCGTATTATGACTTGCGTGTGCGGTCGTTTGATTTTCGGAAGATTCAAAATTAAATTGAAAGAACATTTCTCATTATTGAAGTTTAAATGAAAAGAGTTGACTGGAGTTTGACTTAGGAGCAAACGACTCCGAAATTGAATTTTGATGATTCCAATAACTTCGTATGGTAATTTTGAATTTAGGAATGTGTCCGAATATTTATTTTGAGGTATGTAGCTAAATTAGGCTTGAAATGACGAAAATAAGAAGTTTTGAAAGTTTGACCAGGGAGTTGACTTTTTGATATCGGGATCGAAATCTGATTCTGGAAATTGTAATAGCTCTATTATGACATTTATGACTTGTGTATAAAATTTGAGGTCAATCGGACTTTGATTTTATAGGTTTCGGGATCGAATGTAGAAGTTAGAATTTCTTAGTTTCACTAGGCTTGAATTGGGGTGTTGTTATTAGCGAAGTTTGATATGATTTGAGGCCTCGACTAAGTTCATATGATTTTTTAGGACTTGTTGGTATATTTGGTTAGGGTCCCGGGGGCCTCGGGTGTGTTTCGAGTGTGTTTCGGATCATTTTGGGCTACTTTAGATGCTGATTTTCTGATGTCCGGTGTTGTTCTTCGCGTTCGCGAAGAGTCTCTCGCGTCCGCGAAGAAGGATTTGGCTTCTGGGATTTTGTTCTTCGCATTCGCGAATCTCTGTTGCACTGGTCTGACTTTAAAGGCTCATATCTCGCAATCTCTAAGGAATTTGGAGATGATCCAAAAATAAAAGTTGTAGTCCTTTGTGTCTAGTTTTCAGAAAAATAAACCATTTGTCATTTGGAGTGCTTTACAAAAGGTTATGGTAGATATACTACAGTTTGTCTGGGAAGAGTTTGGAAATCTCTATTGCACAGGGCTGACTTTGAAAGCTTATATCTAGGAATCTATAAGTAATTGAAGATGAGCAACAAATGAAAGTTATACCCCTTGGAGTCTAGTTTTCAAAAAGTCAAACCATTCATCATTTGGAGGTTTGTATAAAAGATTATGACCGTTATACTAGAGGTTATCTGAGAAAAGTTTGAAAATGGTTGTTGAAGAATTTGTTCATCGCGAACGCGAGGGGAGGGTCGTGAACGCGAAGAACAAACCCATGGGCAGCAGAATAAAGTCCAAATTCATCTCATTATTTCATTTTTGGACCAAGGAAGCTCGGGTGAGGCGATCTTTCGAGCGTTTTTCAAGAAAAATATTGGGGTAAGAATTTCTAACTTGATTTTGGTTAAATTACATGAATCTATTGTTGTTTTTATCACTAAATTAGTGAATTGGGTTGAAAATGATAGAAATCCTCTAGACTTTAATTTAAGATTTGAAGGGCGATCCGTTATCGGAATTTGATAATTTTGGTATGGTTGAACTCGTATTGTAATGCGTGTTCAGATTTTGTCAAAAATTTGTTAGGTTCCGAGGGGCGGGCCCCACGTTGACTTTTTAGAATAAAATTTTAAGTTGGTGTTTTATTATCCAAAATTGTGTCCGATAAATTTTAATGAAGTTATACAATTAATTTGGATAGATTTGAGTTGTCTGGAGGTCAATTCAAGTAAGAAGCTTATTTTGAAATATCGGCCTAACTTCAAAAATGTAAGTATCTTGCCTAACCTTGAGTGAGGGAACTACCCCTTAGGCATTGAGTCTTATGTGGAAATTGTGTGGTTAAAAGTCGTGTATGCAAGGTGACGAGTACTTACTTGGTTTATATGTGCAAATTATATCGGTTTAAAATTCGTAGACACCTTTATGTATTAAATTGGAAAATTGTTGGAACTTAGTAAATCCTTGAATTGTCATGCCTCGTTCCATGTTTGTCGAAATTGTATTTTATATGATAATTTTGTGTTATTGTCACTTGGATTTTTATGTGAATTCCGTGTGCTTGTTGATTTGATATTTTTTTCTTAGTATTAAATTCAGTATTGAATTCTTATCTGAAAATAATTATTAAATAAGTTTAAAATGAGAAATTAATTTATATTTATTAAAATCTAGATTAAAGAAGGCGTTGTCATATGCTGAGTTACTTTTTCATCTCTTTTGTTGTTTTGAGATTTTATATACGTTGTGTAGAGCCTTGGGCTATTTTTGAGAAATTTATTGATTTTACTATATCATTGGAATTGATTGTGGTCATTGGGCAAATTGTGATATGAATTGATTGTGTTGTGTTGTCGTGGTAATATTACGTGTAAATTGTTGTGTGATTTGAGTTGTTATTATTATGAGGATATAAGGGTGGCATTTTACTTTTGATATTATGTGGGTATAAGGGTGGCATTTCACTGTGGTTATGTGTGTTGGGATATTATCTGGGCGGAGTGATAAGGGTGGCTACTATACAGAGTGATAAGGGTAGTTATAAGAGCGATAAGGGTAGCTATTGATACTGTCAGGGCGGAGGGATAAGGAAGGCTATTATAGGATTGATAAGGGTGGATATAGGAGAGATAAGGGTGGCTATTGTCAGGGATGATATGTGATGATGTGGAGATATTATATTGGTAATTTTTATGTGATGATGTGGGGTTATTGTGTTGGTAATTTTCATGTGAAGTTGTGATTTTTCTTGTGTTTATTTTTATATCTTGTGCAACTTGTCTTGTTGTTTAGGTAAACTTGATAATAGTCTGATCTATGTTGAAATTGGGAACATGTGGCTATTGCCAGGCGGATTATGTTATATGGGATCGGGTTCACGCCGCAACAAATATGATTAATGTTATATGGGATCAGGTTGCACGCCGCAACAGATATGAAATATTGGCACGAGGTGCCGGGGAAAATATGATGATGATATTGGCACGTGAGTTGTCCGTGCGATTGTGATAGAGATATTGGCACGAGGTGCCGTGAAAATATGAAAGTGGGCTGAGACCCGTATTTTATTATTATGAGATGAGGTGTCACAAGGTGATTTTTATTTAAAAGAATTATATTCGAAATATTTATTTGAAAGAATTATATTCGAAATATTTATTTGAAAGAATTATATTTGAAGGATATTTAATTGAAAGAAGTATGTTCGAAATATATTTATTGGAAAGGATTATGTTCAAGAGATTTCTATTGAAAAACTTATAGATGAAAGATGTATATTTTGAAGGACTTGATTATTGGTTGTACTTGTGTTCATTACCTGTTTGAGCAATATTTATGGAGTTCTTGCTCCCTTGCTGTTTAGATCACTATTTGATTATTGTTTCTATCACTGCTATTTGTTTTTATATTATTTTTGTATACTATATTGCACAGGTTATTAGACTAGTGAGTATCTTGACTGTACATCATCACTAATCCACCGAGGTTAGTCTTAATACTTACTGGGTACCGACTGTGGTGTACTCATACTATACTTCTGCATATTTTTGTACAGAGCCAGGTATTTGAGATATCGGACTCGGACAGAGTTAGGGTGGGATTGCATGGATTCAAGGTAGAGTTGCTTGGTCATCGCAGTCACTTAGAACACCCTCAATCCTCCTCGCAATCTCCACTACTTGTTGAAATAGAGTATCAGTTTGCAACTCTCGAGCCATGCATATTTTAAGATCATAATCAAAACCCTCAATGAATCTGCGGACCCACTCTCTGACTGTAGGTACCAAGATAGGTGCGTGTCGGGCTAACTCACTGAACCTGATAGCATATTCTGACACCGTCATGGTGACCCTGACGCAACCGTTCAAACTTTGTGCGCTATGCATCCCAGAGAGTTTGGGGAACAAACTCTTTCAAAAACATTTCCAAAAATTGAGCCCAAGTTGGTGGTGTTGCATCGGCTGGTCTACCTGCTTCATAGATTTGCTACCACTGATACGCTGCGCCTAATAGCTGAAATGTGGTAAAGGCAACTTCGCTCACTTCCACAATACCCATGGTGCAGAGAATACAATGACATTTTTCTAGAAATCCCCGGGCATCCTCTGTACCTGTGCCACTTAAAGTAGGTGGACTATACCTCTTAAACCTCTCAAGTCTCTTTTGTTCTTCTTCTGATGCCTCTGGCCTAACCTCAGGCTGAACCGGAATAACAAGTTGTACCGGTACTACACCCGAAACCTGACCAATGTGAACCTGTTGCTCTGGAGTCGTGGTAGGAGTCTGAGCTACTCCCCCAATCTGCGATATATTTGGTGCAACGGAGATCAATCCCGACTGAGTTAATGTACCAAACATACTCAGGAACTGCGCTAAAGTCTCCTGAAGTCCGGGGGTAGCAACAGGTGCTTCTGGAACCTGTCCCCCAACTGGAGCTACTGGCGGCTCCTTAACTACTGCTCTGACAGGTGCTCTAGTTGCGGCACGTGCCCTTCCTCGACTTCTACCTTGTCCCCGGCCTCTTGCGGCCCTAGCAGTATGTGCGGGTGCCTGCTCAGCTTACCCGATATCACGTGTGCTCACCATCTGTGAGAGAATAGAGATACAAAAGCTCAAATTCCACAATCAACAAATCCGCACGACATAAATGAAATATGTGAAAATTTCCTAACAGTTCTGTAGCCTCTCGAAGATAAGTACAGACGCCTCTGTACCGATCCACAAGACTCTACTAGATTCGTACGTGACTCGTAGAACCTATGAACCTAGAGCTCTGATACCAACTTGTCATGACCCAAAATCCCATCACAGACGTCATGATGGCATACATTCCTAGCTGAGGCTCATGCACTTTTACAACCAGGTTTTGCGGTGATTTTGGGTTGTCCTGTATTGAAATTATTAAAAATATTATTATTTACTTTGTAAATTCCATCTTTTACTATTTAATTGAAAAAAATATGAATTCAAAAATATAAAAAATGAGAACCAAATTAAGTATTTATTTTTGGCTTGTCTGACAGCGGTGTCCGGCGCCATCACGACTTTTAATGGATTTTGGGTCGTGACATACCTGTTTGTACAAAACTCCAATTGATGAATGGTTTGACTTTTTGAAAACTAGACTCCAAGGAACATAACTTTATTTGTTGCCCATCTCCCAATTCCCTATAGATTGTGAGATAAAAGCTTACAAAGTCAACCCTGAGTTTCGGAAGGTTAACGGAATAGATTTCAGACAAGGGAAGCTACTGGAATTTGTTTTCTTTTGCTGAAGTTGTGTTGGGCAGCAGCTGTTTGTTTCGCTTCTGCAGAAGTTTGATCGCAGAAGCGACTGGAAAGGGATCTGGACAGAAGCTGGCAGCTTGCTGGTTGCTTTTCACAGAAGCATGAACAGTGATCGCATAAGTGTGAACAGTGATCGCAGAAGCGTGAACAGTACTCGCAGAAGCGGAACTGGGAAGAAACATAAGGACCAAAAATCAGTCACTTTGCCATTTCATTTTGGAATTTTTAGAGCTTGGTTCTTGGGCGATTTTGAGTATTTCTTCACGATTTCAACTCAAGTAAGTGTTTTATATCCTAAAATTATTATATTTCATGAATCCATGGTTATATTCATCGTTTAATTTGGATTTAAATGGAGGAAATCAAGATTTTTTGCAAAATCTTCCAAAAATGAAAATTTAAAATTTGGAGGTCGAGTTGTTATCGAAATTTAATAAAATTGGTATGGTTGAACTCTTATCGGAATGGATTTTCAGATTTCATAAAAATTACATCGGATTCCGAGAGGCGAGCCCCGTGTTGACTTTTTGGAATAAATTTTTAAGTCGACGTTTTATTATCCGGAATTATTTCTGATGAATTTTAATGAAATTGTACAATTAATTTGAATAGATTTGAGCTGTCCGGAGGTCAATTCAAGCAAGAATGCGATTTGGGAATATCGGCATAACTTCAAAAAGGTAAGTATCTTGCCTAACCTTGAGTGGGAAAATTACCCTTTAGGCATCGAGTCTTATGTGCCATTTGTGAAATGTGAAAAGCCGTGTACGCGAGGTGACGAGTACGTACTCGAGCTTATATGTGCAAAATTTATTGGGTTAAGTCTTGGGCATATTGTGTAGTAAATTGGATAATTGTTGGCATTTATTGAATCATCTATTTGCCATGCCTCAATTCGCGTTTGTTGAATTTGTTTTTGTATGACAATTTGATGTGATTATTACTTGTATATTTATGTGGATTCCGTGAATTTGATGATTTGATATTTCTTGGAATTTAATTTCATTATGGATTTTTCATCTGCAAATAATTAATTAAACAAGCTTAAGAAGAAGGTGTTGTCCTATGCTGAGTTATTTTTCCATCTATATGGTTGTTTTGAGGTTTTATATACATTGTGTGGAGCCTTGGGCTATTTGTTGAAAAAATTAATTGATTTTGTTATATCTATGGAATTGCTTGTGGCCATTGGGAAAATTGTGATATAAATTGGTTTTTGTTATGTTGTCGTGATAATATTTCGTGTAAATTGTTGCGTTATTTGAATTATTATTATTTTGAGGATATAAGGGTGGCATTCCCTTATTGATATTATGTGGGTATAAGGGAGGCATTTCACTGTTGTTATGTGTGTTGGGATATTATCTGGGCAGAGCGATAAGGGTGGCTAGACGGAGCGATAAGGGTGGCTATAGGAGAGATAAGGGTGGCTATAGGAGAGATAAGGGTGGCTATTGATATTGTCAGGGCGGAGGGATAAGGGAGGCTATTATAGGAGTGATAAGGGTGGCAATAGGAGAGATAAGGGTGGCTATTGTCAGGGATGATATGTGATGATGTGGAGTTATTGTGTTGGTAATTTTTCATGTGATGTTGGGATTTTCCTTATGTTTATTTTTATATCTCATGCAAATTGTCTTATTGTTTCAGTAAACTTGATAATAGTCTGATCTATGTTGAAATTGGGAGCTTGTTGCTATTGCCAGGCGGATTATGAAATGAAATATGGGCACGAGGTGTTGTGAGTAAATAATGATGATATTAGCACGTGAATTGTCCTTGCAATTGTGATATGAAATGTGGTGTAACGACCCGACTTGTCATTTTAAGAATTTATGTCCCGTTCAGTGGCATAAGGTCTCGAACAGCTTCGCAATATGTATTATGACCCGCGGGTGTGGTCGAGTTTGATTTACTGAAGATTCGGAATTTAATTAAAAGAACAATCCTTATTTAGAAGCTTAAATGGAAAGAGTTGACCGTAGAGTTGACTTTTGAGCTAACGACCTCGGAATAGAATTTTGATGATGTCAATAGTTTCGTATGATGATTTTGCACTTAGACGTATGTTCGAATTTGGATTTGGAACTCCGTAGGACAATTCGACACATTTTGGCAAAAGTTGGAAAATATATGGTTTTGGAAAAGTCCGAACGAAGGGTGAATTTTTTATAACGAGGTTGGATTTCGATTCCGGAAATGGGAATAGCTCCATTACGTTAATTATGACTTGTGTGCAAAATTTGAAGTCATTCCGGATTGATTCGATACGTTTCGGCGCAAAATATAGAAGTTAGAAGATTTGAAAACTCAAAATTTGATTCGACGCGCGATTCGTAATTTCGGTGTTGTGTGATGTAATTTGAAACCCCGAGTAGGTCTGTGTTGTGTTACGAGACTTATTGGTAAATTCGGACGAGGTCCCGGGTAGCTCGAATGAGTTTCGGAAGAAGTTTGGATCGAATTTGGACTTGTTGAAAATGCCGGGATTTTCGTTGTTCTAGGCAGACCTATTGGGATCGCACCTGCGGAAATTTGGGCGCAGGTGTGACAACGCAGAAGAGAGGGTACCATCGCAGATGCGGCCTGGGCAGGACTGGGGAAAGGTCGCAGGTGCGATGCATTTTCTGCACCTGCGTGACCGCAGAAACGGATATCTTTCACAGGTGCGAAGGGCTTCTGGTCAGTGGAATTCCGCAGAAGCGGAATTTGGTTCGCAAAAGAGGCTCCGCAGATGCGGCGACGCGTCCGCAGGTGCAAAACTGGGCAAAAACATTTAAGGACAAAAAATGGTCATTTTGCCATTTTCGATTGAGATTTTGGAGCTCGGGTTTTGGGCGATTTTGGAGGAGTTCTTCAAGACTTTGACTTGGGTAAGTGTTCTATATCCTAAAGTGTTTATGTTTCATGAATCTATAATTATATTCATAGTTTAATTCGGATTTAAATGGAAAAAATCAAGATTTTTACAAAATCTTCCATAAACAAAAATTTAAGATTTGGAGGTCGAGTTGTTATTGGAATTCGATAAAATTGGTATTGTTGAACTCGTATCGGAATGGGTGTTCAGATTTCATGAAAATTATGTCATGTTCCGAGGGAAAAGTCCCGCGTTGACTTTTATTGACTTTTTGGAATAATTTTTTTAAGTCGACATATTATTATCCGGAATTCTTTCCGAAGAATTTTAATGAAGTTCTACAATTAATTTGGTTAGATTTGAGCGGTGCGGAGGTCAATTCAATAAAGAAGACGATTTTGGAATATCGGCATAACTTCAAAAAGGTAAGTGGCTTGCTTAACCTCGAGTGGGGGAATTACCCCTTAGGCATCGAGTCTTATGTGCCATTTATGAAATGTGAAAAGCCGTGTACGCGAGGTGACGAGTACGTACTCGTCTTATATGTGCAAATTTTATTGAGTCAAAGTCTTGAGCATATTGTGTAGTAAAATGGATAATTGTTGGCACATATTCAATCATCTATTTATCGTGCCTAAATCCTTGTTGTTGAATCAGTTGTTATATGACAATTTGATGTGATTGTTACTTGATTATTTATGAAATTTCGTGAATTTGCTGGTTTGATAATTATTGGAATTTAATTTCATTATGAATTTTTCCCTCTGCAAATAATTAATTAATTGAACTTAAGAAGAAGTGTTTGTATAATTATCTAATTTTGGATTAATAAAGGTTTTTACTTTATGCTGAGTATTTTCTATCTTTGTTGATTGTCTTTGGGGTGTTATATACATTTTGTGGAGCCTTTGGCTATCTGTTGTGAAATTTGTTGGTTTGGTTGTGTCTTTGGAATTCTGGTTGTAGCCATTGGACAAATTGTGATATGAATTGATTTTGTTATGTTACCGTGATAATTTCCCGTGTAAATTATTGTGTTGTGTAAATTATTATTTTGAAGATATAAGGGTGGCATTTCACCGTTGATATTATGTGGGTATAAGGGTGGCATTTCACTATGGTTGTGGTTGTTGGAATATTGTCTGGGCGGAGCGATAAGGGTGGCAATAAGAGCGATAAAGGTGGCAATAGGAGCGATAAGGGTGGCTATTGATATTGTCTGGGCGGAGCGATAAGGGTGGCTATTGTCAGGGACGATATGTGATGATGTGGGATTGTGGGGCTGATGATTTTCATGTGATGTTGTGATATTCTTGTGTTTATTTTTATACCTTGTGCAATGTTTTTCTTATTGTTGATAAATTGATGACAATCCGATTTTAGTTGAAATTGATAGCCTTTGGCTAGTGCCAGACGTATTATAAAATGTAATGTGGGCACGAGGTGACGTGAGTAAATAATGAGGATATTGGCACGTGAATTATCCGTGCAGTCGTGATATGAATTGTGGGCACGAGGTGCTGTGATTAAATGATAATGACATCTGGCACGTGAATTGTCCGTGCAGTTGTGATATGAAATGAGGGCACGAGATGCCGGGGAAATATGATAATTTAATTATGGGCACGAGGTGCCGTGAAAATATGAAAAATGGGTTGAGACCCGTGTTTACGAAAAATATGGAAATGGGCTGAGACACGTATTTTTATGATTATGAAACGAGGTGTTACATGGTGACTTCTTAATTGAAAAGATTATATATTCAAAATATTTATTTGGAAGGATTTTTACTTAGAAAGTATTTTATGAAAGGATTGTATTTGAAAGATATTTATTTGAGGAAATTATATTTGAAAAAATTTATTGAAAGAATTATATTTGAAAAATAATTATTTGAGAAAATTATGTTTGAAAGAGAATTATTTGGAAGAATTATATGTGAAAGACATTTATTTGAAGGACTTGATTTAATTGGGTGCAATTGTACTTATTAATTATTGAGTGATATTAATGATATTTTTGTTGTCTGTTGTGCATATCACTGGTGGTTTCATGCTGCCCAATTGTTATTTGTTTCCTATTATTTTGTATATTATATTGCACAGGTTATTAGACTAGTGAGTGTCTTGAATGTACCTCATCTCTACTCCACTGAGGTTAGTCTTAATACTTACTGGGTACCGACAGTGTTGTACTCATACTACACTTCTGCACATTTTTGTACAGAGCCAGGTATTGAAGATAACGGACTCAAGCAGAGTTAAAGCGGGATCGTAAAGATTCGAGGTAGAGTTTCTTGGTCGTCGCAGTCCCTTGGAGTCTTTTCATTTCATTATAGTGTTAACTTGTAATCAAACAGTATTGTATATTCGATCCCCGTGATCATTCTATGTATTCAGTTAGAGTTCGTGACTCAGTACTACCAGTCTTGGGAGGTTGTATATTTTTATTCGTTCCGATGTTAGTTTTGATTACTTATAAAAAAAAATAACAAAAAATAACAAAAAAATGGCTTCAAAAATGTAATGGAAATCGGCTTACCTAGTCTTAGAGACTAGGTGCCATCACAACTCCTGTGGTGGAATTTTGGGTCGTGACAAGTGGGCACGAGGTGCCAAGGTTAAATGATGATGATATTGGCACGTGAGTTGTCCGTGCGGTTGTGACAGAGAAATTGGCACGAGGTGTCTTGAAAATATTAAAGTGGGCTGAGACCCATATTTTATGATTTGAAATGAGGTGTCACATGGTGACTTTTATTCGCAAGATATTTATTTGAAAGAATTATATTTGAAATATATTTATTTGAAGAAATTATATTTGAAAGAGATTTATTTGAAGAAATTATATTTGAAAGAGATTTATTTGAAAGATATTTATTTGAAGGGATTATATTTGAAAGAGGTTTATTTGAAAGAAATATATTTGAAAGATATTTATTTGAAGGGAGTATATTCGAAATATATTTTTTGGAAAGTATTATATCCTGAAGATTATTATTTGAGAAGCATATTGTGATGACCCAAAAGGTCATATTATATTTTAGAACTCGAATATGTGCTCTTAAGCCTAAAAAATCTCATTTTTACCCTCCACGATTTGCGTGCGCAATCCGGGCAGGTTTCCGGAAAGCTTTTATATTGAAAACTAATGAAAATAAGAATTTTTACCTTAAAAGTTAATTTTAGTTAACTTCGACCAATATTTTTTGTAAACGGTCCCGGATCCGTGCTTTGACGGCCCCGGTAAGTCCGTATCAAATTATGGGACCAAGGCGTATGCCAGGAATCGAATTCGGAGGTCCCTAGCTTGAGTTATGATTTTTTGATGAAAATTAAAAGTTTGGAAATTATTTATTTTTAAGAATTGATTGATATTTGGCATTATTAGTATCGGGTCCATATTTTGGTTCCGGAGCCCGGTATAGGTTCATTATGATATTTAAGACATGTTTGTGAAATTTGGTGAGAAACGGAGTTGATTTGACGTGATTCGGACGTCCAGTTGAGAAAATAGAAATTTTAAAGTGTTCTTGAAAATTTCATTTGATTTGGTGCTAAATATAGAGTTCTAGGTGTTATTTTGGCGATTTGATCGCGCGAGCAGGTCCGTATGATATTTTTAGACTTGTGTGCATGTTTGGTTTGGAGCCCCGAGGGCTTGGGTGCCATTCAGGCGATGCGCGGGTTGAGTTCAAACCTCAACAAGGCTGCTGGTGCACCAAATCCGGTGTGCCCGCACCTGCGAGCCTTTGGTCGCAGGTGCGAGCGAAAGCCCCGCAGATGCGACCCAGGCCTGGACTTCATTTTTTCGCAGATGTGGACTTTTCTCCGCAGGAGCAAAACTGTAGAAGCGGAACCCTGTCCGCAGGTGTGTCCCCAGTTGGCCCAGTCCATTTCCGCATAAGCGCACATCCCGTCCGCACATGTGGATGCGCAGGTGCGTCTAAAGCACTGCAGGTGCGAAGGTCGCTGGGCAGTGAGCATTTAATTCGGACTCCAGCCATTTTTCTTCTCGTTTTCAAAAGGATAGGAGTCCTAGGGCGATTGTTCAAAGACATTTTCTTCCCCAAATCATAGGTAAGTGTTCCTTAACTCGTTTCTTTCAATCTTTTACTTCATTTTTCTAGAATTCAACCTAAAATCTAGAGTTTCATGGTAGAATTAGGGGTTAGGGTAGAAACTAGAGATTTCGGGAATTTGGAGATTTAGACCTCAATTCGGGGTCAGATTCCAAAACTAATTATATATTCGGGCTCGGGGGTGAATGGATAACAGGATTTTGGTCTGAACCTCGGGTTTTGACCAAGCGGGCCCGAGGTCAATGTTTTTGACGTTTTGGAGAAAAATTTTAGAAATTTAATTTATGAAATATAATCGATTCCTTTAGCAATATTTGATATTAATGAGTCATTTTTGAATAGATACGAGTGGTTTAGAGGTGAATTCCAAAGAAAAAGTTGTGATTGAGAATTAAGTGGCCTTCGGAGCGAGGTAAGTGTTGTGTCTAACTTTGGCTTGAGGGAATAGGTATTGTATGAGTATTTGCTACGTGTTTTGTTGTTGAATACGATGTATAGTTGAGGTGACGAGCATCTATATGTTGTGGTCGAGTCATAGCATGCGAGTGAAATTCCATTTCTTGCAAATTGGTAGTCTTAAATCTTGTTATCCATGCTTATTGTTGTTGTTGAAATATTGGGATACTTTTATCCGGTTCCACCAAGGTCGATAAAATTGTGAATATTGATTTCTTGTGAAACTTCTCTCTATCCGTTGTTATTGATTATGTGAATTGTGAGGAAGAGTGTAAAGCACGAAGGGTGATGTCGTACATAATTTAATTATATTGTGAGGAAGAGTGTAAAGCACGAAGGTGGATGCCGTGCATAATTTAATTATATTGTGAGGAAGAGTGTAAAGCACGAAGGATGATGTCGTGCATGATTTAATTATATTGTGAGGAAAAGTGTAAAAGCACGAAGGGTGATGCCGTGAAGTTTTCTTTGTTGTCTTAATTGCTCATTTCGTTTAAGGATTTCTGGTTTAATTATACTCACTCTTTATGTTGTATTCCTCCATTGTATGCTCCCCTCCCTTTATTTCTGCATTTATTGCTTTACTTATTGTTGTTGCCTCTAGCATGATTATACTATTCATGTTATATATGGGTGTCTTGTCCTAGCTTCGTCACTACTTCGCCGAGGTTAGGTTCAATACTTACCAGTACATGGGGTCGGTTGTACGTATGCTGCACTTTGTACTTTCTGTGCAGATTTTGATACCGGCTCAGGTTGATCGAGATTTGCTACTGGTCCGCTGTCCGGAGACTCAAGGTAGATCTGTTGGCGTTCACAGACCTTGAAGTCCCCGTCTATCCTTTATGTCTTACTGTTTTCTTTCATTCAGACAGTTGTATTTCCTTCAGACTATTACTTGTTGTAAATTCTAGAATGTTCGTGAATTGTGACTCCAGATCCGGGTGGTAGTAGTTAATACAGATTTATGATATTCCACACTTATTATATTTCATCTTATTTAATTATTGTTAATTACTAAATGGAAATAAGGAATTGGTTTAACGATTTTCTAACGTTGGCTTGCCTAGCAAGTGAAATGTTAGGCGCCAACACGATCTCGTCGGTGGAAAATTTTGGGTCGTGACACATATAGGCGAAAGATTTATATTTGAAGGGTTTGATTTAAATGGGTGTACTTTGTATTTATTATTTGTTGAGCAATATTAATGGTGTTCTTGTTGCCCTGCTGTGCATATCACTGGTTGATTAGTGTTTCAATTATTGTTATTTGTTTCCTATTATTTTTGTATACTATATTGCACAGGTTATTAGACTAGTGAGTGTCTTGACTGTACCTCGTCACTACTCCACTGAGGTTAGTCTTGATACTATTTGTCCAAGTTGACAGAACTCTTAGGGTAATTAGAAGAATGTTGAACCCATTCGGTTATAGTATAATATATTAAATGGATTTTTTCATTCCTATACACTATTTGAAACCTTATTACGAAAAATATCCATATTTTGGTATTTAGCCTACCTAAACACATTTTAGTTACAAAATATATACAATCCAACTTAAAAGGCTCTCAATACATTATTTGTACCTTTAATCATGGGATATAGTTACACCATTTTTCTTTTTTCTCTCTTCTCTCCCCTCTTACAACAAACAAGATCAGTGAGCACGACTGAGAAATTTAAACATGCGTAAATTTCACCGAAAGCAATAGTAAAATACAGGAGGGGTCATTGAAAATATCTCAGTATTAATAGTCAGATCGTGAATTACCTCTTCGGGTCTTCCTTCAAGATTATTCACCAAATCTATCATAAACGGGTTTTGTTTAGCCTTTCGCAAGTCCATTATCTCCTTCCTCGATTTACTTCTCTCCTGTCTCGACATTTTATCTTCTTCCATAGGAGCAGGTACAAGTTTGGGGGGTCGATATACATTGTTGCCATCCTGTAGCTCAGGACAAGAAATATTCAACATCTCTTATACTTTAGGAAATCATATGGGAGAATGAGAGAGAAAAATCATAATTTCAACTTTTTGAACTGCTAATGATCCAGTCAATTCTTTGAACAGGAAGAGGATAAAGGAACTAAAATGGTCATTTCATGGTCAAGTACCAATCACCCAACAAATTTAAATACATTTTTTATATAAATTTTATACAAATATGCCTTTTTGTATATTTTGTATCTGGTTTATACATAGTAAAAACAAAATTCATACATAATAATTATATATTATACAACTTATCTACAACTACAATATCATACCACTTAACTACAATTTTTATACAAACTTTATACAATGTATTTACAACTACAATATTATACCACTTAACTACAATTTTTATACAAACATTATACAATATGTCTTTTGTATATTTTGTATATGATTTATACATACACACAACAACAACAACAACAACAACAACAACAACAACAACAACAACAACAACAACAACAACAACAACAACAACAACAATAACCTAGTGATATCCCACTAATGGGGTCTGGGGAGGGTAGTGTTTACACAGACCTTACCCCTACCCCGAGGGAGTAGAGAGGCAAATATTTGATTTATACATAGTAAAAATAAATTTCATACAACTAATTATATATTATACAACTTATCTACAACTTTCATACATTATTTCTACCCCAGTTATATACAACTACAATATCATACAACTGAAATATAATTTTTATACAATATTGTTCAACTTTCATACAATATTTAAATATAAAAAAATATATAAATAACATAATACAATTTTACTACAACTTTACTACAATTTCGTAAGTATAATGTATGTCATGTCTTCTTCTTCTTCTTCTTCTTCTTCTTCTTCTTCTTCTTCTTCTTCGAGTTTCAATCTGAAATTCAGCCAAAATTACGTCTAATCTCCACCAAAACACCCTCAAAATTGAGATATAAACTCCAAACAACATTCTCAATTGTTTGCAACAACACCCAATCCAAACAAATAATGGTTTTTGAAAATCCAAATTCAAATTCAAAGCTTCAAAGCTTTTTAATAGCTGTCAATGGTGGAATTGTTGCTCTCTTACTGGAATTAGGGCCGATCTTCGAAAGTGTTTTCTTCTTCATTGAAAGGTAAGCAAGCAACATGCGTTAATGGTTGTGTATGGTCGAGTATTTAGAGCTTGAATCTATAAAAATGGAGAGGGATTTTTGAAGAAGAGTGAAAAAATATAGAGGGATTTTTTAAGAAGAGTGAAAACATGCGTTAATGGAGGGAGATACTGAAGGTCCGTAGGGGGTGGAGAGAGAAACGTGAGGGGAGTGGGATATAGACATTAGAGTGATTTTAGGATTTAATTATTATCATTAAATGCCTAAAAATGTACATAATTGGTAATTTTGTATGCATTATGTAATTAGATTAAAACTTGAGTATGGAGGGTAATAAAGTTTGAAAGCGAAATTGGTAACTTTGAAGCAATTAGGATAAAATAGCATAAGACAAAATATAAATTATAAATGACCCATTATTCTTTTATTTGCATTTAGTCTGACAAGTGACAAGATCTCTTGTTATATTAAGTTATCTGTCGTAAAGTATTAACTTAACATTAATACTCATCTTTTAGACTTTATATTTGTCACTATCAATTTTTTTAGGAGGTGTATGGCTAATCTTTTCATTCCCAATCTCTAAAGGACCAAAATATTTAATTTGTTTTATTTGATAAATATTTAAAAAAAACATGCTAAAAGCTTATTTATTTTGTCTCCAAGTCATATGAACAACAACATTTTTCATAAAATATTCTGGCATAAGTCCTCACAATTAAAATAAGGCATCTAAAAAATTTTGTGGGACAAGATTTCTTCATTTATTGAGCTAGTTAAATGGAAATAACATTCATTATCTTTTTTAAAAATTCTTTAAATTTTATTTTATAATATTATATAACTCAACCATATAGTCTAATAATATTTCGTGATTATTAAAAAAATATGGATACACGCACAAAGCGCATACCTTAAGACTAGTATTATTATAAAAGCACGAATGTTAAGACGCTAAATATTGAACGACAAAAATATCCCTGAAATATTAGCTGACTTTTATGCCCCTAAAAATAAAATTACTGTCACGAACCAAAATCCTAACATGTCATGATGGCGCCTAACGTGATACTAAACAAGCCGACTTCTCACAAACATTTCCAACACTTTTAACAAGAATGAATTAAAACAGATTTAATAGCAAGAGTTCTCATAAACGAGATAGAAAACCCAATACATAACGCGCAATTCCCAACTATCGGGGTGTCACAGTCTGGAAAATATGGTCTATAATAGTGTGAGACTAAATACAATAAGTAAGAAGATAGGGAAGGAGAGACAAGATCTGCGAAACACCGGCAGCTACCTCGCAATCTCCGGAAAATCAATGTGCGAAGGAATTAACACCCACTATGTCCAGGAACACCTGGATCTGCACACGAAGTGCAGGGTGTAGTATGAATACAACCAGCTCAGTAAGTAACAATACTAAATAAAGAACTGAAAGTAGTGACGAGCTTCAAAACTAAGTCCAATTACAGTAATTTCAACACAAGAAAGTAGGCATGCTTTCAAGTTTAACATTTAAGATTCAAACAGTAATTTCATATCAAGTTCAACTGACACAGAAGATAATATCTCTCAGAAAGTTTTCCAAAAACCGTAATATATGACAACTGAAGTGCAACAATAATGAAACCAATGCATCCTCTCATATCAACAATCAATCAGTCCTCCCATTCACTCCAACCTCACAATCGCTCTTTCCTCACAGTCACTCATTCCTCTCAATCACTCGGCACTCGCACTCAGTAGGTACCTGCTCTCACGGGGGGGAGGGGGGTGTACAGACTCTGGAGGGGCTCATTTTGCCCAAGCGCTATAACAAGCCAGCCATGGCATATAACAGTGAAGCATGTCGCGGTGTGCAGCCCGATCCCATAAATATCCTCACAATCAAGCCCTCGGCCTCACTCAGTCATCAACCTCTCCAGCATCTCGGGCTCTCAAAAATCATGATAAGCAGCCCAAACAGCAATGATATGATTCATCAATAATGAACAATAGAGACTGAGATGAAACGTGCAAGTAAAACTATGACTGAGTACAAAACAATAAGTTTGTCAAGACCCAAAATCCAAAAAGGTCGTGATGGCACCGGACACCACTGTCAGGCAAGCCAACCATAATCAATTAACTTAATTACCCATTTAGTATTTTTGAAATAAAAATTTCTTTAATGAAATTGTAAAGATAAAACTCATAGAGTAAATGATAAATATTTTTAACAACTAAATTTTTGAACAATTCGCAACCATTTCCAAAACCCGGTGTCACAAGTGCATGAGCATTTACTAAGGAATTAATAATAAAATACAGAATCTGTCCAGAATAGAAATTAGACAGGAAAATATAATATTTCTGAAGGAGACTATGTTCGCTACAGATCGTAATACATAATGCAACTCACCTATGTCCCCACAATTATTAACCAGGCCGCTAGACATATATGTACATGCACAATAAAATATGTAGCAAGTGCAGCATGATTACGAAAATAACGTGTACCCAGTAAGTATCAAGCCTAATCTCAAAGAAGTAGAGACGAGATAGCCGACTTTGACACTCACTGTGGGTCAATAATATTAAATAATCATGAAAATAGAAATATTTATATCAACTTGATTCACAGTGTTAACAATAATTTTATTGAACCAGCAGAAGTAATTAAATTCCTTCAATTCCAATAAATTTCCAATTTATCAATCAGTCTCATTTTCAGAAACAATAATAATTCCTTAACAAGCAGGAATAATAATTCTTTAATAAATTTTCAATTTATCAATTAGCTTCACAAGTTGCAATAAACTATCAAAGTATAGTGTATTTATTATTATTATTAAGCACGATTTCTGTCGAGGACGTACGGCCCGATCCAGAATATCGTGTATACTGTCGGGGGACATGCGACATGATCCATAGATGCATATATCCTGCCGAGGCGTTCGGCCCGATCCACAAGAAATGAGGACATTTTCTTATGTACTTCCGGAATGAGAGTATTTATTGCAAGATTTATTCGAGAGGATAAATAATTTATTTCAACAATTAATTAATTTAAACAAAAATTTAAGCATATGAAAATTTCATCTTTTACTACCTTTCATAACAATTCACAATATATACATCGAATAATTTAAATAATAAAGAATATAATTTACACAAGTAATTCATGCTTTGAGTCCTAAACTACCCGGACTTTAGCATTAATAATAGCTACGCACGGACTCTCGTCACCTCGTGCGTACGTAGCCCCCGCAATTAACCACAATCATTTAATTTAATCCCTATAGGAAAATTTCCCCCTCACAAGATTAGACAAGAGACTTACCTCAATTTGCTCTAACTAAATCCACTAGAAGGCTTTTTCCACGATTATCCAACTTCGTCTGACCCGAATCTAGCCAAAATAATTCGATACAATCACTAAAATTATAGGAATCAATTCCATAAGAAAATACAATATTTTTCAATAATAATCCGAAATTAACTCAAAAATATAGCACGTGGGGCCCATATCTCGAAACCCGACAAAAGTTACAAAAGCCGAACACCAATTCCGATACGAGTTCAACCATATCAATTTTATCAAATTCCGATAAAAACTCGACCTCCAAAAACTTAAATTTTCGTTTTTCGAAGATTTTGCCAAAATCTTGATTTTTTTTTTCCATTTAAATCCGAAATAAATGATGAATATAACCATAGAATCATGAAGTATAATCACTTTCGGATATAGAACACTTACCCCAATCCATATGGTGAAAATCGCCTCAAAATCTCTTCAATCCGAGATCCATAGCTCCAAATGTGTTAAAATGGCCGAAACCTCAAAATATATCTTCTGTCCAAGCATTTACTCTTCGCGATCGTGGATAATGCTTCGCGATCGCAAAGCATAAAACTTTTCAGCCCCAAAATTGCTCTTCGCGATCGCGGAAAACCAATCGCGATCGCGAAGAACAAACTCCCCCAACTCTTTTAGACAGCCTCTAGTATAATGGTCATAACGTTTTGTACAAAACTCCAAATTGTAAATGGTTTAACTTTCTGCAACCTAGACACCAAGGGCTACAACTTTCATTTGTTGCTCATCTCCCAATTCCTTATATATTTCTAGATATAAGCTTCCAAAGACAGCCCTGAGCAACAGAGATTTACAAACTCTTCCCATACAGTCTATAGTGTATCCACCATAACTTTTTGTACACAACTTCAAATCACAAATGGTTTACCTTTCTGGATACTACACATCAAGGGCTACAACTTTCATATTTAGATCATCTCCAAATTCCTTATAGATTGTGAGATATAAGCTTCCAAAGTCGGGTCAGTGCAGCAGAGATTTGTTCTACGTGATCGCGAAAGAGCTTCCGCGATTGCGATTCACAAGGCCCCAAACTGCTATTTTCTCTTCGCGAACGCGAGCAAATGTTCACCATCGCGATGCACACCTCTGTAGGCAGAAACCAGCAGTTAAAAAATGGCCTAGAAATGGTCCGAAACCACCCTGAAACTCACCCGAGCCCCTTGGGACCTCAACCAATTATACCACCAAGTCCTAAAACATCATACGAACTTAGTCGGAACCTCAAATCACATCAAACAACGCTAAAACCACGAATCATCCTCCAATTCAAGCTTAATGAAACTTAAATTTTCTAACTTCTACATTCGGTACCGAAACCTATCAAATCAAGTCCGATTGACCTCAAATTTTGCACACAAGTCATAAATGACATAACGGAGCTATGAAAATTTTCGGAACTAGATTCCGACCCCGATATCAAAAAGTCAACTCCCCGGTCAAACTTCCAAACTTAAATTCTTATTTTAGCCATTTCAAGCCTAATTTAACTATGGACTTCCAAATAAAATTTTGAACACGCTCCTAAGTCCAAAATCACCATACGGAGCTATTGAAACTGTCAAATCCCAGTTCCGGGGTCGTTTTCTCAAAATATTGACCGAAGTCAAACTTGGCCTTTTAAGGCTAACTTAAGGAACCAAGTGTTCCGATTTCAACCCGAACACTTCCAAATTCCGAACCAACCATCCTTCCAAGTCATAAATCAATAAAATCACATTCGGGGAGTTTTATTTTAGGGAACGGAGTTCTAAAAGTTAAAATGACCGGTTGGATCATTACATTCTCTCCCACTTAAATATACGTTCATCCTCGAACGTGCTAAGGATTGTTTTTGAATTGTATAAAATTATTGTTTAACACCTCGTGCACCTACCTGTGCTACCACACCCAGTTGAGCACATTATCTCGAGCCAATCTGAAGATTCTCCCCTTTATCTTGGAAATTAAGCCTTAGAGCCAAATTCTAACATCCAGAATTTTTCACCATGCCTGTTTCCAACTTATGAGCACTGTATCAATCACTACACGATGCACCAATACAGGATTGCATACCTTGGTTTAATTTAAACCATGCACCGCACCATTCACATGCCCATAATAACATGCTCGATAACAATAGTCGAGATTCCACAAATCTGGTGTCCACAACACATCTCATGATACATATAAGTCATGTTCCAACTCTCATAATGCTTCCACGATAGAAGAAATGTGTAGGAATTCATAACCAACTACCGAGTCAATAATTTACTGAGTTTCTCCTTCTGACAAGGACCATTATCTCATTCTGAACTAGATAGCAATGTTTATTCTTTAATATACCTTATATAAATCTGATTGCACTGATTTCAGGTCCAAAAGTCTCATCTCACCCAGTATAAACTACACAAGTAATAGGTCGCCTTAAACCCTGACTAAAGCCTCGTATGACGCCAACAATGAGCCAACATGCTACAAACTGGAATGTGATACATAAGGAAAAATGAACTAACTAGACAACTAAAAAGGTGTCATGAACCTTCCTTAGAAAATGGGACACAAAACACACAAAATAGAATGTAGGGGACTGTACTCAACATCACACTGTTGCGGCGTGCAACCCGATCCAAACAACATACACATGGCGGCGTGCCACCTGATCCACACAAAACGAATCTATAAGGAAATACTTACCGATCTAGAATACTCATTACTACAAAATATCTGAATATCTGACATAAGCACGCTAGGTGCATAATACCATCCCTGGAAGGACCGACAACCCCATACGCTACAAAACTCAAGCACAACTAAGGTTTGATATATGATCTGAATCTCGAGAGCCATCCTGCTCACATAACACCATCGCTACGCGGAACCTCAATACATAAGAAATTTATCAAGCCGTTTCACAACTCACATGGCACAATATAGTATTACATGAAATAACCGACGAAGAAACGACATCCAATGTCCGAATACTCCTCCATAGGGAGCGCTTATGCTGAAATGAACACATCCGGCCTGATATAGAGCCCATATTCATATTCAAATTCATCCACAGACTCAAGCCGATTCTGATCGCATCGTACTAGGCTAATAACCTTTCAAGAATCCATAATAACCCTTTTTCCCATAACACACAAAAACAGCCATCATAACCTGAACAAACTTCCACGATCCACAACCAAATGAACTAAGCGCCCTCTAGGCATAAATTCTCGAATCAGCGATATTACCACAATCTTCATACTTGGCTTCAATCTTCACTCAATCAAGTGACTACATGTCACTCTTACACAATCTTTCCGTGAGACACGCTCCCACGACCTTCCGCACCAGGTAACAAGTCTGCACATCCATGCTACCGGTTAAACTAATGCTGTAAAGCATATCAAGAATCCACAAATCAATACACAAGGTCTCTTACACCTGACATCGATCTTAGATGATGCCGAAAACAATACCATCTTACTTTAAACATCTAAATCCTTTTCCTGCTCATCCGAGCTCATGACATCCTTGTCAACACCGAACCGAAATCTTGGATCCTCACTTTCGAATCCCATGCTACCTAGTACACTTAACCACGCCAATGCGCAGGAGTACAAAAATTCCATCATAACTCATGAACCACTAATAGGGTAAACACTTCATCATATAGAAACCTTCTTCTTAACTCATTTCTAGAGAACCATTGCAACACCTGACTGAATTCCCATATCAGTAGAAAATACCAGCCTCAAGTAGTGGTCTAAACCACCATAACTCTTCTGGGATCCCTCTACACATAACATGTCATAATACTTGAATTCCTCCAAATAAAATCAATTACGGTGGTCGTCAAGCCTCGCACGTACCGCCACAAATCACACGTATAATTCAATGCGCTGAAGGAACTGATCATTGCCACTATCATGTCGATTCAACCATCGTTAGCCGACCCGTCTTTTGTCATTTTATTCTCAACTTGCCTTAGAAATAATAATAGCTCCATTCATTACATCATGAACTCAAATCCGTACTCATCCCGGGTGACCTTATTTCACGAGACCACGCCGTTTCAAAACCCACTAATCAGCTCATATCCCTCCTTGTGCGCACTTTCACATCTTCAATTGGTACACCCATTCTGATACTTCTTTTATGAATCCGAAGTTATTTCCTTCCGTTTCTCTATTGCTACACCATAACCTGAAGATAGCGCAGAGTACTCCAAGCCCCGTTTTATAATCTGCTACAAAAGCTCGATACTCAACCATACTACGGACTCGAGATCCTTAAACACCGCACTTTAAATATTTGAACCCGCTAAGACCGTTATTGAGAGTCACTTGTTCTAACTTGTTCCCAAACATGATTAACTCCAAGACCCTGCTAGCACATGGACACTTTCTCTAGGAAACACTCGACTGTCTCACTTTCCCTGTGCATTACATCTATACGAAGCATAAACTCTGAGTCTTCCAAAAACCTGAATATGAATCGATAAGGCCAAATATGGAACACATTCCCCAAATCCTTTGCTCAGATTACCACTGATGTTATCTTTCCTTAGTTGCAATGTCCCACCAATACACCGATAACCAGGAGCCTCATAAATAGACAACCATGCAATCCAATTGTAGATGGTGCGGCTCTCCCACTTAGCTTGAAGCTACAATTACATAAATCTGGAACCCACCGAGATTCTTTCTTCATCGTCGACATGATCCGGCACACATAACTTGCCAAATTTCTCAAAATCCTTCTATTAACCTTTAATAAACACTCCGAACCACTAGCTACATTTACATATTAAATATCTTACCGGGTAGCCAGTAGAATTCTTCGCAGAAGCTTCGTCAATACCACGCATCCGCTAACCTGCTCACAGGAGATAACCCGCCTGTGGAAATTACATGCCGACATATTCCAACGCCGTTGCACTAGGTGCAAATACTACAAAATTAGTGGATCATCCTGAGTCCGAGCTCATTCACCAGCTGCACTAGTCCGTTCACTCCTCATGAACGTCAACTAAAGGTGCGACAATACATTCCAATTCAAAGTCATGTTGTATCATTCTTCATATCAAGCAACTCCCTCATGTTGCATCCAATCTTCCTTAATATAGCAGCTAATATTACAACTTAAGTCCGTAGACCTAGTCACTGTCCATCCTAAATCCCAAAACACTTCAAACTTTCCTCAAGCCATGTAGTTATCCTACCACGTAACCCATATACTACCTTGCCACTCTCCCACATTGGTCAAACCCTTTCTTTTAAGCAACTACTTGACTTCTGTTTTCTTACACTTGGCCTTCTAGGAACTTAACCACCACAAGACACCTTCCACATGTCCTTTCTTATCCTTCGCAGCCCAGTTGTTCCCTTACTAAAAATCTGTCTCTGTAGCACTTGAACCAATAGCTCGTTACCAGCTTTAAACCCTTCTGACGATCATCCTTCTCGAGACATCAATACAAGGAATGCTGCTTTGATCCTGAATCACTGCACAACACGATCTCTATCGATTGCTTCCCCTATACAAATTCCTAACACCCCGTCGTGAATGCGAGTTGAAGAAAACCATAATACAGGCGAACCTTAACGCATTTTACGAGGCGATGACACCACATCAAAATTGAGAATTCTACCACAATCGAAAATATCACGCTTCGTTACTCCATCAACCCCAAACCTGAACATTCATAGTCCAATTTCCTTTTCTCCGCTGGAATTAAAACATGGAACCTTTGAATCATGTACTGATAAAAACCTTCTTTCAAGTCGTTTACTGTCCTGACACATAGACAGGCATTCTACCGTTACATAAATACTATGCCATAACAATGCATGAATCGTCATAACAATCAATGTCAAATCTCAAAACCTTAGGTAGTATTTATACTAGACTGAAACAACAGAGCGGCCTTCGGCAGGACAACGACAATAGCCTCATAAAATATGCAGGAGAAGCATCTTGCACTACATCTGTAGTACCATTAAATTTTTTCTCGATCCCCAATTTATAACAAGCGTTTCATGCTGCATAGGATTGAATAGGAAGGAAATGAAGGCATAAGCCTCAAAGGAATCAAATCGCACGATGAGGAATCAAAAAAAAAGAAAAGTATTCCTAACATCCTTGTACCCTCTCGAAGATAAGCATAGACGTCTCCGTACCGATCCGCAAGACTCTACTAGACTTGCTCATGACTCGTGAGACCTAAGTGAACCTAGTGCTCTGATACCATGTTGTCACGACCCAAAATCCAAAAAGGCCGTGATGGTGCCGGACACTACTGTTAGGCAAGCCAACCATAATCAATTAACTTAATTACCCATTTAGTATTTTTGAAATAAATATTTCTTTAATGAAATTGTAAAGATAAAACTCATAGAGTAAATGATAAATATTTTTAGCAACTAAATTTTTGAACAATTCGCAACCATTCCAAAAACCCGGTGTCACAAGTGCATGAGCATTTACTAAGGAATTAAAAATAAAATACAGAATTTGTCCAGAATAAAAATTAGACAGGAAAATATAATATTTCTGAAGGACACTATGTTGGCTACGGATCGTAATACAGAATGCAACTCACCTATGTCCCCACAATTATTAACCACACCTCTACGCCCACAAGGTCGCTAGACATATATGTACCTGCACAATAAAATATGCAGCAAGTGCAGCTTGATTACGAAAACAACGTGTACCCAGTAAGTATCAAGCCTAATCTCGAAGAAGTAGAGATGAGATGGCCAACTTTGACACTCGTTGTGGGTCAATAATATTAAATAATCATGAAAATAGAAATATTTATATTAACGTGATTCACAGTGTTAACAATAATTTTATTGAACCAGCAGAAGTAATTAAATTTCTTCAATTCCAATAAATTTCCAATTTATCAATCAGTCTCATTTTTAGAAACAACAAAACTAGCACGAATAATAATTCTTTAAATTCCAAAGGTTCTCACAAGCTGCAATAAACTATGAAAGTATCGTGTATTTATTATTATTATTAAGTACGATTTCTGCCGAGGACGTACGGCCCGATCCAGAATGTCGTGTATACTGTCGAGGGATGTGCGGCACGATCCATAGATGCATCTATCCTACCGAGGCGTTCGGCCCGATCCACAAGAAAGGAAGACATTTTCTTATGTACCTCCGGAATGAGAGTATTTATTGCAAGATTTATTCGAGAGGATAAATAATTTATTTCAACAATTAATTAATTTAAACAAAAATTTAAGCATATGAAAATTTCATCTTTTACTACCTTTCATAACAATTCACAATATATACTTCGAATAATTTAAATAATAAAGAATACAATTTACACAAGTAATTCATGCTTTGAGTCCTAAACTACCCAGACTTTAGCATTAATAGTAACTACGCATGGACTCTCGTCACCTCGTGCGTACGTAGCCCCCGCAATTAACCACAATCATTTAATTTAATCCATATAGGGAAATTTTCCCCTCACAAGATTAGACAAGAGACTTACCTCAATTTGCTCTAACTAATCCACTAGAAGACCTTTTCCACGATTATCCAACTTCGTCTTACTCGAATCTAGCTAAAATAATTCGATACAATCACTAAAATTATAGGAATCTATTCCATAAGAAAATACTATATTTTTCAATAATAATCCGAAATTAACTCAAAAATATAGCCTGTGGTGCCCACGTCTCGGAACCCGACAAACGTTACAAAATCCCAACACTCATTCCGATACGAGTTCAACCATATCAATTTTATCAAATTCCGATGACAACTCGACCTCCAAATCTTAAATTTTCGTTTTTCGAAGATTTTGCCAAAATCTTGATTTTTTTTCCATTTAAATCCGAAATAAATGATGAATATAACTATAGAATCATGAAGGATAATCACTTTCGGATATAGAATACTTACCCCAATCCATATGGTGAAAAGCGCCTCAAAAATCGCCTCAATCTGAGTTCCATAGCTCCAAATGTGTTAAAATGGCCGAAACCTCAAAATATATCCTCTGTCCAGGCATTTACTCTTCCTGATCGCGGAATATGCTTCGCGATCGCGAAGAACAAACTCCCCCAACTCTTTTACACAGCCTCTAGTATAATGATCATAACTTTTTGTACAAAACTCCAAATTGTAAAGGGCTAAGGGCTACAACTTTCATTTGTTGCTCATCTCCCAATTCCTTATATATTTCTAGATATAAGCTTCCAAAGACAGCCCTGAGCAACAGAGATTTACAAACTCTTCCCATACAGTCTATAGTATATCCACCATAACTTTTTGTACACAACTTCAAATCACAAATAGTTTACCTTTCTGAATACTACACATCAAGGGCTACAACTTTCATATTTAGATCATCTCCAAATTCCTTATAGATTGTGAGATATAAGCTTCCAAAATCGGGTCAGTGCAGCAGAGATTTGTTCTACGCGATCGCGAAAGAGCTTCCGCGATTGTGATTCACAAGGCCCCAAACTGCTATTTGCTCTTCGCGAACGCGAGCAAATGTTCACAATCGCGATGCACACCTCTGTAGGCAGAAACCAGCAGTTAAAAATGGCCTAGAAATGGTCCGAAACCACCCCGAAACTCACCCGAACCCCTCGGGACCTCAACCAATTATACCACCAAGTCCTAAAACATCATACGAACTTAGTCGGAACCTCAAATCACATCAAACAACGCTAAAACCATGAAGCATCCTCCAATTCAAGCTTAATGAAACTTAAATTTTTCAACTTCTACATTCGGTACCGAAACCTATCAAATCAAGTCCGATTGACCTCAAATTTTGCACACAAGTCTTAAATGACATAACGGACTATGAAAATTTTCGGAATTGGATTCCAACCCCGATATCAAAAATTCAACTCCCCGGTCAAGCTTCCAAACTTAAATTCTTGTTTTAGCCATTTCAAGCGTAATTTAACTACGGACTTCCAAATAAAATTCTGAACACGCTCTTAAGTCCAAATTCACCATACGGAGCTATTGGAACCGTCAAATCCCAGTTCCGGGGTCGTTTTCTCAAAATATTGACCGAAGTCAAACTTAGCCTTTTAAGGCTAACTTAAGGAACCAAGTGTTCTGATTTCAACCCGAACGCTTCCAAATTCCGAACCAACCATCCCCGCAAGTCATAAATCAATAAAAGCACATTCAGGGAGTTTTATTTTAGGGAACGGAGTTTTAAAAGTTAAAATGATCGGTTGGATCATTACAAATTTAGCAGTTAATTCAACAAGTACACGACCTCTATGGGTCCCTACAGCGTCAACACATGGTTTAAACATGATTTATAGTTCGATTTCTCTAATACGTGGAACATATACGGATATCTACAGATTATTCAACTACACAATTCCATGGAATTGACCAAGCCACAATTCCTACGGTGCACGCCTACACGCCTGTCACCTAGCATGTGTGTCGCCTCAAAACCAATCACATATCACAAAATTCGATGTTTCATACCCTCAGGACCAAATTTCAAATTGTTACTTACCTCAATCCGAGCAATTCTTTATTCCAATAAGACTTTTCCTTGCGATACGGCCACTGAACGCCTCGAATCTTAGTCAAACTAATTCGATAAAATTAACACGAGGTATAGGTATCAATTCCATATATAAATGATAAATTCTACAATAAAATCAGAAATTAACTCAAAAACATCAACAGTGGGGCCCACATCTCGTAACCCCACAAAAGTTTAAAAAAATATGAATGTCCATTCAACCACGAGTTCAACCATACAAAAATTACTAAATTCCGACTCTGATTCGGCCTTCAAACCCTTAAATCAATTTTTTAAAAATTTCTATTCTAATCACCCAAATCACAATCACGAAATACGTGCTGGAAATAGTGTTAGATTCATGAATAACGGACCAAATCAAGTTAAGATTACTTACCCCAGTCCAATTTGTGAAGTTTGCCTCTGAAAATCGCCCAAACCGAACTCCCCAACTCTATTTTTGTCAAAAATGGCTAAACAATCTCGTTTATAGAACCTCTGCTATTTTCGAGCGCCACAGGTAGCGTGGGGCGCTGCCTGTGGCTTCCAAAACCTCAACAATTCCCAGTGCCAGGGCTAGCGCCCCACGCTACCTTGGGCGCTGGCGGCGATGGAAAATCTTTCCCGATACGAAAATGGGCATAACTCTCTCATACGATGTCGGAATTCGACGATTCATTTTGCTATGGCTCCGAAATTTCATTACGGGTCTAATGCTTCAATCATGACTGAATTTGGAGCTCATTTGTTTAATGTGATACCACTTATTCTTGAAGAAACAACGTCGGAACATTCTACATTCGATGCCGAAACCTAGCAAATCAAGTCCGATTGACCTCAAATTTTGCACGTAAGTCATAAATGACATAACACACCTATTCCAATTTTCATAATCGGATTCCGACTCCGATATCAAAAATTCAAATCCCCGATCAAACTTTCAACTTAAATTTCTATTTTAGTTATTTCAATCCTAATTTAACTACGGACTTCCAAATATTTTTTCGGACACGCTCCTAAGTCCAAAATCACCATATGGAGCTGTTGGAATCATCAAAACTCTATTCTGGGATCGTTTACACATAAGTCAACATCCGATCAACCTTTTCAACTTAAGTTTTCATCTTTGAGACTAAATGTCTCAATTCATTCTGAAACCTCACCGGACCCGAACCAATTACCCCGGCAAGTCACATAACAATTGTAAAGCACAAATTGAGTAGTAAATGGAGGAACAGGGTTAAAATACTCAAAATGACCGGCCAGGTCATTAAATTCTCCCCCACTTAAACATACGTTCGTCCTCGAACGTGCCAAGAGTTGTTTCTAAGCCATCACATTACTATTCCATCTTACCACGCACATACCCAGGGGTGATCCTACTCCACCCTATTCCATATAGGCCTGACAATACCACGTAATTGAAGATCATTACTTCAACCATAGCCCATAAACCTTGGAATTCAATTTCCAACATTTAGAATTTCTTTTCAAGACCCGAATATCACATCTCTACACTGTATAAGTCTGAACAAATTGTATCAAGCCATATCCGTAGCTCCAAATATAATCGCATAACATACTACACAACTTGCATACTTGCAGCACCATTCTCGATCACAGTAACTACTCAAAACCAACCCGGTACTGGTATTAAGCCCCATCAAACAAAACTTCATTTTAAACCATCTTACACTGCTGATAATGAAAGAAACACGAGGAATCTCATAACCTCTTATCAGATCAACAAGTCATGGAGCTTTCTAGACCCAACCAGAACCATAATCACCTTCTAAGATGACTTTCAATATTATCCTCCAAATATACCGTAATAAAATCTAATAGTACCCATTCTAGGTCCAATGACCATATATTATTAAACACAACTATCCCACAGACATGCCACACCAATAGAACTCTGGCCACAACTGCGCAATCTGTGTACCCAAATATGAAAAATGTCTTATATAAGAGAACCGTATTGTGAGTTCAACAAGCACCACCACAACTGCAATGCTATAAGCTCGTTATATATAGTAGAACCAAGACACACAAATTTAATAACAGTAACCAGCTCTTCTAGAGCTCACATTAACATCACTCGCACGGACAACTCACGTGCTATAGTATCAATATCTGGACCCGCACGAACAACTCACGTGCCAATAATATCAGTATATGGATCCGCACGAAAAACTCACATGCCAATAACATAATCCGCCTGGCATGGTCAACTCACGTGCTAATAATATAGTCTTCCTGGCAAGGTCACAGGCCTCCAGTCCAAGCATATCATACATGAGCAATCAAATAAGTACACATGTATATGATAAATGAATTAAGATTCTCATGCTTCTGGACTGGTATAAATGACACGCCATAGAGTAGGCAGGTGTAAAGTGTGCTATCACCACTCAAATCGGCAAGTTAATGCAGAAATAGTAACTACCCAATTTATTCAGGGAATTAGCCTCTTTGTAACCTCAAGTGTAGTCCAGATAGTTCTCGACAAAGTTACGAATATGAGAAACATTATAACTTTACGCTTAATAGTCAACTCTAGGCATATCTTTGCCTAAGCATTATTCCGAGTATGAATACTTGCCCCGATGCTCGCACATGGCTCAAACCTCTCATATGTACGCACTCATGGTGCACAGTTATCAAAAATAATTAACGCAATTAGTGCCTCCACTGATTTTAAATAAAATACTCACCTCAACCAGGTCGCAACCCTGAAATAATTTGCTTCTGAGAACTCCCAGTCCCCCAAATTCATAGAACATATGAACCACCGTAACTGATCACAACTCCAGCACTCTAATGACTATAACATCCTTCATGCACGATCATCCCACTAGGAATACTTCCATCATTCTTCTTTTCTGCATAGTGACAATTGGAATATCAGCAGTCTATCATCCATGTGAGTACCGCAATACCGATAAACATCCGTAAGCCAAAACACAATGCACCTTCTGAAATATGTACCCTTCTCAGGGATTACTGAGCAGTTATAACATTAATCTAAATATCTGAAACTGACCATTCTGTCCAGAATTCGTGACCTTCACTTCAAGAATAAACTGCCACCTTGTACATGTAAATCTTAATCCTGCACACCACATCTATCATGTCATCATGTGACAAGCACGAGAATCTCATTATCAACTCTGAGTCACCAGCAAATTACATACCCGGTCAATTAGAAACCTCCATCTTACTTCATTCCAGGAGGAAATCACAATACACAATACGTTCCCCATACCGGTAAAAATTATCCGGCTCAAACCATGGTAGAAATCATCAAGAACACTTTGAAATCCATTTACACATAACCAAGCTATCGGAATTGAATTCATCTAACTCGACCAAGCCAAGAAGGTCACCAAACCCAATAATATTGGCACCAAAACATCTGTAAAGTCTCCATATCATAATTATCCAAAAGAATCGAGCATACCATTACCATACTGGTCTAGCCTACTACCCAATTGTCTTATTTACTTCGAGTTTCTTCTGAATTACCCTCAAATTGACACTTCTCCTTGTCAGAACACTATGATCCTTACCCAAAGCTTACTACAAGACATCCTAACATAAAACCATACCTCTCTAAGCCCCGCCCCATAAGCCACTATATTCTTCTTAAGCACCACAAAAGTACCACAACCGAGACCCCCACACTGAAAAGACCTTATGTGGACATAACATTGTTCCCTTTTACCTTTCTTGCACTGAAATATAGAATCCATAGTCATACAGAATTACCGCAAGTCCCGGAACCATCCAATGTAAATAACCAATATTGGCGATATATAAATTCTGAAAAAATTTTAATTGACACATATACATTTTGAATCCATTAGAACTCTTTCGAAAGTCACCCACTATGCTCAAATCTAAATTGCACCGCCCAAACGGGCCGAAAGACACAGTCCCACTAGCACAACAACCCCCAAAAAAGTAACCCTGCCTTAACACAACCAATCAAATTTATACTCTGTGTGTACTTCATCCTTCAAAATAACAATTTAATCATTTCATGATTTTTCATATTTTCATAAAGTGCAATATAACCTGCATTCAAGAAATTTTCTTACTCGAGTCATCCCCGATCTCAACCTCTGCAAGTCATAACTAATCAACACGTATGCCTCAGACCAAAACCAATACCGCACATAATTATCCAATCAAAACATAGATAGTAGAATCCCCCACTTGGCTCAAAGTCATATAACAAAACATCTGATAACTCACCATACCCATACTCTACTATTGTCATAATCCCGCAGTCAATTCCACGAAAATTCTTCACAAGCTTAGGTAACACAAACCATAAAATACATCAAATCATCTACTAAGATCGCCTTCATCCCCATGATGGTCAAGTCAACTTTCTCAGCTAATCCAAACTCAAATCTCAACTCATATACCTTGTTGGGAGAAAAGAAACCCTTCACTCAACATTATAAGGAACACACATACGTAGATTACTCCGCATGAGATAACCCACCTGCTTAGCCTCAAATTGGCATCTTGTTATACCCTTTCGCAGCCACAATTACTACAGAATCACTTAATATTTTTGAGTTTGAACTCATCAACACGACATGAAAATCTACTTCGCTCTACAATTAAACAGCATGACAGATCCCTTAACGCACTCACAACTCAAGACTGTACGTCACATCAAAACAGGAATCAAGTACCCAATAGCAAACTCTTGAGTCATAAGTAAACTTTATTTGTATCATTCAACCCATCTGAACACATCCCGCATTCACATCATACTCATCATATAGTCATTCAACCATTCATCAAACCACAAATTCCACTCATAGGGGTACTATCGAACGCATAAGGACAAACGCACAAGTTCTCACAATAGAAACTACTGAGCTTAAGCTACGGTATAACCCCAGCCTCAAGTCCTCCAGACTGGCCCATCACCAAAACACAGAATACTAATCTCGAATCTCGTTCATAGAATCACAAGCCGGCGATGCACAAACGATATCGAGAGCTCACATGCGCATACGAATACGTGGAAGGAATTCAAAGAGTTATGTTCCAAGCTGAATCAATATCGCACGATAGAATACAAGAAAGTGAAATTTCCTAAGAGTCCAGCAGCCTCTCAATGATAAGTACAGACATCATCGTACCGATCCGTAAGACTCTACTAAACCTGCTCATGACTCGTGAGACTTATGTAACCTAGGCTCTGATACCAACTTGTCATGAAGCAAAGTCCTAACATGTCGTGATGGCGCCTAACGTGGTACTAGGCAAGCCGACTTCTCACAAAAATTTCCCACACTTTTAACAAGAATGAATTAAAATAGATTTAATAGCAAGAGTTCTCATAAACGGGATAGAAAACCCAATACATAAAGCGAAATTCTCAACTATCGGGGTGTCACATAGTACATTAGTATCTATACACCACAAGTCTGGAAAACATGGTTTATAATAGTCTGAGAGTAAATACAATAAGTAAGATGATAGGGAAGGAGAGACAAGGTCTATAAAACACCGGCAACTACCTCGGAATCTCCATAAAATAAATTGTGCGAAGGAATCAACACACACTATATCCAGGAACACCTGGATCTGCACACGAAGTGTAGGGTGTAGTATGAGTACAACCAACTCAGAAAGTAACAATACTAAATAAAGAACTAAAAGTAGTGACGAGCTTCACATCTAAGTCCAATTGCAGTAATTTCCAACATAAGAAGGTAGGCATGCTTTCAAGTTCAACATTTAAGACCCAAACAGTAATTTCATATCAAGTTCAACTGAAACAGAAGATAATATCTCTCAGAAAGTTTTCCAAAAACAGTTATATATGACAGTTGAAGTGCAACAATAATGAAACCAATGCATCATCTCAAATCAACAGTCACTCAGTCCTCTCATTCACTCCAACCTCACAATCACTCTTTCCTCACATTCACTCATTCCACTCAATCACTCAGCACTCGGCACCCGGCACTAGCACTCAGTAGGTACCTGCGCTCACTAGGGGTGTGTACAGACTCCGGAGGGGCTCCTTCAGCCGAAGCGCTATAACAAGCCAATCATGGCATATAACAGTGAAACATGTTAAGGATTGCAGCCCGATCCTATAAATATGCGCACAATCAATCCCTCGGCCTCACTCAGTCATCAACCTCTCTAGTCTCTCAGGCTCTTAGAAATCATGATAAGCAGCCCAAACATCAATAATATGATGCACCAATAATGAACAATAGAAACTGAGATGAAACGTGCAAGTAAAACTGTGACTGAGTGCAAAATAATAATTTAGCACATAATTCAACAAGTACACGATCTTTGTGGGTCCCTACAGTGTCAACACATGGTTTAAACATGATTTATAGTTTTGATTTCTCTAATACGTGAAAAATGTAAGGATATCAACAGATTATTCAACTACACAATTCCATGGAATTGACCAAGTCACAATTCCTACAGTGCACGCCCACACGCCCATCACCTAGCATGTGCGTCACCTCAAAACCAATCACATATCACAAAATACGGGGTTTCATACCCTCAAAACCAAATTTATAATTGTTACTTACCTCAATCCAAACAATTCTTTATTCCAATAAGCCTTTTTCTGGCGATTCAGCCTCTGAACGCCTTGAATCTTAGTCAAAATAATTCAATACAATCAACACGAAGTATAGGAATCAATTCCATATGAAAATGCTAAATTTCATAATAAAATCCGAAATTAACTCAAAAAAATCAACAGTGGGGCCCACATCTCGGAACCCCACAAAAGTTTTAAAACAATGAACATCCATTCAACCACGAGTCCAACTATACAAAAATTACTAAATTCCGACTCCGATTCGGCCTTGAAACCCTCAAATCAATTTTTGAAAAATTTCTATTCTAATCCCCCAAATCATGAAATAGGTGCTGGAAATAGTGTTAGATTCATGAATAACGGACCAAATCAAGTTAAGATTACTTACCCCGGTCCAATTTGTGAAGTTTACCTCTGAAAATTGCCCAAACCGAGCTCGCAACTCTATTTTTGTCAAAAATGGCAAACAAATCTCGTTTATAGAGCCTCTGCTATTTTCGAGCGCCACGGGTAGCGTGGTGTAACGACCCGACCGGTCGTTTTGATCATTTACTCTCCTTTCAACTATTTGAAGTCTTGAATAACTTCCTACAAGGTATTATGACTTGTGGGAATTGTCGGTTTTGGTTTTAAGGTATTTCGGAGTTAGCTTGGAAGAATAAAATTTCATGTTGGAAGCTTAAGTTTAAATAGTTGACCGGATGCTGACTTATGTGTAAACGACCACAGAATCGAGTTTTGATTATCCCATTAGCTCTGTATGGTGATTTTGGACTTAGGAGCGTGTCCGAAAAAATATTTGGAGGTTCGTAGTGGGATTAGACTTGAAATGCCAAAAGTTTAATTTTTTAGAAGTTTGACCGGGGGGTTGACTTTTTGATATCAGGCTCGAAATTTGATTATGAAATTTTTATTACCTCTATTATGTCATTTATGACTTGTGTGCAAAATTTGAAGTCATTCCGGATTGATTTGATGTGTTTCGACATAAGATATAGAATTGGAAAGTTCAAAGTTCATAGATTTTGATTTGAGGTGCGATTCGACGTTTTGATGTTATTTGATGTGATTTGAGGCCTCAAGTAGGTCCGTGTTATGTTATGGAACGTGTTGGTATATTTGGTTAAGGTCCCGAGAAGCTTGGGTGTATTTTTGGGTCATTGGTTGAGAGATTAGTAAAGTTAAGAAAAATTGGGAGTTTGGCCATGGTCAATATCGGGTCAAGACAACCTCTTTTCAGTGTTTTGAGTGCGCGAGAAGGTCTGTAGCGTGTTTTATGATTGAAATTCATATATGGTTTGTGTAACGACCCGACCGGTCGTTTTGAGTATCACAGCCCCGTTCCCCATTTACTGCTCAATTTATGCCTTACAGTTGATTTATGACTTATCAGGTTAGTTGGTTCGGGTCCGGAAGGATTTCGTAGTGAAATGAGACACTTAGTCTCATAATTGAAAACTTAAGTTAAAATAGTGACCGGATGTCGATTTATGTGTAGACGACCCCGGAATAGAGTTTTGATGATTCCAATATCTCCGTATGGTGATTTTGGACTTACGAGCGTGTCCGGAAAGTTATTTAAAGGTACGTAGTGGAATTTGGCTTGAAATGCCGAAAGTTGGATTTTTGGGAAGTTTGACCGGGGGTTGACTTTTTGATATCGGGGTCAGAATCCGATTCTGGAAATTGGAATATGACCGTTATGTGAAATGTGCTTTGTGTGCAAAATTTGAAGTCATTCCGGATTGATTTGATGTGTTTTGGCACAAGATATAGAATTTGAAAGTTTAAAGTTCATAGATTTTGATTTGAGGTGCGATACGACGTTTCGATGTTATTTGATGTGATTTGAGGCATCGAGTAGGTATGTGTTATGTTATTAAATGTGTTGGTATATTTGGTTGAGGTCATGAGGGGCTCGGGTGTAGATTTGGATCATTTGTTGAGAGATTAAAAAAGTTAAGAAATTTGGGAGTTTGGCCATGGTCAATATCCGGTCAAGACGACCTCTTTTCATTGTTTTGAATGCGCGAGAAGATCCGTAGCGTGTTTTTTGATTGAAATTCATATATGGTTTGTGTCCGGGAGGTTCCAGATGAGTTTCGGGGTGAGCTTTAAGCGAGTCCGAGCATTTCGGCACTCTAATATTGTTCTGACACTTTTGGGGGCGCGGACCGCGCATTTTGGGGCACTGAGGTGAAGGAGAGGCGCGAACCGCAGCAGAATTTTGCGGCCGCGCTTGGAATTTCGCGGACCGCGGTTGGAAGTTTTGCAGATCCGCTGGTCCGACTTCGGAAGCCTATATCTTTTAATCTATAAGGAATTTGAGATGATTCAAAAACGAAAGTTGTAGCCCTTCGTGTCTAGTTTCCAGAAAGGTAAAGAAGTCATCATTTGGACATCTGTAGAGAATGTTATGGCCAAAATACTAAAGTCTGGCAGTGCAGCCCCAAGAATTTCGCGGACCGCATCATATTTCTGCGACCGCGGGACCCGGGGCATGGCCGCGCTCAAAATTGTGCGGACCGCGAAGTGGGAGATAAGAGGTGCACTATATAAACGGGATTTAGGGTATTATTTCACATTTTGGACCTAGGGAGCTCGGTATGTGGCGATTTTTCGTGGGTTTTTCAAGACATTCATCGAGGTAAGTGATTCTAACTCAAATTTGGTTAATATATATGAATATATCAATGATTTCATCATCTGATTAGTACTTTGAGGTGGAAATTTGGGGAAGATTGTAGAAACTTCATAAAATAAATTTTCGAGATTTGAACACCGATTCGGAGTTGGATTTGAGTGAAATTAGAATGGTTGAACTCGTAATTGGATGGGTTGTCGGATTTTGTAAGTTTTGTTGGATTCCAAGACATGGGCCCCATGGGTGATTTTTGGGGTGTAATTTTGAATTTTGGGAAAATATTAGTATTTTGATATGGAATTAATTCATATAAATTTTGTGGACTGAATCAAATTAGTTGTGACTAGATTCGAGCAGTTTGGAAGTTGATACACGCAGATTGGAATTGTTGGAGCATTGCTAAGCTTGCTCGACATTGGATTTGGCTTGTTCGAGGTAAGTAACTCTTCTAATCTTGGATCTGGGGGTATGAACCCTGAATATATGTATTATGTGGAATTTTTGGGAGGTGACGCACATGCTAGGTGACGGGCGTGTGGGTGTGTACTATAGAAACTGTGACGTAATTGTTTTCGTGAAATTTTGTAGTCAATTAATCTTGGCATTTTCTATGTAGTTTTATGTGTTGAAGAAATTAAGCTGAAAATCATATTAAAATCATGTTGAGGCTATGTGTCATTATTATTGGGCCCATAGAGGTCGTATTGTTGTGAATTAAATATTTTAAATTGAAAATGTATACTCAGTCATATTCATGTCATTACATATCATATCTCAGTCTCTGTTGTTATTTATCGATACATCATATCATCATTTTTGGGCTATTTTATATTTTCATGGCATTGTGAGCCCATGAGAGAGAGACTGGAGAGATTGATGACTGAGTGAGGCCAACGGCTTGATTGTGAGATATGATGGATTGTGTTGCGCGCCGCAGTAAATGTTTGATCGGGTTGCACGCCGCAACAAGCCTTCGGGCCGCAGTAATATATGGATCGGGCTGCACACCGCAACAATGTTGGGTCGGGTTGCATGCCACAGCAATATAGCGCTTAGGCTGTAGGAGCCCCTCATGAGTCTGTACACACCCCCAGTGAGCGCAGTCGACTATAAACAGGGATCGGGATGTATGCCGCAGTAGGTATTCTATAGCGCTGAGTGATTGAGTGTGTTGAGCATAGTGAGAAAGAATGCGAGACAGTGAGATTGAGTACTCCAAGAGTGTGAGTACATGAGTACAATCTCTAAGATACATTGCATTGACATCCACATATGACATACATGCATAGAGATGTATTTTCCTCATGTTGTACGGTATCACATTATTCATGATTTCTTACACATGTTGACAGATGGGCATAGTGATGCATTTGTTTTTCACTGGTTATCTGGAAAGAAAATGAAACATTTTATTTATTATTGAAAGGATTTTGGGAAAATTATTGGTTTTCAAACTTATTCATAGTTTTGGCAACTTCGATAAACGATTTGGGTTTTCATTGATGTACTTGAAAGGCAAAATGAGTTTTTTAGAAATCATGTTTTTGTTGAGCATTTGATCGTTGAGTTACTTCTGGTATTATTTGCTTTATGTTATTTTGGACTAGTGGTTTTGGACCCGGCCTTGGTAGAAGCTCGTCACTACTTTCAACCTAAGGCTAGGTTTGTTACTTACACAGTACATGGGGTCGGTTGTACTGATACTACACTTCTGCACATTGCGTGCAGATGTTGGCTGATGTTGTTGATGTGCTCGATGGCTGTGTGATTTGAAGATGTACCTGCGTCCCTGTTGTAGCTGCCTCTTGTTCATGGTAGCCATAGATTTATAAAAGCTATGTTTATGTACTATTCAAACAGACTATGTATTTATTTCATTTTCGCTTTGTATACTCTATTCTTAGAAGCTCATGATTTGTACTACCGGTTCTTGGGGGATGCATAAAATTAAGATCTTTATTCACTTGAATTGCTTTAATAATTGTTATTGGAATTGGATAATTGAAAGCTGGCTTACCTAGCAGGTTGGGTTAGGTGTCATCACGACTAGTTGGATTTTGGGTCGTGACAGTTTGTGTCTGGGAGGTTCTAGATGAGTTTCGGGGTGAGTTTTGAGCGAGTCCGGGCATTTCGGCACTCTGATATTGTTCTGGCACTTTTGGGGGTGCGGACCGCATATTTTGGGGTGCTGAGGCAAAGTAGAGGTGCGGATCGCACATAAGAGTGCGGACCTCAGAGGATGAGTACGGACCGCACAATTCTGTCCGCGGCCGCACTCCGGGGAGTTCTGCAGATTCACTGGTCCGACTTCGGAAGGTTATATCTTTTGATATACTAGGAATTTGGAGATGATTCAAAAACGAAAGTTGTAGCCCTTCGTGTTTAGTCTCCAGAAAGATACAGATATAAGCATTTGGACATCTGTAGAAAGACTTATGGCCACTTTATTGAAACCTAGTAGTGCAGAATGTTGAAGTGCGACCGCACAATTTGGAGTGCGACCGCAGAACCTGGAATGTGCGGTCCGCACAAAAATGGTGCGGTCAGCACAATGAAGGGTCAGATTGTGTATTATAAAATCGAGGGTTTGGGTATCATTTCACATTTGGACTTTGGGAGCTCGGTTTGTGGTGACTTTTCGTGGGATTTTTAAGAAATTCATCGGGGTAAATGATTCTAAATCAGATTTGGTTAACATACATGAATATATCATTGTTTTCATCATGTAATCATTATTTTGAGATGGAAATTTGGGGAAATTGTAGAAATTTCATAAAATGAATTTTTGGGAGTTGAACACCGATTCGGAATCGGATTTGAGTAAAATTAGTATGGTTGAACTCGTAATTGAATGGGTTGACGGATTTTGTAACTTTTGTCGGGTTACGAGACGTGGGCCCCACGTGTGATATTTGGAGTTAAAATTCGGATTTTTATGGAAAATTATATTTTCATATGGAATTAATTCTAATAAATTTTATTGACTGAAACGAATTAATTGTGGCTAGATTCGAGGCGTTTGGAGGCAAAGACATACCGGAGTAAAGAATTACACGGTTTGAGTTAAGTAACACTTCTAAACTTGGTTTTGAGTGTATGAATCCCCGAATTTGGTATGAAATAAATTATTTGGAGCATGTGGACGTGCACCATATAAATTGTGTCTTGAATAAATCATGTGCAGTTGTAAAGATTAAGGAATCATGTTATTACCTGAACATGTTAGAGAAATTGAGCAGGGGATTTTATTAAAGATCATGTGTAGGCTACGTGCCGATATTTTGGGACTCATGGGGTCGTATTGTTGTTGAATTAATTATTTCAAAATTATACATTTCACATTCAGTCATATTCGTCCATTGTGAGGATATTTATGGGATCGAGTTGCGCGTCGCAGCAGGCGATATTGGCTTTATATATATGTTATTATTAAATAGATCAGGTTGCCCGCCTGCAGTAGGCCATAATAGATTTATACATTATTATTGTTCTGGATCGGGGCTGCCCGCCTGCAGTAGGCCTTATTGGCTTTACTATTTTATGGATCGGGGCTGCCCGCCTGCAGCCGGCCTTATAGGCTTTGTTATTATACGGATCGGGATTGCCCGCCTGTAGTAGGACATATTGGCTTTGTATTACGCTTGGGCTGAAGGAGCCCCTTCGAAGTCTGTGCACACCCCCAGTGAGCGTAGATGATTATTGTCACGACCCAAAATCCCACCACATCCGTCGTGATGGCACCTAGTCTGTGCACACCCCCAGTGAGCGTAGATGATTTTGAAGCCCTTTTTTTAAATAAATGAAACCAACAAAGGAAATAATTATAAATATACCACTTTCCAAGACTGGTAGTACTGAGTAACGAACTCTAACTGAATACATGGAATGATCACGAGGACCGAATATACAATATTGTTTGATTAAAAATTAACAGTACAATAAAATGAAAAGACTCCAAGGGACTGCGACGACCAAGCAGCTCTACCTTGAATCCTTACGGTCCCGCTTTAACTCTGCTCAAGTCCGATATCTCCAATACCTGGCTCTACACAAAAATATGCAGAAGTGTAGTATGAGTACACCACGGTCGGTACCCAGTAAGTGTCAAGACTAACCTCAGTGGAGTATAGACGAGGTACAGTCAAGACACTCACTAGTCAAATAACCTGTGCAATATAGCAGTATACAATAGTACTGAAAAACAACTAGCAATGATAACAACAAACTCAACCAGTGATTTAACAACAAGGCAACAAGAATGTCATAATTACTGCTCGGGCGAATAAGGAACACAAGTACAATCAATAAGTAAAGTCCTTCAAATATAAATCCTTTACATATTATTCTTTAAGATAAATATCTTTCGAATATACTTCTTTTGAATAATTATCTTTCGAATATACTTCTTTCAAATAAATATATTTTCAAGTAAAAGTCACCATGTGACACATCATTTCACAATCATAAAAATTACGGATCTCAGCCCACTTTCATATTTTCCACGGCACCTCGTGCCCATATTTCTATCACCATCATACGGACAGCTCACGTGTCAATAAAAAAATCATCATATTTTTCCCCGGGACCTCATGCCAATATTATTTTCATAACTGCACGGACAACTCACGTACCAGAATATCAATGTATATAAGATTCGCACGATCAATTTATATTCAATAAAGTACGGTTAAAATCTTTAAATCAAGTAACAAATCAACAAAAAGATAAGTTTATTTTAGAAATCGTTTGAGTGAGGAAAAATGACATTTCCACTAAAATAAAGCATCAGATAAACTACTGATTTGGATATAAAATTTATTAAATTAAACATACTAGAAATTTTTATTTATTTAAAACAACTCAATCATCAAAAACAAGTACAACCCAAAAATAAAACTCCTCAAAGTCTCGTACGAAAAAGTCAAGGACAACACAATACATCAAAAAAAAATACAAAACACATAATATTAAGTCAAATAATTCATCACGGAAAACACAATAATTTATAAATTACGAAAAAATAAAATAACCAAAGGCAAGTGCAACCATAGAGAAACATCAACAAAAGGGCACTCCCGAGGTACCGCCTCGTAGTCCCAAATCATAAATAAATTCAAAATCTTTCCTTATATCACCGCGGGATCCTTCACATATTATTCTTTAAAAAATATTTTTTTCGAAATAGCATCCCGCGTTTTAGCCACCCTTATCACATCGCATGACTTCTAGTAGATCCCCTACTAGCCACGCGTTTTAAGCCATCCTTATCTCAACGCATGCGTTTCAACACCCTGACCTTATATCATCGCATGACTTCTAGTAGTTCCCCTACTAGCCACGCGTTTCAAGCCACCCTTATCTCACCGCATGCGTATCAATATCACAATATTTTACAAATCGCACCTCAAGTGCCCAAATATCACAACATAATACAACTTGCACCTCAAGTGCCCAATATTACAACATAATACAACTTGCACCTCAAGTGCCCAAATCTTACAAAATATCACAAATTACACATCAAGTGCTCAAATCTTACAACATATCACAAATTGCACATCAAGTGCTCAAATATTACAACTTGCCACAGAAATCAATAACACATTATTTTTCCACAATAAGGAGACACGACTCGATCATAATGTGCACAACATAATAACAAAATATACGGGAGTGAACAACTCAACCGAATAATATTTCACAATTTAGCACTTTGCCTCAATATGATTCACGACCTTTATAATTCAATACCTAAATTTTGAACAACGTGAAATGAAAAGTAATTTGTCAAGGAACAACACCTCTTTCAAATCACAACTTCAGGAAATAAATAGATTTATTCATCTTATTAACTAAATTTTCCATTTAAATTATCCATAGGTAAAAATCAATAATGAAAGTAATTTCCATAAAAATGGCAACTCAAACAAACATAGAGTTCACATAAAAGTCAAGTGGCAATCACACCAAATTATCATATAAAAACAACCTCGGCAAATAAGGAACGAGGCATGACAATAAGGGATTTAATAAGTTACAACAATTTTTCAACTTAATAATTAAGGGCGTCTACGAATTTCAACCGATATAATTTGCACATATAAACCAAGTACATACTCGTCACCTCGCGTACATGGTTTTCAATTACACAATTTCCACGTAAGACTCAATGCCTAAGGGGTAATTCCCCCACTCGAGGTTAGGCAATATACTTACCTTTTTGAAGTTAGGCCGATATTCCAAAATCACCTTCTTACTTGAATTGACCTCCGGACGGCTCCAATCTTTCTTGAGCCTTCCTTACATTACAACGAGGTTCCGAAAATTCTAGCAACTTCAATCTATTTAGAAGCATAACAAAATTGAACCATAATTAGGAAGATTTTTCATGGTTTCAGCTCATTTGAGCGTTTTATCAAACATTAGGTGTACAAATTTTGTTACAAGGTTCTTCTACAAGATTTCCTTTACTCCTCAACCCAATCTTTACTTATTTTAGCCCAACAATCTTTCCACAAATCTTCTTGGTACATACATGTATAAATAATACTCTCATACCCATGTATCATACTCCTAATCAACCATCTTCTACCCAAATTCGAAATTGAAAACTAGGATATGGAACCTTACCTCTTAGATGAAGAACTTGTGAGATTTCCTTGTTGGATTTCAAAGTTTGGACAAGATCTTGATGAACAAAATACTTCATCTACTTCATGTCTCTAGAACACTCTCACTTCTCTATAAAAAAAACCTAAGATAATTGCCCCAAAATAAACCCCAAATCATATTTATCAAAATGGGGTCGGGTTATGAAAATAGGAAAATTAACCCTCCGAAAGCAGGTCTGCGGTCGCTTAATGGACCGCGGAATGGGTATGCGGGTCGCAAAATCGATGCCCAAAAATGGCCTTCACTGGACAGGTTTGCGACCATTTTATGGTCGTATAACTACTTCTACGATCGCAGAATTGGTCGCAGAATCTCATTTTTCTAGCCTTTGGTAATTTGGTCATAACGTCTTGTAGGTGTGTCCAAATGACAAACGGTTTGAAGAGTTGGAAACTAGAAACATAGACCTTTCTTGTGATAGGCAACAAACCATATAACTCTTCATATCAAGAGAGGTATTCTTATTTTAAATTAGGTCTTGTGCGAACTCACTTGAAACTTTAGTCTATTATGAAATTTCCAACTTCAACATTCGATGCCGAAACCTATCGAATCATGTCCGATTGACCTCAAATTTTGCACACAAGTCATAAGTGATATAACGGACCTATTCCAATTTCCAAAATCGGATTCCGACCTCGTTATCAAAAATTCAACCTTCAATCGAACTTTCCGAAAATCGTCTATTTTCCAACGTTCGCCAAAAATGCGTCGAATTGTCCTACGGACTTCCAAATCCAAATACGAACACGCTACTAAGTCCAAAATCACCATACAAGTATATTGATATCATCAAAATGTTATTCCGATGTCGTTTGCTCAAAAGTCAACTCTTTGGTCAATTCTTTCCATTTAAGCTTTAAAATGAGAATATCTCTTTCAATTAAATTCTAAATCTTCCGAAAATCAAATTCGACCACACCCGCGGGTCAAAATATATATTATGAAGTTGCCCGGGACCTTAAGTCATTGAATGGGGAATTAATTCATAAAACGACAAGTCGGGTCGTTACATTCTCCACCTCTTAAACATACGTTCGTCCTCGAACGTGCCAAGAATATTTCTGAGGACTTTAAATTACTGAGTGTATTCTTACACATATACTTGTGGGTGATTCTACATTCCTGCAATTTAATACGGGTCCGACGACACCATCTCAATTGAGATTATTTCTTTTCTCCATTCTTATAAGCTTTAAAGCAAATTATTTAACTTTCCAATCATTTCCAAAAGGCCTGATTTTCACTTCGACACACGGTATTAGTCTCAACTGGGTATAGTAACTCGTGCGTACACACACATCAACTTTCTTGATAGTGTTAAAGTACTTCAAAAAAAATCGAGTTGCTACATTCTTCCCCGTTTAGGATCATTTGCCCTCAAACACATAACATATTTATCTCTTCCTTTGCAAATCTCAATCCTCCAAATTTTACTAACTCCCAAATTTTTTTTCAGAAATTTCGGCAGAGTCCCCCCTGTAATTGGGCTTATTCACCTGCCAGAGTAACACCAAAACAACTCCTAACAACACATCCACAACCCAACAAAATACCACAAGGTATATATCAATAACACAAATCTCAGCATTACAAGCACTACACTATCATAATGATATCAGAACATGAAGCACATCATATGTATGCTCAACACCACATCTCTGGTCTTAAAAGTTGTTCATAATTAATTCCAGCATCATCAATTAATCTCATATTAACCACCACCTCATTTCGAATTTTCACAACACGGACAACAGAATATGAGGCATGAAGACCTCATGATTGCTTACTCGGATTAATGAGTCACATTTAACGCCACCTGGGTACTCATCCCATAGGTTAAAACGCAATGTTAACAGTACGAAAATGGCTGAATATGCACAGAAAAATATACAAGAATTATCAAATACGCCTAACAAGCATGACTCCATATTAATACTATTGTACAATTAAATTTCACAAAGAAAAAATTTTAAACTCATAAATATTTCACCACAAGGACCTCGTCCTTACATAACTTCCATCGCGACTTGCAGCCCGGTTTAAATATTTCATATCATGTAAAAATGCGAGGATCTCGTCCTCAACTCCGAATCACAAGTATGTTGCACATTGTGCCAATTGAAATTTTCAATTTCCTTTCTTTCTTCTTTTCAATATATTTCATAAACAGTTTTCACAACACATAATGAACCCTCATACCTGTAGGGCGTATAATTCATAAAAATTGGAATCAATTATTCCGAAATACATTAAACCCACTGTAATGAATAATAAAAATTACTTTTGGACTTATAGCTCTCAATGGTGTACAAAAATAAATGACAGACACGGGCTCACACCTTCAAATCTCCCAATAGAGATAAACATATAAGTGGGTCACAAATTTATGAAGCTCACCCATAAGCAAAGCATAATAGGAAGATTCACCTCAGTATTCGGATCCGAATCAAACTAAGGGAAAATATTCTTTTATAACCAATCGGGATCATACCTGTAATGACACCATCTAGTGTATCGGCCTCAGCCAAAACATATCGATTATAACAACAGGTCGGTTCTCCACCTCTTAGGCATCCTCCACCCGTCTGTCCTCCACCTCTACTGATTGTGTACGTGGAGTAGTAACTACACTGGGGTCCATAGCCTAAGTGTTCTGATAAAATCCATTCCTCCCAAGTCTGGGACAATCTCTCATAATGTGCCTAGTGTCACCACACTCATAACATCCCCACTAAGGTTACAGTTGCTGATACTGAGTTTGTGCCGGATAACTAGAATAACCATTATAGGAATCCTGTGCTGGTGGTGCATTGTAAAATCTTACTGGAGCACTCCGAGTACTCTGATGTGCGGACTGAGCTGGCCGACTGCTTGAGCCTCTTCTATAATGGGTCCTAGCTAAAGAGTAAAATCCACTGAACCCTCCAGATCTTCGAGACCTTACTATAGCACCCCGAATATTCGGAAATTGTTTTTGTGACCCCGCTAGTACTAAAATGTAGAATTATTAAGGACGCGAGAATACCGTAATCCCCAGCATCATCCCATACAAATCTCATCTCTTAATCATATACAAGTTTCAGAGAAACTTTCAATACCACATAAATACATCTCAGGTCCAAACTGATATAGCACATGACACCCGCAATCTGATCATTAATAGTGGACTCCCCTCACTTAGCAGGAAGCCATAGGACACAATCCGATGATCCACAATGCTAACCTTCATCGCTCATAGGACACCGGTCATAAGAGACCTCAAGCCATTTATTTGGCGTATGTCATCCTCGTGACAGTTAAACTCGTTTCCTCCAGTGCCTTGGCTGCGTATGTACCCTTCGCTAAATAGAAATCCTATACGAACTACATAGTCTCTAATACCACCAACTATCTGAGATCTACATCCACCTCGTGACCCTATCACAATTGTGATGATTAGGCAATTAATTAAACCTTCTTAATATCATACTTATCAACCAGATGTCAGAACCTGTTGCACCCCAATGTGCACCACTGAATGATCTCTCAATACTTCCGCATCCTCGATCTGGATGACACGTTGTAATAATGGTTGAGCAACCCTGGCTCTCTTGTAACCCCTCTATAGTGTCACGAACCGTTGGCGCATAGTTAATACTGAGTGCGCAATTTCATACATGAGTGGATGCAAAAGAACAAAAGATATATGCTTCAAACTGAATAAATGCCGCACGATAAGGAATGAAAGAAGTGAAAATGTTTTCCTACTAGCTCTGTAGCCTCTCGAAGATAAGTAGAAACGTCTCTGTACCGATTCGCAAGACTCTACTAAACTCGTTCGTGACTCGAAGAACCTATGAACCTAGAGCTCTGATACCAACTTGTCACGACCCAAAATCCCACCACAGGCGTCGTGATGGCACCTAGTCTCTACGACTAGTTAAGTCGATTTCTATTACATTTTGAAGCCAGTTATTTTTTAAATAAACGAAACCAACAACGGAAATAATTATAAATATACAACTTTCCAAGACTGCTAGTACTGAGTCACGAACACTAACTGAATACATGGAATGATCACGAGGACTGAATATACAATATTTTTTGATTAAAAATTAACAGTACAATGAAATGAAAAGGCTCCAAGGGACTGCGACGACCAAGCAGCTCTACCTTGAATCCTTACGGTCCCGCTTTAACTCTGCTCAAGTCTGATATCTCCAATACCTGGCTCTGCACAAAAATGTGCAGAAGTGTAGTATGAGTACACCACGGTCGGTACCCAGTAAGTATCAAGACTAACCTCAGTGGAGTAGAGACGAGGTACAGTCAAGACACTCACTAGTCAAATAACCTGTGCAATATAGCAGTATACAATAGTACTGAAAAATAACTAGCAATGATAATAACAAACTTAACCGATGATATAACAACAAGGCAACAAGAACGTCATAATTATTGCTCAGGCGAATAAGGAACACAAGTACAATCAATAAGTCAAGTCCTTCAAATATAAATCCTTCACATATTATTCTTTAAGATAAATATCTTTCGAATATACTTCTTTTGAATAATTATCTTTCGAATATACTTATTTCAAATAAATATATTTTCAAGTAAAAGTCACCATGTGACAACTCATTTCACAATCATAAAAACTACGGGTCTCAGCCCACTTTCATATTTTTCACGGCACCTCGTACCCATATTTCTATCACCATCATATGGACAGCTCACGTGTCAATAATAAAATCATCATATTTTCCCACGGCACCTCATGCCCATATTATTTTCATAACTGCACGGATAACTCACGTACCAAAATATCAATGTCTATAAGATCTGCACGATCAATTTATTTTCAATAAAGTAAGTTCAAAATCTTTAAATCAAGTAAGAAATCAACAAAAAGATAAGTTTATTTTAGAAATCGTTTGAGTGAGGAAAAATGACATTTCCACTAAAATAAAGCATCAGATAAACTACTTATTTGGATATAAAATTTATTAAATTAAACATACTAGAAATTTTATTTTATTTAAAATATCTCAATCATCAAAAACAAGTACAACCCAAAAATAAAACTCCTCAAAGTCTCGTACGAAAAAGTCAAGGACAACACAATACATCAAAAAAAAATACAAAACACATAATATTAAGTCAAATAATTCATCACGGAAAACACAATAATTTATAAATTACGAAAAAATAAAATAACCAAAGGCAAGTGCAACCATAGAGAAACATCAACAAAAGGGCACTCCCGAGGTACCGCCTCGTAGTCCCAAATCATAAATAAATTCAAAATCTTTCCTTATATCACCGCGGGATCCTTCACATATTATTCTTTAAAAATTATTTTTTTCGAAATAGCATCCCGCGTTTTAGCCACCCTTATCACATCGCATGACTTCTAGTAGTTCCCCTACTAGCCACGCGTTTCAAGCCACCCTTATCTCACCGCATGCATTTCAACACCCTGACCTTATATCACCGCATGACTTCTAGTAGTTCCCCTACTAGTCACGCGTTTCAAGCCACCCTTATCTCATCGCATGCGTATCAATATCACAATATTTCACAAATCGCACCTCAAGTGCCCAAATATCACAGCATAATACAACTTGCACCTCAAGTGCTCACATATCACAACATATCACAAATTGCACATTAAGTTCTCAAATCTTACAAAATATCACACATTACACATCAAGTGCTCAAATCTTACAACTTATCACAAATTGCACATCAAATGCTCAAATATTACAACTTGCCATAGAAATCAACAACACATTATTTTTCCACAATAAAGAGACACGACTCGATCATAATGTGCACAACATAATAACAAAATATTCGGGAGTGAACAACTCAATCGAATAATATTTCACAATTTGGCACTTTGCCTCAATATGATTCACGACCTTTATAATTCAATACCTAAATTTTGAACAACGTGAAATGAAAAGTAATTCGTCAAGGAACAACACCTCTTTTAAATCACAACTTCAGGAAATAAATAGATTTATTCATCTTATTAACTAAATTTTCCATTTAAATTATCCGTAGGTAAAAATCAATAATGAAAGTAATTTTCATAAAAATGGCAACTCAAACAAACATAGAGTTCACATAAAAGTCAAGTGGCAATCACATCAAATTATCATATAAAAACAACCTCGGCAAATAAGGAACGAGGCATGACAATAAGGGATTTAATAAGTTACAATAATTTTTCAACTTAATAATTAAGGGTGTCTACGAATTTCAACCGATATAATTTGCACATATAAACTAAGTACATACTCATCACCTCGCGTACATGGTTTTCAATTACACAATTTCCACGTAAGACTCAATGCCTAAGGGGTAATTCCCCCACTCGAGGTTAGGCAATATACTTACCTTTTTGAAGTTAGGCCGATATTCCAAAATCACCTTCTTACTTGAATTGACCTCCGGACGGCTCCAATCTTTCTTGAGCCTTCCTTACATTACAACGAGGTTCCGAAAATTCTAGCAACTTCAATCTATTTAGAAGCATAACAAAATTGAACCATAATTAGGAAGATTTTTCATGGTTTCAGCTCATTTGAGCGTTTTATCAAACATTAGGTGTACAAATTTTGTTACAAGGTTCTTCTACAAGATTTCCTTTACTCCTCAACCCAATCTTTACTTATTTTAGCCCAACAATCTTTCCACAAATCTTCTTGGTACATACATGTATAAATAATACTCTCATACCCATGTATCATACTCCTAATCAACCATCTTCTACCCAAATTCGAAATTGAAAACTAGGGTATGGAACCTTACCTCTTAGATGAAGAACTTGTGAGATTTCCTTGTTGGATTTCAAAGTTTGGACAAGATCTTGATGAACAAAATACTTCATCTACTTCATGTCTCTAGAACACTCTCACTTCTCTAAAAGAAAAACCTAAGATAATTGCCCCAAAATAAACCCCAAATCATATTTATCAAAATGGGGTCGGGTTATGAAAATAGGAAAATTAACCCTCCAAAAGCAGGTCTGCGGTCGCTTAATGGACCGCGGAATGGGTATGCGGGTCGCAAAATCGATGCCCAAAAATGGCCTTCACTGGACAGGTTTGCGACCATTTTACGGTCGCATAACTACTTCTGCGATCGCATAATGGTTCTGCGATCCCAGAATTGGTCGCAGATTCGTATTTTTCCAGCCTTTGGTAATTTGGTCATAACGTCTTGTAGGTGTGTCCAAATGACAAACGGTTTGAAGAGTTGGAAACTAGACACATAGACTTTTCTTGTGATAGGTAACAAACCATATAACTCTTCATATCAAGAGAGGTATTCTCGTTTTAAATTAGGTCTTGTGCGAACTCACTTGAAACTTTAGTCTATTATGAAATTTCCAACTTCAACATTCGATGCCGAAACCTATCGAATCATGTCCGATTGACCTCAAATTTTGCACACAAGTCATAACGGACCTATTTCAATTTCCAAAACACAATAATTTATAAATTACGAAAAAATAAAATAACCAAAGGCAAGTGAAACCATAGAGAAATATCAACAAAAGGGCACTCCCGAGGTACCGCCTCGTAGTCCCAAATCATAAATAAATTCAAAATCTTTCCTTATATCACCGCGGGATCCTTCACATATTATTCTTTAAAAATTATTTTTTTCGAAATAGCATCCCGCGTTTTAGCCACCCTTATCACATCGCATGACTTCTAGTAGTTCCCCTGCTAGCCACGAGTTTCAAGCCACCCTTATCTCACCGCATGCATTTCAACACTCTGACCTTATATCACCGCATGACTTCTAGTAGTTCCCCTACTAGCCACGCATTTCAAGCCACCCTTATCTCACCGCATGCGTATCAATATCACAATATTTCACAAACCGCACCTCAAGTGCCCAAATATCACAGCATAATACAACTTGCACCTTAAGTGCTCACATATCACAACATATCACAAATTGCACATTAAGTTCTTAACTCTTACAAAATATCACACATTACACATCAAGTGCTCAAATCTTACAACATATCACAAATTGCACATCAAGTGCTCAAATATTACAACTTGCCATAGAAATCAACAACATATTATTTTTCCACAATAAGGAGACACGACTCGATCATAATGTGCACAACATAATAACAAAATATTCAGGAGTGAACAACTCAACCGAATAATATTTCACAATTTGGCACTTTGCCTCAATATGATTCACGACCTTTATAATTCAATACCTAAATTTTAAACATCGTGAACTGAAAAGTAATTCGTCAAGGAACAACATCTCTTTTAAATCAAACCTTCAGGAAATAAATAGATTTATTCATCTTATTAACTAAATTTTCCCTTTAAATTATCTGTAGGTAAAAATCAATAATGAAAGTAATTTTCATAAAAATGGCAACAACAAACACAGAGTTCATATAAAAGTCAAGTGACAATCACACCAAATTGTCATATAAAAACAACCTCGGCAAACAAGGAACGAGGCATGACAATAAGGGATTTAATAAGTTACAATAATTTTCAAACTTAATACTTAAGGGCGTCTACGAATTTCAACCGATATAATTTGCACATATAAACCAAGTACGTACTAGTCATCTCGCGTACATGGTTTTCAATTACACAATTTTCACGTAAGACTCAATGCCTAAGGGGAAATTCCCCTACTCAAGATTAGGCAAGATACTTACCTTTTTGAAGTTAGGCCGATATTTCAAAATCGCCTTCTTGCTTGAATTGATCTGTGGACGGCTCCAATCTTTCTTGAGCCTTTCTTGCATTACAACGAGGTTCCGAAAATTCTAGCAACTTCAATCTATTTAGAAGCATAACAAAAGTGAACCATAATTAGGAAGATTTTTTATGGTTTCAGCTCATTTGAGCATTTTATCAAACACTAGGTGTACAAATTTTGTTACAAGGTTCTTCTACAAGATTTTCTTTACTCTTCAACCCAATCTTTACTTATTTTAGCCCAACAATCTTTCCACAAATCTTCTTGGTACATACATGTATAAATAATACTCTCATACCCATGAATCATACTCCTAATCAACCATCTTCTACCCAAATTCGAAATTGAAAACTAGGGTATGGAACCTTACCTCTTAGATGAAGAATTTGTGAGATTTCCTTGTTGGATTTCAAAGTTTGGACAAGATCTTGATAAACAAAATACTTCATCTACTTCCTCTCTCTAGAACACTCTCACTTCTCTCTAAAAAAACCTCAGATAATTTTTCCAAAATAAACCCCAAATCCTATTTATCAAAATGGGATCGGGTTATGAAAATAGGAAAATTAACCCTCCGAAAGCAGGTCTGTGGTCGCTTAATGGACCACGGAATGGGTATGCTGGTCGCAAAAGCGATGCCCAGAAATAGCCTTCACTGGACAGGTTTGCGACCATTTTGCGGTCGCATAATGGTTCTGCGATCGCAGAATTGGTCGCAGAATCGCATTTTTCCCGCCTTACTTACGATGATTTTATATATATTCGGGGTGGATTTTCCTAGGGCATGGACTTGCCTTACTTATTTATATTGTAATGAATTTACGTGGACATGGATCTTGTCCGTCTCATTTGCATTTGGGGATAAATTACCCCGGGGCTGGATAGGCCTTATACGGTATTGGGTGACTGACTCTCAGTCGATGTGTATTTATATACGGGTTGGAACACCCCTAGGATGGATTGGCCATAAACAGTATCGAGTGACCTGATAATTTGTGACCAGTATTTACATGAGGTCTTTTTTACTGAGATGTCATATTCTTCATATCATGCAGTATTGATCTATTTCACTCGTACTGAGTTTAACTGTTAAACTTGAAAGCATGCCTATATTTTTGTACTATTATTTATACTAGATTGTACCTGCGGAGATCGTCATTGCTTTCAGTCCAGAGGTTAGTCTTGTTACTTATTGAGTTGGTTGTACTCATATTACACTATGCACCTCGTGTGCAGATCCAGGTACTTTCGGACACGGCGACTGTTAGATTGTATCGTTCTATACTTTCACACAGTAATTTTTATCAGTTAGACATTGTATTCATATTAGATACTCATGTACTCAGTGACACCGGGTTTTGAGAGTGTTATATTTGAAATTGTGAGATCTCTTCCGCTTAATTTAATTATTTTGTGTTCAAATTTAAAAGATATGATAGTTTATTGAGATTTTCGGCTTGCCTAATATTAAGATAGGCGCCATCACGACAGGTGAGATTTTGGGTCGTGACACGTGGGGCGCTGCCTGTGGCTTCCAGAACCCCAACAATTCCTAGCGCCCCACGCTACCCTGGGAGTTGGCTGCAACGGAAAATCTTTTCTGACACCGAAATGGGCATAACTCTCTCATACGATGTCTGAATTCGACGATTCTTTTTGCTATGGCTCCGAAATTTCATTACGGATCAAATGCTTTAATCAAAACTGAATTTGGAGCTCATTTGCTTAATGTGATACCACTTATTCTTGAAGAAACGACGTCGGAACATTCTACCTTCGATGCCGAAACCTAGCAAATCAAGTCCGATTGACCTCAAATTTTGCACACAAGTCATAAATGACATAACAGACCTATTTCAATTTTCAGAATCGGATTCCGACCCCGATATCAAAAAGTCAACTCCCCGGTCAAACTTCCAACTTAAATTTCTATTTTAGTCATTTCAAGCCTAATTTAACTACGAACTTCCAAATAATTTTTCGGACACGTTCTTAAGTCCAAAATCACCATACGGGAGCTGTTGGAATCATCAAAACTCTATTTCGGGGTCGTTTATACATAAGTCAATATCCGATCAACTTTTTCAACTTAAGTTTTCATCTTTGAGACTAAGTGTCTCAATTCATTCCGAAACCTTACCGGACCCGAACCAATTACCCCGACAAGTCACATAACAACTGTAAAACACAAATTGAACAGTAAATGGGGGAAATTGGCTGAAATACTCAAAATGACCGGTCGGGTCGTTACAATTACTTCTTAAAAAAAATAATTCATACAGGATAAAATTGTAATATGCAACTTTATAATTTTTAATTTAATTAAATGAGTCTACTAGAATTTCGGATGATCAGCTCGTTAAATCGTTTCCGAGTCAAACTAAGTATGACGAGATTTCTATGAAAAGGACATTACGGTAAGTATATTCAATTCCATCAAGATTTCATATTCAATAATATTCATATTTAATTAATTCCATCAAGGATTCATCTTCAATAAAATTGGTGTGCTCTAAATGGAATATTTGAGCCTCCAAGTTGTAGTAGCAACACTTGTGTTCCTGGTGTCTTCAAGTAGAACTTGCAATGATTTTGGAACTTTTGTTGGTTTATAAGTTCGCGTTATTTTGGAACAACAAAATATAGTCCATTTAATTTTAGATAAAAATTTAAATTATAAAATAAACCGGATAATGCAATTCCTGTCTAAGATTATGATGTGGGTTTAAGGTTTCATCATATCAATTTATGGCATGAGTGTACTGGCCAAAGAACATAACAAATAATACCAAAACGTAAATGGAACAACAAAACAACATAAAAATTTAATGCCAAAGAAGCTACGAATGACTAAGTGACTTCCTATCTTTGGTTTCTTTGTTATTAATATATCTTGATAAATATGATTTTCATGTATATGAATCATTAAAGCTTAACTACATAAAAAAAAATCATTGAACAAGAGAAATAATATTAAGTATTATTATATTCTTTAAGTGATTTTACAACTTTAATCATATAATTGTATGATTTCATAATATTTAGTTCTATTTTTTCCTTTTATTGTGCCAAAATATTACCAAATTAGCTGGTTTGATTGTATATTATATTCCTTTTTCTTTTAAGGAACTGATTATTGAATTTTGTACGTATTAAACTTCGTACATATTCAGTTGCAATTAATTTTAGAATATTTATGCAATCGAAAGTTTATTATTTTTTGTATGTGTTTCATAATATTTGACATACGATATCCGTGCATCGCACGAACGTAGAGACTAGTACTATATTAAAAGCACGAAACCCCTTAGCGAAATATTGTTCACCTTTTTTACCCTTTAAAAATAAATTTTACATTGGATAAAATTGTAATTTAAGTTATTTTCCTAATGTTTAGGAATTTAGAATCAACTAGAATTATATTAATAAAAAATTTCCTTATTAAACTAGGTAGAAATTATTAACAAAATTTGGTTTAGGAGTCCTTATTTCTTTTATCTTCTTCCAGTTTTAGAAATCATCTTTTTACGTTCTTTTTTGGTTAAAGTACTTTAGGTTTAGTAGTCCTTATTTTTCTTTTCTTTTCAGAACACGTTATCTTGTGTAATTTGATTATACAAAATAAGTAATTGTAATTTATTTATTTATTGTAATATGTTGGAAATTTTTCATATGGTAGTATTGTTTATTGATTTAAAATATATAACAATTTGCACTTTACTTGTGAGAGAAAAATTATTATTTTCTATCAATGTGCTAATCTTGTGTATGTCTTCTAAAATGAAATTGTGAATAGCTTATCAAAAAAGTTTTAGAAAAACTCTAACCTTTTCAAGGGTTATGTGTGATTGCTGAAACTGAAAAGGAAGTATGTGAATTTGAAGTGATGGAATTATAAAACTGGAATAACTTTTTTAGTTGAATATATTGATTGATGATTGAGAACTTTTATAGGATATTTTTTTCTTTTATTGAGTTTAATATATATAATTAATATTATATTTGAAGGAGAATCTACCTTTATTATATAACTTAAAACAATATTTCCATATAATATTTATACGATTTTTAAAGTAAAATTTATCCATTGAGATAGTGTGCGTATAACGTGAAGACTGAAGAGTATAGTTTACTAATCATCACCAAAGGATAAAATAAACATATATTCAAGAAAAGTACACGAAGCACGTAAAATTATTTTAAAGCAAAATAATTAAATATGCATTTTAAAAATTCTTATTCTAATTATTTAAAATAATTAATTCATGTACAATTGTCCCCAAAATAATTAATTCATGTACAGTTAATATTTTGTGTTATTTGAATTAAATTTTTTTTTTAGAATCGTAATAAAAATATAGCTAATTAATTTTGTTTTTGTCTCCTTAAATGAATTTGAGAATAAATTTTTAAAAATATCTTTAGAAAAACCCTTAAATCTTTAAAGGCCATGTGTTCTTATTGAAAGTAAAAAAGGGAAGCATGATAACTTGTCAAATTGAACTAATAAAATTATGACACTAAAACAAAGGTTTAAGTAATTTGAGACAACGTTTCTTACTTCATTAAGTTAATTATATATGATTAATATTTATTAATTTTAGGAGCTTACATTTTTATTTTATAATTCAAATATAATTTTTGAATAATATTTATGTAACTTTTTAAATAAAAAATTACTCATTAAAACGGGGAATACGCGCAAAATGCATACACTAAGACTAGTCAAACTAAAAACCTTACTAACAAAATTATAGAAGCTTATGTAAGTGGAACAACCGAACAACATTAATTCTTCTTTCAAAAATCCAAACTAGTCCAAATGTAAATACTTTGCTTCCAACATGTTCTAACACTGGTATTAGCTAAATCCATATCTATTCCAAAAGATTGTACGTCAATTTTTGGTTCTTAAGTCTCCTAAAATTCTTTAGTAATTATATTTATAAACACTAAAACAAACAGGACGAAAAGTATTTTATCAAAGAAAATAAACACTGACATAATCTAAGCTCATCTAAGAAGTCTGGTATTTAAGTAAAAAATGGTAGGGGGCGGATCCATTATCCACCGAATTTTGAACCGTGCACCACTGCTTTCGGATATTTCGAAATCAGTGTTTGCCATCAGATTTCACTTGAAGTTGAATTTCAAAAAATTTCGAAAATTTAAAAAACTCCAAAAAACTATTTTTCAAAATTTTCATTTCAAATCACTCACAAAAATTCAAAAAATAGCTTTAAAGTGCATTCATGTCCAAACACAACTCTAATTTTCAAATACCAATTCACTTTTTTTCCAAAATTTCACAATTCTTATGTCCAAACGCACACTAAGCTTACCTAAAAATTTCCTACAAGTCTCCACTTCAATAATGCAATCCAACATGTCTAGTCCAAAAAAATAGGTACAATCCAGCAGTATTTCTGAATTGCAGGGCAAATTACTATATCTACAAATTACTACAAGGGAAAAACTTTATGTCTTCTTTTTCCACAGAAAACTCTAGTACATTCATTTAAAGGTAATCAAGAAGCTAAACCAGAGGCATTCATCTATTCAGTGGTGAAAATAAGGCACATTAATTGCAATGTGAAAAAAAAAATCCATAAAAAGGAGCATACAGTTGCTGGTGTTTGCTATACATCATTAGATCTATAGCACCAAAAAGGCAAAGATTCTTGGATTTTTTTCTCAGTTCTGATTGTACAAACTTACCCCCTTTTCTTTTTCATATACAGCAGCAGAGGCCTTTTCTCTCAGCAAATCATGTCCAAAGAATAGCTACCAAAAACTTCAATTCTGTTCAAACTGAAAGACATTTTAGGAAATATAGACAGCAATAAATCTTTGGCAATCATCACAATTCACAAGTTTTTGTACTAAATCTAGTTGACCTCTTGACTTGAAAAAGACAGGACATTTATGTAGACTTGTAAATCATTATGAGTTGCATATGATCCAATAAGTCATCTTAAAGGCATCTAGTTATGGCTAGCAAGTGGCACACGCCTAGTGGTCAATGAAGCGGGTAAGACCCATAAGGCTTCAGGTTCAAATCCCAGCGGAGGCAAAAACACTAGATTTCTTCCTTCTATCCGAGCCTTGGTGCATAGAGTCACCTGGTACCCTGTTGCTGAGGTGACAAGTCCGTGAAAGTGCAAGCTGGCCCGGACACTACGGTTTATCCACATCTGTCTTGACAACTCAAAGATATAGTAAAAGAAAGGTATTCCACGATCAAACGAGACATAATCAAAGACTACCTAAGAATTTTTTTGCTTCTTTTTAAATTTTTCATGACCGAGAAATCCTCAAGGGCAAGTGGCACATGGTTTGAAACTCGGTAGATATAGGTCTGCCCCTCTACCCTTCATCACGATTATTGTCTGAGGCAGGGTTCGAACTCATGATGTGTGTCTAACCCACACATCAAATGTTATGCTCTTACCACTACACTCAAGCCCCGGGGGCCTACGTTTCCACTTCAATAGAACAATCCAGCAGGAATTTCTCAAATGCAGGGCAAATAACCATATCAACAATTTGGGAAACATTTTACCTTTCTTTCCTTTTGCTTTATCAGTAAAACACAATAAGGGAAAGATTTTACCTTCAAGAGGCTAAATTTAACCAGTACCAAGGCTCTTCACGAAAAACTAAGCCCAACATTCTTGGATTTATTTGGCAGTTCTGATGGAAAAAAAAGTTTCCACGTTTATCATATATAGCAGTAGAGGCCTTTTTTTTCAGCAATGCATATCCAAGGAAAAGCTGCCAGAAGCTTGAATTTCCTGTTCAACAAGAATGCCTTTCAGAAAACAGGCAGCAAAACATCACAATTCACAAGATATGCACTGATTGTAGGACCTTTTGACTTGAAATACTAAATGACATTCATCTAGCTTTTAGATAGAAGGGGAGCCTTGGGGTAACTAGTAAAGTTGTTGTCATGTGACCAGGAGGTCACGGATTCGAGCCGTGGAAACAGCCTCTTGCAGAAAATGAAGGGTAAGATTGCGTACAATAGACCCTTGTGGTCCGGCTCTTTCCCGGACCTCCCGCATAGCGGGAACTTAGTGCACCGGGCTGTCCTTTTCATCTAGCTTTTAGATAAAGATTTACAAATCATCATATATTTATTTCATCCAAGAAGTCATTCTTATAAGGTATCTAATCATGATCAACAAATAATTCAGGCCAAATTCTTCAAACTGCAAAGCGATTTTGATTGTCAGAAAGTTTCGATAATAAATATCCATATTTCACATGCTAAAAAGGAACAGGGTCTCCGAAAAGTAGTTAGCAGTTCGTAACCTCCACAACATTTTAAGCTATATACTACAGGATATATTTCTTTTTATTACTTAACAAAAATAGCCACTTAAAGAGATGCCTTCTCAACTCTTTTCTTCTATCTAGACTAGTCAAGTTTACGCTTTTATACAAATTTTGTATATTTTTCATAGCAATATTCCTCCAAGCCTGTGAAAACATTTCAGGGGAAAATAGAAGGATGAAAATCTGTTTTTACGATGGTGGAGATGTCACCTTTCACTATGTGTATGCTATTTACATCATACAATCAGGCATCACCACAAATTAGTGCAAAGAAGTCTAACAGCAATCTGAATCGAGCTAACCCATGAACAAATCATATAAAGTTCACTTTAATACCACCTGTCAACTGTGGCGATCAGCAAATTTTAATGTAAGCATTAAAAACAGAAATTGCATTACCATTTTGTCAATAGAAAACACATACTGCTACACTATATTGCTGGCTACATAACTTGAAAGTAAATGGAATTGGAAATAATCTTATGTAACACCAAACGGAAATGATTCCATTTTTGTATGACTAGAAGTCATTATTAAGTAAATAAAAAAACTTGCCTGGTGTCAAGAGTTCCCCGGCCCCGGACATAGACCAAGTGCAGGCAAAGGTTTGGCAATGCAGTCCAGATCTCTTTCCAGATGTACAATGCAAATACAAGGCAAAATGAAGAATACAAGATCAATTCTTAGAACAGATAGCCACCACCTACCCGAAAGACATGATAAACTTTTTTGCAGAAATGTTTTTCTGTCTTGTGTACGTGGATCAGAACAATTACGCCTCAGTTCCAAACAAATTGCGGTCAGCTATATGAATTCTCACTTACCACATTTTTAATTCAAAAGGAGTTTCCATTGATCATTGGTGTGCAAAAAGATACAACTTGAGTTTGGCATCCCAAACATTGTATCTCACTGACCACATTAATTCATTTAAAACTCATCTCATGCAAATATTATGCACATACAAATAAAAAGGCATTATTTCTACACATAAAAAATCTCTTAACGGCTAAACCACTACTAGAAAGCATAGACCCTACAGTAAAAATGCTAACGTTTAAAAAAATCCTCAACATATATGTATATATATATATATATATATATTTTTTTTTTTTTTTTTTTTTATTTTTCTTCCATCTATTTTGCCCTATCTTTTGCTAAGTTTGCATGGATCCCCGAAAAATTATAGATCTTTCGAGACAACTTCCTTTCATGTAATTTTAGGGTCTATCTCGTTCTCTTTTAACATCATCATTCACCAAACTAGGAAATAAAATTGATCAACAGATGGTGAGGCCCAAAAGTAAGCGCGCACACGCTCACAGATACATACAATTACTATAGAGATAATACAAAAGAACACTTTTTAAAATAAAATAGTGACTCCTCATAATTAACAGGCCATGATAGTTAACCTTTACAATTTCCAGGGAACAGAGATGCCGCAGCAATATTACTTATTCAACAAGGAAAAGTGATAGCTGCAAGATAAAGGACTTGATGAAAAGGCAGCAGATTCACAAACTACTTCAACGAGCATTTAGATTATGGAAATAACATAACGGGGCTTTGGATCATTTTTTTCCTGTCCCATAAGAATAGATTCTCATACATATCATTAGTAACCACACCAACCTACGTCACTCACAATGATGCTTATATAAAATTTGTTTTCAGCGCAAAGAGAATAAATAAGTAAAATTCACATGACAGTAACAGTGGCCAATTTAGTTCAAAGCATGATAGCCCAAGCAAACATAATGGTGGATACACAAACCAAAGTATTACGCCAAACCTGATATCTTGCACTTCATTTACATACTCAACAAACCAAGCAAATGTTTGAAGCTTATAGGGGCAGTTAGTTTTAAAACATACCACATCTGAGAATATTGTAATTGAACCATTCATCCCAGGTCTTGCTATCAAAGTTCAGTTGCTGCTGCTTTTTTTGTTAGTTCTAAATTCCTTTTTTAAACATTATATTTATGTGGTATTTCAACAATGCAAAAGATCAGATTCAAGCAAAAAATGGAAGATAAAATTGCAAAGGAGGGATCCTAAACTTTTCTTTTCTCAAAATTTTATGATACAACAAAATGGAGCCTGTCTACAGACTACAAACCTGGCCTTTTCATTTGACCAGAAAAACGGTTCAAAGTTAGCTCATCTTGCCACATAAATTGTCCGAGTTCCATATTGTTATGGAAGGGCATCTTACGTTTCCTAGGTAGTGTTTCAGCATTCTGACCTTCACCCTCTAAATTTGCCGGACCTGTTTGCAACCCCGACGGACTATTGGCAGACTCCGCAAGAAAGAAAGGAAACTCTTTGTCTTTACTGGTAGAAACAACCTCGAACTCGTCTCTTTGCTGAAAACCGTCACTCAGCCTTACAGGCATCTTAGGCTTCCTAAATAGTTTTTCTGCATTGTGACCGTAAACCTCCAAATTTTCACGAGCTCTGTGCAACCCTGATGGACCACTAGCAGACTCTGTGGGAAAGAAAGTGAACTCTTTCCCTTTACTGGTAGACATAAGCTTGAACCGGTCTCTTTCATGAGAATTGTCGCTTGGCCTAATGTCACCAAGGCAACCAGTTTGAACCTGTTCCAACTGCAAGCGAGAGTTTGCAGAGAGACCCAACCTTAAGGACAAATCACAATCCAATTCAGGCACCTTCCTAGTGTTGTCCCTATAATCTGCTTGACATAATTTTTCTTGAATATCATCTCTCCCACAGGGAAACAGTCTCGGGAAGCCGCTGATTTCAGCAGGCTCCGCGATGGATTGGTATATAGGTTTGCCAACAATTACATTACGTTGAGGCTTTTGGAAGACCATAGGAGAAACTTCAGGCTGAATATCAGTACCGTAGTACAGCGGATATACTGAACCAACATCAGCGGATATAATAACGTTTTTTTCACTTGAGGAAGCACCAAGATTGTTGATGCTAGGCATTACAGGCCTGTCAAAATCTGAAGCTAATCCGGGTGAATTGACATTTGAAGGTCTCAAGAAAGTCGGTTGGTTCGCAGGGCGAAATGGTAACGATGAGTTAGAGTTTTGCTCATTGGTACTTCTACTGAAAACTTTAGGAGGTACACATTGAGGTTCTTGATTTCTTGGGCTGAGGTAACTCCTCGGATTAGTGTTCCGCTGGCTCCTAGAGGCTCTCTCCGCAGTACACCCCAAATTAAGAGCAGCTGAGCACCAAAGTTTCATGTTAAACAAGGCATACATAATCAGTCTGAAAACTATATGCAAAATGGCATGGTTCTTGTTGAGGAATTGAGCTAAAAACAAATGGAGCAGTAAAAATGAACAGCAAGGCAAAATAAAGTTGTGGAACTTTTTGGTACCTTCAACACAAGGAGGCAAGAATTGTCCAGTCTCTGCAGTCTCATCTCTCCTAATTATAGTATCAATGGCATCATTTAACCGATCCCAAAGTGTTTCAGGATCCATATATTCAGCCTAATATAGAGGGAACAAAAAGGCTTACAATCAAAATTCAAGAAACCTAAGTTAAACCCTTTCAAGAAATTGAAATCCAAAAAGAAGAGGAAAAAACCTCAGAATTAGATTTGGAGTACATAATTTCCTCAGATTTGAAAACCACAATAGGGAGCTTCTGTTGCCATTCTCTGTTTTTCTTAGTAACAACACTATGCCTTTCTTGTACAACCCTGATCAAACAGATGGTGAGCAACATCAAAACTTTAGATAAATGAAATTTCAAGAATCACACCTCCAAAATTTCCAAGTACCTGAAAATTTGTTGTATAATAGAACCTCTAATGGGTTGGTGTCTATCACTATGCCAAGCTCTTCTTACACACTCATAAGGTCTGGGTCCTGGCCTAGGCATCTTTTTTCCTCACACCCAACAAAAAAAAGATTTCAGCTTCAACACTGTGAAACTAACAAAATGCAAGAAAGATGATAACTTCACAGGAAAAAAGAAGCAATTTTTCTACATGGGTATTTGGCCCAAGAAGTTCTTTAACTTTTAGGTATTTGTTTTAGGCTCTAAAACTTCCCCTAACTCCCCCACCCCCTTTCAAGATTTCTACTTTTTTGGGGGGAGAGAAGGGGGGAGAGATGCTTGTCCTTGTATTTTCCTTTTTTTTTTAGTTGGGGTTTGAGTGCAATAATATAGTGGGTTTCCCAATACTTTGAAACAGAAAAATATTGTTACGAGAGATCTGACCGTAATAGTTTGAATTTTTTATGTTTAAACTTTTACTATAACGCATAATTTATCCATTTCAAACTTTGATAAATCCGTCTATTCGATATATGTAATCGTGTTGTAAGTTATAACAAAAAAATATTAGAAAAAGTCAATTTAAGATGTGTGCTAGTTAAATCAGACATCATTACAATAAATAGTGCTTGTCTTTGTATTTTCATTTATTTTTTTGGCTTGTTGGAGGCAATAATAAAGTAGGTTTCTTAAGTAGGCATACAAGTAATAACATGAATATTTCATGTTTAAATTTTAACTATAACCCTTAATTTATCCATTTCAAATTTTGATAAATAGATTTTTCTGATATTTGTAAATTGTAATCGTGATATAAGTTATAACAATGCATTATTTGAAGAATTATTTTAGATGCATGCTAGTTGAGTCAAACGTCATTATTATTTAATGTAATGTAACGTAAACAACGCTTATCTTTGTATATTTCTTTTTGTTGGGGTTGGATGCAACAATATAGTGGATTTCCCGAGTCTCTTACCTAGCGTTTGGCCATACATTCTCAAATTTATTTTAAAAAATTTTATTTGAGTGAAGTTTGGTTTGAAGATGAAAATCTATTTGGACATAAATTTTCAAAACATATTTTATTTTATTTTATTTTAAAAACACATGAAACGTAACTTATATCCATAAGTTCTAAAAATTATCAAAAATACTCAACAATATCAAACAAACAAACTTGTTAATCATGTATACACAGAACCTTTATCGGTGTCATTCATTATCATTATCACAAATTATAGTCCTGAACATAGATGAGTTTGGCACAACATCATCATTTTTATAATGAACTACATAATACATTATCCTAAAATAATAACTTGATATTTTAATTGCAACTACTAATAACACAATTACTAGCTACTACAATTCGTCAAATTGTAATAATATTATAAGATCCATCAGTCCAAAAAAAAATGATAGCAACAAATTGGTGGATTAGTTGGATCATAATAGATGGTGTGCTTATTTATTAAATATAAAAGTTAGGGGTGATTTTTGAAATTCTTACAAAATTCAAAGGTAATATTTTGAGCCAAAAACAGGTGTAGAGCTAGTTTTGGGATTTGAAAATTTTGTTTTCAAAATTTGCCAAAATCTGGATAAAATCTATAAACAAACGGGTTTTGCCAAAAAATAAATTGGAAAAAACTTGACAAAATCTATGGCCAAATAGCTGAGCCATACAAGTAATAACATGAACATTTCATGTTTAAACTTTCACTATGATTGAATTTATCTTTTTCAACTTTGATAAATAGGTGACCTAATATTTATTTATAAGCTATAATTTGAGATTATTTGAAGAACTTATTTTAAATGCGTGCAAGTTGAGGCAGGCGTCACTATTATTTAACAAAACGTAATGTAAATGGCTTATTAGCCCATATAGAGAATGATATGGTATGCCGTGTCCCCTCGAAATTGCACAAAGGAGCCCCCACAAATTCTCCAAAAATTCAAAAAAACCCACCCTCACAACTGTCCGTACAAAATGGCTCATCTTTGGCTGCAATTTTGGGACCACGAAAGAAGAACTAACTTAATGGGATTTTGCCTTTTTTTTAAAAGGTTTTTCTATGGTTTTCGGTTTTCGGTGCTCGTGTTGAAGTATGATAATATTCGAATTCACGTCGAAAATTCCTATATTAGTGGGTATAGTATTTTCTAATAAAAGCGACTTCATACCTCGAACTCGAACACGAATTATTATATTAAAAATGAAAGAGTATTTATCGCTTCACAATAACTTGTTGTTGGTGCTTGGCAGGGGGTGCCCAACTTTCCTACTCCTCCTGTTGTTGCTCTTTTTTGTGGGGTTTTAGAAAAATATATATTAGTAGCTATCAAAGAGTTTAACAGACTCAAATTGGGTAGACAAATTATTTAAGGACTACGTCGTCTGTTCTTCTATCTTTTGCAAGGATGGGGTTTCTTGGTTTTGCCAAATATCTTCTTTTTTTTCTTCTTTGTTAAACATTTCTTTTAGGACCATCCCCCTCTTTGAAAGTGGCCTAGCTGTTTATTTTCACGAATTTATGAAACAAGTGAATTGTCTTTCATATCAACGTAAACCCCATTCCCCATATAAACGTTATTTGGTGTAAACATAAGTGGAGACGAATTTAGATGTTTAGATCATTGGTAAGTAGAGTGAAATACACTATTATACTTTTGCGACAACATATGTGAATTTTGTATCAGTATATATTTTGCTTAACACTTTAAATTTTATGCAACTTGAGCTATAGTACATTCACTACATAGGTGAATCAGATAATAAGATTTTATTTTAAAATATATTTTAAAGTATGAATACATGTCGATATGATTAAGCATATGTGAAACTTTTACGTTAGAATTCACAAATATAGGTGTTTTAAATTTACAACAATCAATACAAGAAAAAAGGGGAGTGGGGAGTGGGGGTGTGTCACGACCCAAAAATCAACCGTCGTGATGGCGCCTATCGTGGAACTAGGCAAGCCGTTACTCAACTATCTCAACCCAATAAAAACTTTAAAATATAGGCGGAAGCAATTTAATATTTAAGAAAACCCTTTTTAAAACTGAAATAAACCCACAACACAATACAATCTATCCCAAAATCGGGGTGTCACCGAGTATATGAGCATCTATGTTAGAATACAGTCTACTATAATGTCTAAGGAACTGAAGTACAGATAAAGATAATGAAGGAGAGTCAAGGCGTGCGAACGCCATGCAGCTACCTCGATAGTCTCCGAGATCCTATCTCCTCAATCAGAGCCGCCGTAACCAGAAGTACCTGGATCTGCACACGAGGCACAGGGTGTAGCGTGAATACAACCAACTCAGCAAGTAATAGAAATAAATAAGGAACTGAGAAGGTAATGACGAGCTATACAATTACAGTTCATTTTTAATAATTCCAACAAAGAATATACATGCTTTCAAATCCGGCAGTTTAAGTCAAATCAGTTTTATACAGTCCAAGTTCAAGTAATCCGGATATAGAATCTTTCAGAAATTTCACAACAATGACAGATAGCAATTAAGTGCATCAACAAATAAAAAGCAAGTACAATCTCTCAGGGCAACAGTCACTCAACTCATCACAACAACTCAATCACTCGGCTCTTAGTCCTCAGTACTCATACTCAATAGGTACCTGTACTCACTAGGGGTGTGCAGACTCCGGGGGGGCGGCTCTTTCAGCCCAAGCACTATAATCTGCATGGACAACTCACGTGTTGTACGAACGACTCACGTGCTATAGTATCATATCAAGATCCGCACGGACAACTCACATGTTGCACGGACAACTCACGTGCTATAGTATCATATCAGAATCCGCATGAACAACTCACGTATTGCACGGACAATTCACGTGCTACGGTATCATATACCTCACAAACAGGCCCTCGGCCTCACTCAATCGTGAACCCCTCTAGTCCCTCGGACTCCCAGAAATCATAAAAATCAGCCCAAACAAGAATAATATGATGCATCAATAATAAACAATAGAGACTGAGATAAAACAAACAAGTAAACTATGACTGAGTACAAAACAACAATTAAGCAGATAGTTCAACAGGTACGCGACCTTTGTGGGTCCCAACAGTACCATCACGTAGCGTAAGCATGATTTCTAACATGATTTGCAGTCAAATTTCTATAACACAGGGAGAGCATATAGCTAGCAACAAGTTATTCAACTTTACAATTCCACGGAATGGACCAAGTCCCAATTCCTACAGTGCACGCCCACACGCCTGTCACCTAGCATGTGCGTCACCTCCAAAATACTCACATAATCCAATAATCTGGGGTTTCATACCCTCAAGACTAGATTTAAAACTGTTACTTACCTCAAATCGCGCAAAATCCTACTCTGCAATGCCTTTGCCCCTCAAACAAATCTCCAAACGCCCCGAATCTAGCCACAAGCAATACGATATAATTAATACACGCTAAAAGAATCAATTCCACAAGAAAAATATGAAATTGTAAGCCAAAATCCGAAATAGGCTCAACCCGGGCCCCGGTCTCACGCCTCAAAATCCGACAAAAGTCAAAAAACCCAAAAGCTCATTCATTCACGAGTCTAACCACACCAAATTTATCAAAATCCGACACCATTTGGTCATCCAAATCCCCCAAATCTACTCTCCAATTCTCAAGCCCTAAATCCCGAAATTTCACATAAAAGTCTCGCTAATTAGGTGGGAAAATCATTGGGAAACAAGATTTATGATCCAAAACGAGTGCAAGAAGCTTACCTCAATAATCCCCTCGAAAATCTTCTCCAAAATCGCCTAAGTCCGAGTCCAAAAAGTTAAAATGAGACAAAAATCGCGAAGTCTCGTATTTAAGGAGTCTGCCCAGGTCTTCCGCACCTGCGGCCATGTACCCGCATCTGCGGCTCGCGGGTGCGAACAGGTCATCCGCTTCTGCGAGGAATTCCGCTCCTACGGACCAAAATCCCACTCCTGCGGGCTCGCTTATGCGAGGAAAATTTCGCTTCTACGAAGCTCAGCCCACAGTCCACTTCCGTTTCTGGGGTCCTCCTGCCGCATCTACGGTCACGCAGGTGCGGGAAAAGCATCACGCATGCGACCATCTGCTGCCTCGCCTCAAGCTCCGCACCAGCGCTGCCCTCTCTGCCTATGCGAGTTCGCACTTGCGGTTCCCCACTCGCAGGTGCGATTACACCAGCAGGAACAACACTTCAGCTATCATTCAACATCAAACTTTGATTTGTTAGCCACCCGAATTTAACCCGAGGCCCCCGGGACCTCAACCAAATATACCAACAAGTCTTATAACATCGTACGAATTTAGTCAAATCTTCAAATCACCTCCAACAACATCGAAAACATAAATTGCACACGGATTCAAGACTAATCGCACTACGGACCTCTAATTAATTTTTCGGACACGCTCCTACATCCAAAATCACCATACGAAGTTACTGGAATCGTCAAAATTTGAATCCGAGGTCATTTACACATAGATCAACATCCGGTCATTTTTTTTAACTTAAGCTTTCCATTTAAGAGACTAAGTGTCTCATTTCACACTGAATTTACTTCGGACCCGAACCAACTAACCCGATAAGTCATATAACAGCTTTAAAGCATGAATGGAACAGTAAATAAAAAAATAGAGCTACAACTCTCGAAACGACCGACCGAGTCGTTACAGGGTAGGGTGGGGTGGGGGGAACAATTTACATGCTTTATCATTTTCTAGCATTTTGAAGTTAGCACTATGGAATCACAGACCAACCATAAAATCATGTTCAATAAGTGAAACACATTAGCTGAAACACAAAAAATAACTTTCTGTTTGTTATTAGTAATCTATGTCATTATGTGAAAACTTTTGTCACCTATGTAAATTATATGCCCTATATGTATATATTATACATATTAGGAACAGGGCGGCCCGACCAATTTCGTGGCCTAAAGTTAAACTTTATGAGGGGCCTTGACTTTTTTATTAATAAAAAATATTTTATTATTATTCGAAGACTATCTTTCTAACTTTTTTTAGATGCAAAGTTATTATTAATTTTTTATAATCAATTTCTCCTAATAAGTCTTTCTCAATTGACAATATAGCTAATTCATTTAATATCTTTGAGACATTGTTGATCTTAGGTAAGGTTTTACCAATTTTAATTTTGAAACACTTTTTCCGCTGAAGCAACTGTCACGACCCAAAATTCGCATGTCGTGATGGCGCCTATCTCAATACTAGGCAAGCCGACAACCTCAATAAAACCACAATTTCTTTTGAGTTTAAAAATATAATATTTAAATTCCATAAAAAAAGCTCACGATTACAGATACAAAACACTCCCAAAATTCGGTGTCACTGAGTACATGAGTATCTAAATGATAATAAAGTCTGACTGATAAAAACACTATCTGAAAATATAGAACAATACAATAACTGAAAGAAAAAGAGTAAAGGTCAACGGACGCCAGGCAGCTACCTTGATACTCTCCAACTGATAACACTCTGAGGTTTAACAGTCGCCGTATCCGGAAGCACATGGATATAGATCTGCACACGAGGTGCAGAGTGTAGTATGAGTACAACCAACTCAATAAGTAACAAGACTAACCTTTGGGTTGAAAGTAGTGACGAGCTCAACAGGTACAGTCCAGTATAGAAATAATAGTACAAAAATGTAGACATGCTTTCAAGTTCAACAGTCAACTTCGTACAAGTAAAATAGATTAATACTGAATGATACGAGGAATATGACATCTCAGGGGAAAACCTCGTGTACTCATAATCACAAATTACTTGGTCACTCAGTATTGTATATGGCGAATCCAACCCAGGGAAGTTCCATCCCGTATATATATACCTCAACTGACAGTCAGTGACTTAGTACAGTATAAGGCTAAATCCAGTCTAGGGGTAAATTTATTCCCAAATTATAATGATTCGGACAAGATCCATGTCTAGAAAAATTTATCACAAATATAAATAAGGCAAATCCATGCCCCGGGAAGTCCATCCCGTATATATAATCATCTATGCTCAAAATATAAATAAGTAAGACAATTTTATGCCCAGGGAAATCCATACCGAATATATAATCATCTACGCTCACTGTGTGGGGTGCAGACTCCGGAGGGGCTCCTTCAGCCCGAGCGTGATATAAAGCCGATGTGGCCTGCTGCAGGCACTACAGCCCCGATCCATATAATAATAAAACCAATAAGGCCTGCTGCGGCGTGCATCCCTTATCCCATAAATATCCTCACAATGGATGAGCATAACTAAGTATGAAATGTACATTTTAAAATAATTAATTCAACAGCAACACAACCCTATGGGTCCCAAAATATCGGCATGTAACCTAAACATGATCTTTAATACGAGCCTCAACTCAATTTCTCTAACACGTGGAGGATACGCGGATAATAACATGATTCTTTAATTTTACAACTCCACAACATTTATTTAAGTCACAATTTCTATGGTGCACGCCCACACGCTCGTCACCTAGCATGCGCGTCTCCTTCAACAATTGATATAACACAAAATTCGGGGATTCATACTCTCGAAACCAAGTTTAGAAATGTTACTTACCTCAAACTGTGTAATTTTTTTTACTCCGCTATGCCTTTGCCTCGCGAATCGACCTTAGAACGCCTCGAATCTAGCCATAATAAATTCGATTCAGTTAATACAATTTATATGAATCAATTCCATATGAAAATATAAATTTTTTCACAAAATTCGGAAGTTAACTCAAAAATCGTCCGTGGGGCCCATGTCTCAGAACCCGACAAAAATTACAAAATATGAACGCCCATTCAACCACGAGTCTAACCATACCAAATTTCGATATCAACTTGACCTACAAATCTCAAATCTTATTTTCAAATTCCTAGACCCCAAATCCTCGAATTTCACCTCAAAAATATGTAATCTAGTCGAAATACTCAATGATAATTCAATATTATGGAGTAGAAATGATCACAAGTGACTTACCTCAAGATTTCCCGTGATTTCTCGCTCAAAAATCGCCCCAAGCCGTGTTCTTTCATCCAAAAATATTAAAATGAGCTAAAAAACAAAATTGCTAAAAAAGCACTTTTCTGGTCACTAAAAGCCCAATCCCCGTCGCTAAAAGTGCCAAATCTGGTCGCTAAAGGTGCGCACCAGAACCTGTTGTACCAATAATATTTATTTTCACTAAAAAGGCTCTAACTCCATCATACGAACTCGAAATTCGGCGATTCTTGTTCCTATGAATTACAAATAATAATAATACGAACCTAATCCTTCAATCAAAACTCAATTCAGAGCTCGTTTTTTCAATCTTTTTGATACCAATTTCGCTCGTTAAACAATTAACTCATATTTCGCGCTAAAAACCTAATCGCGACTTGATGAAATTAGACCAAACTTTCTAGATCATTCCTATAATTCATTATCAAACTCCTAGAAGTTTTGAAATTAAATTTCGATCTCTAGAACTAAAAATGAACCTTTGGATCATTACATGCTTATGCTCAAAACACCAAACTCTTCCAAAAACTCTTCCCCGATAGCTTGTAGTATATCAACCATAACTTCTTGTACCCAGTTTCAACTGCTAAACGGTTTAAATTTCTGAAAATTAGATACAAAGAGCTACAACTTTTATTTTTGGATCATTGCCAAATTCCTTATAGATTACGAGATATAAGCTTCCAAAATGAGTCCAGTGCAGCAGAAATTTCTGCGATGCACACCGCTGTAGCAAAAAAAACAGCAGTTAAAAATGGCCTAGAAATGGTCCGAAACCACTACGAAACTCACTTGAGCCCCTCGGGACCCCGCTCCAGTATATTAATAAGTCCCATAATATGACACAAACTTAGTCGATGCCTCAAATTATATTGAACAATACTAAAACACGAATCGTACCCCAATTCAAGCCTATTCAAAACTAACAAATTCCAAATTATACATTCGATGCCGAAATCTATCAAATCAACTCTGATTGACCTAAAATTTTGTACACAAGTCATAAATGACATAACGGAGTTGTTTCAATTTCTAGAATCACATTTCGATTTCGATATCAAAAAGTCAACCCCCCGGTCAAACTTCCAAACTTAAATTTTCTATTTTTGTCATTTCAAACCTAATTTAGCTGTGGATCTCAAAATAAATATTCGGACACATTCCTAAGTCAGAAATTACCATACAGAGCTATTGGAACCATCAGAATTCTATTCCGGGGTCGTTTACATATAATTTATTATCCGGTCAATTATTTCAACTTAGGCTTCCAAAATAAGAATTGTTCTTTCAATTAAATCTCGAATCATCCGAAAATCAAACTTGACCACCCTCGCAAGTCATAATACACATTTCAAACCTGCTCGAAACCTTAAGCCACCGAATGAAATACTAATTCTCAAAATGACAAGCCGGGTCGTTACAGCAAGGGTAATAGGAGTTATTAACATTATTCTATAAGTAATATAGGCATTTGGAAAATAATCAAACCTTTTTATTTGATTGAGCATATCAATTAAATTATTATTTTTTAATTGTACTATTTTTCTTAATATTTTTAATTCAAAAAATAAATCTAAACTATCAATATCGGGTTGATTATTATAATTTAAGGAGCATTCAAGATGAAGGCAATATTGTTTCAAATTTCCATCAACTAGTGATCTCAGTTTTTACAGCTAAATAGAAAACCAAAAATATTTTTATATGCCTCTAATTGTTCAAATCTATTTTAAAGTGAAATAATAACCTTGTCTACTACTCTCTCCGATCCATAATAAGTGACTATTTTGGCTTTTATTTTGTTCCAAAATAAGTATCCTTTTATATAATCGAGAAGGAATTAACTTTATTTTTCCAAAATTTGCCTTTATTTACATATCTCAAAGTGTTAAGTTAACAACATATAAATTTTAATTAAGGATAATTCAGTCAAAATATATTTTTGTTCTAGGAGTCACTATTTTCTTAAGGGGCACAACAAAGGTTAAAAAGTCATTTATTATGGACCAGAGGGAGTATGTATAAAAAGTAATCAACTCTAAAGGACTCTTCGAGAGATTTTTAGATTTCACTATTAACATTCTCCTTAAATTGTTTCTTCCTATATATTATACGTTTCTTATGAAATTCGAGTTCGATATTAATTTCAAATACAATTTTCTTGGCAGAAATCAAAGCAGTTGCAAATCCTTCATCTCTTTATTTGTTAAATAAAGAAATCAAACTTTTTCAGTTCACATAACTTTTTAATTTTTTTTTTATATATAGCCTATTAGGTATAAAAAAAATGGGGCCTCCATAATTGTGAGGCCTAAAATAATTGCTTTACCTGCTTTATGGACGGGCCGCCCCTGATTAGGAATTGATACATAGTTTGACTTTCTTGGAATATACAGTATAGTCATTAAGAAAAGGCAGCCTGATACGATAAAGTATTATGTGTTCGGTCCGGAGAAGGGCTCTCATTCTCCTACCAATCCAAACTGTCATGGATTAAATTAACATGAAAAAAGAGGGATAATAATAATAATAATAATAATAATAATAATAATAATAATAATAATAATAATTTCTATGCAAAGGATAAAGGATAATTTTCAAAAGAACTACTCCTAAGTGGACAAAAAAAAATTAGGGGAAAGAATTACTTTATACATGTCATTTTCATGGAAAAATTACAGAGTAAATAGACACTTCTTACGTTGCAATCAAAGACTCAAAGAGGAAAAAAGGGCATGTTGTATGTTTTTAGGGTATGAGAATCTCTCAGTCTTTCACAGTATTAACCCTTAAAAATAAAGATTTTGGAACTATGGTCCACCTTTTTTGCATTTTCTGACAATGCAAATATTTTTCCATTTTGATCTTGATCAGAATGATTCACATTTAAGGATAAAGTTTGATTTTCTGAAAATTCACTAAATTTGGAAAATCCTTTTCTGTTTATAACAAAATCACTGAAATTCATGAGTCGATGGGTTCTAATTTAGAAATTTTTTGTTAAATGTATCACATGGTGGAACCATGGATAGGATCCACTTGAAATTTGGACACATTATTATAAAAAAACAAATTAGCATTTTTAGTCCTTCGTGTATGTCTAAAAATACAATTCAGTCCTTCATGTTTTTTTATTGATATTTTCACAAGGTAATCTGATGATATGGACTTATGGAGGCAATGAGGCAAATCGGAGTTTTTAGAAACTAAATTGAAGCTCAAGTTTGCAATTCACCTCAAGAGTAAACTACTTACCAAGGTTAGAGATTTTGATTGGTAAATTTCACATATGATCAATAAACTTTATTCATTATAAAAGTAAAATCACAATGTCACACTAAAATAATTAAATTTTACTTAATATGAAAGTCACAAAATTATCTTTGTCTAATTGCTATAACGGCAGATTTATTAATGAACTTAACTACCTTTTTGTCCGTTCTCATTTGGAGTTTTTTTTCATTCAATGCCATACATAATTTTTAGTTAAATAAGGCCGTTTTGTTGGTGCACCAATTTAGTTCCAAATAAGGACCTTAATTCGTTAGAAGCATACATTTCTTTTGCACAGTAATTTTGTCCCCATCAGTAAAATTTGATTGTTCCTTAAGCCGAGTGTCTACTAGAAATAATTTTTCTATCTTCATAAGATAGAGATAAAGTTTGCCTTCATATTACTCTCCAAATTACACTGAATTTATTATTATTATTATTGTTGTTGTTAGCAGTAAAAATATTTTTGTTGGCCTGCATTTTGCCTATCTCGTTTTTCTCTTAAGTCTTGTACAAAATTCAAGTCTCCCATCAAATTTTATTCACCATTCATACACAACAAAGTAGGTACCTCTATGATTAGAAAACTCGATAACACGTCTTAAAAGTTTGTAGACATGAACATATATTAGTGTAAAATAACATGTAAATGTTTGAAATGTCAAGAAGCGTGACGCAAATTGATCTGTACAAGGAAACAATATTGTTTGACATTAACAACTCATAAACAAAAAGATTTTAACATTAAAAAGATTATGAAAGGAACATATTTTATTCATGGCTGGTCAATGAATAACCAATGGGTTCGTTCGAACCTTTGATTTTACATAAAACTTGTATGTATGTTAAAAATAATTATCAAATATGCAAAAGTGAGAATTTGAACCCAGTAAACAGTGGCAGAACCAGAATTTTGGTTAAGGAGTGTTAAAATATATAAAAGTAAATATACCAGAAAATTAAGAGGAGTCAATACATAGTATATATACATATAATTTATTTTTTTACCTACCTATACAGTGTATTTTTTCCGCAAAGGGGTGTCATTTGACACCCCTTTCCTATAAGGTGGCTCCACCACTGCTAGTAAATTAGATGAAAGTGCAAGTAAAACTGAGAATCTAAACCCATAAAATTCAAATCCTGAATCCACCTCTGATCATATATAATAATACTATTAAACATTAAAAATCAAAAGAGTTTTACATGAACGTACTATCAATATCACTACTTGGTGTAAGAATTTAACGTATAGATCCAAGAAAATGAAGACTATTCAATTTACTTGCATGAAAAAGGCAATCTCAGTAATTTTGCAGAAGATTGACAAAATCATGAAAGATTACCCATCCTCCTTTATATATATAAAATAGTAGCTCATGATCAGTACCTTTATTTATATCTATATAATCTACTTCAACTACCAATATATTACTCGTTGGTGTAAGAATTGAACATATATATATAGACAAGAAAATGAAGACACTTCAATTTAAACTTGCATAAAGATGGCAATCAATAACACTTCACAAGATTGAGAAAACCAAGAAGATCAACCTTCTCCCTCATAGGTTGCAGCTCACTAGCTACCACCATCACATTAATTTCACGTATGGTCACACAATGCTATCTACTACTATAACAATAAAAGTAATAAAGTTATTTTTCATCACATTAAAATAACTTAACTTTACCTACTGCAATAAAGTCACAAAATTTAACCTATCATAGCGGTAAATAAAAAAATATTTCTCGTCTCATCAAAGTAATTAAACTTTACCTAATATAGCGACAGAATATACCGATCAAGATGACTTTAATATTAAAGAGTGGGTCACGATTTGTGACTTTACTGTTATAACAAGTAAATTTAAGTTACTAATTCTAATGCAAGAAAATATTAGTGATTTCATTGTTTTTAGTAAATAACATTCAGTGACCATACGTGAAATTAACTTGTCGCGTCCCTCTTTAAAATCATGTCCCTCCACTTGATCAAGGACAAGTAATAAAGCCACGATGAATGCCCCATCAATGCCAGCCTTAAGGCACAACAAGAAAACATATTTGCCCAATACAACATTTGTGTCAGGGTCCATTTTTCTTTTGATCTCAGCTACAACCACTTTAGCTTCTTCACTCTGATCTGTTTTTGTAAGATTGTATAAGATGGTGCAGTTCCTTTGCAAGTATGAGCCTTGAATGTTGAATTCTTGAACTGGATCAGTACTATTGTAGACTTGTGCTACTATATCATATTGTCCTATTATTGATGACTTGTGAATGCTGAAGAGTGGTTCTTGCCATTCTTTTTTCTCTCCAACAAACCCTTCCCACCTTTGATGAAGGCTTGGCTTCTAGAGTATTAAAATGGGGAAAAAGAAAAAGGAATTCAGCTTTAGAAAGAGGATTGAACTATGTTTCTGTTATTCTAAGGTCAGCCCAGTACACGAAACATTCCGCATTCACGCAGGGTTTGATACAGGACCGCATCCAAGGGATGTGGTGTAGGGAGGCTACCCTAATGCTAAAAAAGAGAAACTACTTTGAGTTCCCAGGGTTGTTTGATTATATTTTTTCTATCCTTTTTATCAGTCATTTAGACAAATAATTTTGGTCATGTATATTTGTTACTTTAAGAAATCAAGAATACATTAATTTTCTTTTTTCCAATTCCACCCGTACTGCTCCAAGAAGCTATGTTATCATTAATTATTTATTTAAGAGAACATAAAAATCAAACAACCTTCAACATAGCCTTAAAAATCAAACTCCCGGCCCTTCTAAATTTTAACACATTCTCTAATATATTACTATTCATCCACCCTTTTAGTCTTCTTTTGTTAATACTCCCTCCATCTCAAATTTTTTAGTCATAATTACTATTTTGGGAGTCAACTAGTTCTACTCTTTGATTATATTTTTCATATATGTGTTATAATTATTTTAAAATATAAATTATAATAACTTATAGTATTTTTTATGTAGTTTTTTATTATAAAAATTTATTTTAAAAAAATAAACAATCTATATCTAATTTATGGTCAAATTGAAAAAAAAAAATTGAACCTCATAATTTGAACCATGACTAAAAATTTGAGACGGAAGGAGTACTATACTGACGGTATATTCCAAGAAAGTCGAACAATGTACTAATTCCTAATATGTATATAAACATACATTTATCCACCTTTAATCTTAAAAAGCAAAAACTCAGCACTAGGGGTGTACAAACCGAACCGAAAAACTGCATCAAATCGAAAAGTCAAACCAAACCGATTAAAAAATCCAATTAGATTTGGTATTGAATAAAAAACCCCGAACCAAACCGACATATAAATATATAGTTTTTGTATATACTTTTAGGACTTTTTATAGAATTTTCTTTAAAAATATCTAGAAATATTTGCGATTCTCTTATAGTGTGTAATATTTAGTTGAATATGAAGTGCTCCATATTTATTAAGGTTATATGGTCACTTTCTTATAAGTATTAGTAAAATGCGTCAATTTCTTTGTTCTTTCATGTTCATATGTCAAGCTCTATTAAATTCTTATATCTTTTTCGAATTTGAAATGGTATTTCGATAATTTAAAATTAAATAGAACATATCATTATATAGGTTCATATATATTGTTATTTTTAATTATTAAATTCGGTTAACCTTAAAAGTGTACATCAACGCAAAATTATTGTCAGAAGACTAAAAAGTAACTATCACACGTTACTAAAAAAATTCTTTCATAAAAATATTTTAATAGATCATATATTTATCATTTTTTTTTTCAATTTTTACTAAACACATATTTACTTATAAAAAAATTTAACAAAAAAAGATTGAAATAATATTCATATAACCGAAAAATCCGACAAAATCGAACCGATCCAAACCGATATAGTTGATTTAGTTTGATTTTAATAAAAATCGAACCAATTCGGTCCATGTACACCCCCACTCAGCACATAGCAATGGGAAACTATGTGTAATGACGTTACCTAATTATTAATATTATGCATCTATTTAACCCAAAACAAAACATGTTTCCTAACTAATACTAATAAAAACATTTTCCCGTTAGTTTCTAAAATAAATTAAAATCAAAAATCAATTTAAAACAACAAATAAATAACTTTTAAAAATCTCATTATTTCCGATGAATTGAGAATTTGAAAAGAAAAAAAGAAGAGAAAAAACAGACGGGACAAGACTAGAATTTGGCGATGAGAGAATATTTTTTACTTTGTGTCTAACACAATTTATCTCACTCCAAAATATATAAGTTGTACGAGCAGAAAATAAAGTTACTACTTTTTATTTATAATAAAAATCAAAAGAATAATAAAAAGGGAAAAAGAAAAGAGATGAGACCTTGCGGTGGAGACTGACAAGAGAAATGCCAGCTAAATCCATGAGAACGAGTTCATCCTTGGGTCGTGAATCGGGGCAGTACGATTCGACCCGAAAAACGATTTCACCACTTGAATTGTAAACAATGAAGCCATCACCAAGGTAGAACAATGAACTCTTATGAACTGTCACGACCCAAAATTTTAATCTGTCGTGATGACGCCTATCTCGATACTAGGCAAGCCGATAATCTCAATAAACCAAAACTTCTCTTTAAGGTTGAAAATATAATATTTAAATACAATACAAACACTCCCCAAAACTTGGTGTCACTGAGTACGTGAGCATATAATATGAATACAAGTCTGAAACATATAGTCTATAATAGTCTGAGACCAAATACAGTAAACAAAGAGATAGAGAAGGAGAGACAAGGTCTGCGGAATACGGCATCTACCTCAAAATCTCCTGAAAAGCAACCGCGCGAAAGGGTCAATACCCGCTATGTCCAAGAACACCTGAATCTGCACACGAAGTGCAGGGTGTAGTATGAGTACAACCAACTCAGCAAGTAACAATAATAAATAAGGAGCTGAAGATAGTAACGAGCTACAGAGTTATATATGGTTCATTTCCAGTAATTCCAGCAAAGAATAGACATGCTATCAAATCTGGCAGTTTATTGTCAAATCAATTATTATACAGTTCTTGTTCATGTAATCCGTATATCAACAATCTTTCAGAGATTTCACAATAATGACATATAGCAACTAAGTGCAAAAACAAATGAAAATCAAGTACAACATCTTAGGACAACAATCACTCACTGGGCTCCCAACTCTCATCACTCACTCTCAATGGGTACCCGCGCTCACTGGGATTGTACAGACTCCGGAGGGGCTTCTACAACCCAAGCGTTATAATCTGCACGGATAACTCGCTTGCCATAATATAAATATCTGGATCCGCACGGCCAGCTCACGTGCTATAGTATAATATAACGATCTGCACGGCCAACTCACATGTTGCACGACCAACTCACGTGCTATAGTATAATATAAAGATCTGCACAGCCAACTCACATGCTGCACGGACAACTCACGGGCTATGATATGAATATCTCACAATCAGGCCCTCAGCCTCTCTCAGTCATAAATCTCTCCAGTAACTCGGGCTCTCATTAATCATGAAATCAGCCCAAACAACAATGATATGATGTATCAATAATAATAACAGAGACTGAGATAAAATATGCAAGTAAAAACTGAGACTGAGTACATATAGCATTTAGCAGGCAATTCAACAAGTACGCGACCTCTGTGGGTCCCAATAGTACTATCACATAGCCTAAGCATGATTTCTAACATGATTTACATTCAAATTTTATCAACACATAGAGAGCATATAACTAACAACAAATTATTCAACTTTACAGTTTTTCGGGACGGACCAAGTCATAATTTTCTCGGTGCACGCCCACACACCCGTCACCTAGCATGTGCGTCACCTCCAAAATAATCACATGATACCAAAATCCGGGGTTTAATACCCTCAGGACCAGATTTAAAACTGTTACTTACCTCAAAACGTGAAACTCTTTACTCTGCTATGCCTTTGCCTCACAAATCGGCCTCAGAATGCCTCGAATCTAGTCACAAATAATTCGTTTCAGTAAATAAAATTTATTGAAATTAATTTCATAAGAAAATACTAATTTTTCATAAAAATCCGAAATTTAGCTCAAAAATCGTCCGTGGGGCCCATCTCTCAGAACCCGACAAAAGTTACAAAATCCGAAAGTCCATTTAACCACGAGTCTACCCATACTAATTTTACCAAAATCCGACCTCAACTCGACCCTCAAATCTACAAATCTTATTTCCAAATTTCTAAGTTCCAATCTCCGATTTACACCTCAAAATCATGTAATCTAGTTGGATTATTCGATGAAAATTTAATATTATGGAGTAAAAATGATCACAAGGGACTTACCTCAAGTTTTTCTTGAAAATATATCAAAAATCGCCTCTCCTCAAGCTCCAATTTGTCAAAAATGGCGAATGGGACGAAGTCCCTATTTTTATAATTCTGCCCTGACAACCTCGGTTCTGCCTCGATCTTGGCCTTCGATCTAGGTCTTCGATCGAGGTCCTCGATCCTGGCCCTCGATCCTAGGCCTTCGATCATGTCTTCGACCCTGTCTTCGACCGTGACCCTCGACCCTGGGCTCGATCATGGCTTCGATCGTGGCTCTCGACCCTGGGCTCGATCATGGCTTCGATCGTGGCCCTCGACTCTAGGCTCGATCTGGGCTCACATCTGGGCTCAATTTCTGGGGTCGATTCTGAGAGATTTCTGGGCTCAAATCTGGCAAAAGAAATTTCCAACATAAGGAAATTGCAGCAGCTGTTGTAGCTCAATTTTTGATCCGTTAACCATCCGAAACTCACTTGAGGCCTTCGGGACCTCAACCAAATATACCAACAAGTCCTAAAATATCATACGAACTTAGTCGAATCCTCAAATCACCTCAAACAACGCTAAAACCATGAATTACACCCCAATTCAAGCCTATTGAACTTGAAATTTCTAATTTCTACAAATAACGTTGAAACCTATCAAATCACGTCCGCTTGACCTCAAATTTTGCACACAAGTCATAAATGACATAACATACCTATTAAAATTTTCAGAATCATATTTCGACCCCGATATCAAAAAGTCAACCCCTCGGTCAAACTTCCCAAAAATTCAACTTTCGGCATTTCAAGTCTAATTCCTTTACGAACCTCCAAAAATTCTTTCGGACATGCTCCTAAGTTCAAAATCACTATGCAGAGCTATTGGAATTATCAGAATTCGAATCCGAGGTCGTTTATACATAGGTCCATATCCAGTCCACTTTTCTAACTTATTTTGTTTTCAATTATGAGACTAAGTGTCTCATTTCACTTCGAATTTCTTCCGGACCCGAACCAACTAACCCGATAAATTATAAATCAATAGCAAGGCATAAATTGAGCAGTAAATGGGGAAATGGGGTTATAATATTCAAAACGACCGGCCGGGTCGTTACATTCTCTCCCTCATAAACAAACGTTCGTCCTCGAACGTGTTTAGAATAATACCTCGAGTCTCAAATAAGTGTGGATATTTGTTCCGCATCTCCTGCTCCATCTCCCAAGTAGCTTCTCTGACTGGCTGGCCTCTCCACTGCACCTTCACTGATGCTATGTTCTTTGACCTCAGCTTTTGAACTTGCCGGTCTAAAATAGCCACCGGCTCCACATCATAAGTTAAATTACCGTCCAGCTGTACTGTACTGAAATCCAGAATGTGAGACGGATCCCCGACATACTTTCGGAGCATGGATACATGGAACACTGGATGAACACCTGATAGACTAGGTGGCAAAACAAGTTCATAAGCCACCTCCCCAATTTTCTTAAGTATCTCGAAAGGCCCAATATACCGAGGGCTCAACTTGCCTTTTTTTCCGAACCTCAACATATCCTTTATGGGTGAAATCTTGAGCAGAACCTTCTTCCCAACCATGTGAACAACACCAAGAACCTTCCTGTCGGCATAACTCTTCTGTCTAGCTGTGCCGTGCGAAGCCGTTCCTGAATTACTTTGACCTTCTCTAAAGCATCCTGAACCAACTCAGTACCCAATAGTCTAACCTCACCAGGCTCAAACCAACCTACCGGAGACCGACACCGTCTCCCATATAAAGCTTCATACGGAGCCATCTAAATGCTTGACTGGTAGCTATTATTGTAAGCAAACTCTGCGAGTGGCATAAATTGATCCGAAGAACCCCCAAAATTAATGACACAAGCGCGTAGCATATCCTCCAATATCTTAATAGAGTGCTCGGACTGTCCGTCCGTTTGAGGGTGAAATGTTGTACTCAACTGAACCTGTGTGCCCAATTCTCGATGCACTGCCCTCCAAAACTATGAGGTAAACTGCGTACCCCGATCTGAAATAATGGACACTGGCACACCGTGTAGGCGAACAATCTCGCGAATATAAATCCCAGCCAACCGCTCCGAAGAATAATTAGTACCGACTGGAATAAAATGCGCAAATTTGGTCAACTGATCTACTATCACCCAAACAATATCAAACTTTCTCAAAGTTCGTGGGAGTCCAACTACGAAGTCCATGGTAATACGCTCCTACTTCCACTCCGGAATTTTAAGTCTCTGTAGCAATCCGCCCGGTATCTGGTGCTCGTACTTTACCCGTTAACAATTTAAACACCGAGATACAAATCCAACTATATCTTTCTTCATCCGCCTCCACCAATAGCGCTGTCTCAAATCCTTATACATCTTCACGGCGCCTAGATGAATAGAGTACCGCGAACTGTGAACTTCCTGGAGAATCAGCTCACACAAACCATCTACATTAGGTACACATAGCCTGCCCTCCATCCGTAATACACCGTCATCTCCAATAGTGACTTCCTTGGCATCACCGTACTGAACCGTGTCCTTAAGGACAAGCAGATATGGATCATCATACTGACGCTTTCTGATGCGATCATATAAAGAAGACCGAGAAACCCCACAGGCCAAAACTCGATTCGGCTCGAAAATATCCAATCTAACAAACTGATTAGCCAAGGCCTGAACCTCTAAGGCTAAAGGCCTATGTTCTACCGATGCTAAGCTGCCCAAACTTTCTGCCTTACGATTCAAAGCATCGGCCACCACATTGGCCTTTCCGGGATGATAGCTAATGGTGATATCATAATCCTTAAGCAACTCCAACCACCTTCGCTGCCGCAAGTTAAGATCCTTCTGTTTAAATAAATGTTGTAGACTCCGATGATCAGTATATACCTCACACTAGACACTGTACAAGTAATGCCACCAAATTTTCAAGGCATGAACAATAGCTGCTAACTCAAGATCGTGGACTGGATAATTCTTCTCATGTACCTTTAACTGTCTGGATGCATAGGCAATCACCCTACCGTCTTGCATAAGTACTGCACCGAGACCAATCCACGGCGCGTCACAATACATAGTATATGAATCTAAACCTGTAGGCAACACTAATACTGGAGTTGTAGTTAAAACTGTCTTGAGCTTCTGAAAGCTCTCTTCAAATTCATCCGACCACCTGAACGTAGCACCTTTCTGGGTCAATTTAGTCATAGGCAATGCAATAGACGAGAAACCCTCCATGAAACGACGATAATAACCGGCCAAGCCGAGAAAACTCTGAATCTCAGTAACTGAGGATGGTCTGGGCCAATTCTGAACTACCTCTATTTTCTTCGGATCCACCTTAATATCTTCACTGGACACTATATGTCCCAAGAATGCCACCGAACTAAGCCAGAACTCACACTTAGAGAATTTGGCATAAAGTTTCTCCTCTCTCAGCCTCTGTAATACAATACCCAAGTGTTGTGCATGCTCCTCTTAGCTACGTGAGTACACCAGAATATCATCAATGAATACCACGACAAATAAATCAAGATATGGCTGAAATACACTATTCATCAAATGCATAAATGCTGTTGGGGCATTGGTTAGCCCAAAAGACATCACAAGAAATTCATAGTGGCCATAACGAGTCCTGAATGCCGTCTTTAGAATATTCGAATCCCGAATTTTTAATTGGTGATACCCAGATCTCAAATAAATTTTAGAGAAAACCCTCGCTCCCTGAAGCTGGTCAAATAAATTATCAATACGCGGCAATGGATATTTATTCTTGATTGTAACTTTGTTCAACTGCCTATAATCAATTCACATCCGCATAGTACCATCTTTCTTTTTCACAAACAGAACCGGTGCACCCCAAGGTGACACACTAGGCCTAATAAACCCCTTTTCAAGGAGTTCCTGAAGTTTCTCTTTTAATTCTTTTAACTGAACTGGTGCCATACGATATGGAGGAATAGAAATGGGCTGAGTACCCTGCACCAAGTCAATACCGAAATCAATATCCCTGTCAAGTGGCATACCCGGCAGATCTGCAGGAAATACATCCGAAAAATCTCGCACGACCGGTACTGAATCAATAATAGGAGCATCTGCATCAACATCTCTTACAAAGGCCAAATATGACAAGCATCCCTTTCCAACCATACGTTGGGCCTTCAAATAAGAAATTACCCTGATAGGAACAAGATTTAGAGAACCCCTCCATTCAACCTTTGGCAACCCCGGCATCGTCAATGTCACAATTTTTGCGTGACAGTCCAGAATAGCATGACATGGAGACAACCAATCCATAACCAGGATTACATCGAAATCAACCATACCGAGTAATAAGAGATCAACTCTAGTCTCCAGTTCCCCAATAGTTACCACACATAACCGATACATACGATCCACAGTAATAATATCACCCACCGGTGTAGATACACAAACATGTGAAGCTAAGGACTCACAGGGCATATCCAGATAATGAGCAAAATATGATGATCCATATGAATAAGTGAAAACATGGTCAAATAATATAGAAGCCTCCCTGTGGCACACTGAAATAATACATGTGATCACTGCGTCTGAGGCAACAACATCTGGCCTGGCAGGAAAAGCATAGAATCGAGCATGCCCGCCTCCTAATCGGCCTTCCCCTCTTGGACGACCCCTAGCTTCCTAACCCCCACCCTGAGATGGCAGGGCGGGTGGTGTAACTGCTGGTGCTGGTGCCGTCGGTCGAGAACTCTGCTGTGAAACCCCACTCAGTAGCCTAGGACTCTCTCTCTCTTGAAATGACCAAATTCTTCGCACTCGAAACAACCCCTCCTCTGATGGAACTGCTGCTCCTGATAACCTGAGGAATGATCTGCAGAAGCCTGTGCGGACGAGGCATGATGAGAACTCTGCGCTGGTAGTGCACTGAATGAAGACTGGCCTGAGTGAGCACTGTAAGAACCATGGTGAGCTGAATTCATATTGAGAGCCTAAAATTTTTATATTTTTTTTGTTATTTGCAAATTTGAATAAACTCGCACCGTGAACGAATATGCTAGCTAAAACTTCAAGTAAGTTTCTAAGACTCTAGATATTGCTTGACATAAAAATTACAACTAATGACAGCCTGTAGGTGGCTACAAACTCTTGTTTGAATTTGAATAGTAATAAAAGTATACATATTTACATTGCTGGTCTCATGCTTCTCAAACATCTTTAGATGATTCGTGGATAACTTTATTTGCACGCAATTAGTTTTTTTGCCTTTAATTTATCCTGTATATATTAGGCTTGGTATCACAATATCATATAATAATAAAATTATAATTGCAAAGACTATATAATGAACTTATCTAAGTTCTTCGTCTTTGCAATTACAGAAGATACTCAATTATGAATTCAGGTATCACACAACGTAATCCAAGCATTTATTTGTCTATTTAAAGGAATGTTGCATCTACCTATTACACAATTTATTCATATTCTATATACTTTATTTATTGATAAATATAAAATACACGTGCAAGGCACGTACCCTAAAAACTAGTTATAGTTCAAATAGGAGACTGAAAACCTTAGATATCTGCCCAAATTTTCATCCAATGTTTAACAATTCGTATAAGTAGAAATACCATATTTTTACGTATACGCAGTGCAAAACTGTCCTTATCGCTTGCAATTCAAATACATATCCCTTGTTTCACAATCTTGACTTACAAGATTATAAAAATAAAGTTATTACATTAATTATTATATTTAGTTAATTTTTCCCCTAAAGTTTATCGAGCTGATATGGGAAGTACTAAAATGTTAAAAGTTGAAATAATTAGTTGAAAAAGAATGTTTCAATAGATTGAAATATAATAAAACATACCAGAATAATTGATAACACAGTGGGGTTCATCCCATTACTTCCTCATTCAGTACGTGAGGATGATGTTAATATAAGGGGTGCAATCTTCTAATTCTAATAATTGGATGATGTTTTCAGCCGCATCTGTTTCAATTTCCAGCTTCGTCAAATTGTATCTTATTAAAGCCTGGAGTTCCATGGATAAGGGGGTAATGTTTTACTAAAACCAAGAATTCATTCACTCAGTAGCGAAGCCAGAAAATTCAATAAGGGTATTCAAATTTTGAACATCCTTTGTCAGTGGGTTATGCAAGGGTGTTCAAAGTTTATTTTTAATCAATAACAAGCAATATTTTACCGCATAATTTTTCGGCGAATGGTGGTCAGTTGACCACGCTTGGGCCAACATAGCTTTGCCCCTGCTAATTCACCCTTGGTATTTCGAAAAACTCCTCCAATACCTCCCTTAACGTGAGTACTAATTATTGCAGACCATCAATGTTCAATTTAAAAAAGGTGCATGCATGGTTAGAGATAGAGCTGAGGATAGTACCATTTACTATACTTCTTGATCGATGGGGTTGTCAGCCCACAGTAGAAAGTTGCCATGAGAGATTTGCTGGAAATGTTGTGTTCTTATGGGAGGCTTTAAGGAGGCCAAGACCCCATCCCCATTGCGCTTAGGGAGGGGTCCTTTTGTATTTTATCAATACGTTTTTGAATGGTGGTGGGGAGAAGGAAATATTACATGCTATGATTTTGTAGGGCATTGAGAGTTGTTTGGATGAGCGTACGTGACTCTGCCAGCTAATGAAAGAAAATTAGTTTTCCAGTTAGTTAGACGCTTGTTCATGTTATCAATGATACAACGGAAGTCTGAAACTTTTGGATATCCATTCACAATTGGAAAACCCAAATACTTCCCAAAGTTATCACTAGCATTAATAATAAGAATGTCAACTTCTAGTTGACTGGACACAATTTTTGGAGAAGATAATTTTTTATTTAGCGAGGTTAATATTTTGGCCGGAATAATGGCAAAAAGAGGATAAGCAATGCTGAATCATGCAGACAGATTTTTCATTAGCATTGGCCATAAGAATAAAGTCATCCGCTAAAAACAGGTAGGATAGGGGTGGGCATCTATGATTAAGCTTTATTTGGTACCAAAGGGTAATGTCAAATTGATGATTAATGTAAAGTGAGAGTAGTTCCATGAATAGAATAAAAATGTAAGGAGACATGTGATAGCCTTGACGAATGCCCCTTGAGGGTTTGAAAAATTCAGTCTTAGAGCCATTAACTAAAACAACAATTTGTGAGGTAGAGATGCAAGCCATGATGAGTTTCTTAATCTTCGGAGGAAAATTGAAGTATGTGAGGGTTCTAAAAATAAAGGACCATTCCAATCTCTCAAAGGTTTTCTCTAAGTCAATTTTGACCATAAGCTTACCTTTGCGACCCTTTAATTTACGAAAGTGATTAGCAACTTCGTGAATGATAATAGCATTGTCAGAAGCTCGCCTACCTTTAAGGAAACTGGATTGGTAAGGGCTAATGAGTTTGCTGAGGAAGGGTTTAACATAATTGACTATGATTTGGTGATAATTTTATAGATGGTATTGCACAATCCTATGGGTCTAAAGTTCTTTAGATTATTGGCATTGGGGAATTTTGGGATGAGGCACAAATGAGTACAATTAACAACTTTCGGTATGAATTGAGTATCGAAGACTTTATGGCAGAAATGCAGGATGGAGTCTTTGACAATGTGCCAGTACTTTTGGTAAAAGAAAGGATGGATGTCGTCTAGCCCGGGGGCTTTGAATGGTTTAAAGGCCCATAATGCTTTAGTGATTTCATATATTTGAAGAGGTCTATCTAGGGATGAAAGTTCACGTTACAATTGGTGGTGGGTGGATTTTTGATATTGTTCCAGTCTGTATAATTGTGCTCTGTTTTAAAAATATGTTGAAAGTAATTGGTAGTATGAGCTAGAATTTTTCTATGGTCATTGATCCAGTTCCCCTACTCGTCTTTGAAAAAGTTAATATTGTTAGTACGTCTTCTGTTGAGGACAGTTATGTGAAAAAATTTGGTAGTGGCATCACCTTCACTTAGCCAATTAATACGAGATCTAATTTTCCAACAGTCTTCTTCCAATTTGAGAATGTTGTTGTATTCATTTATTAGTTTGATTTCCAAATTTTTAAAGAAAGAGCTAGTGGGGTAATTTGACGAGTTTTGAATACCATTGATTCTCCCAAGGAGACGTTTTTATTAGAGAGGATGTCACCAAAAACAGTGGAGGCCCGATCTTTGGCTTTTAAACTGAAATTATAGGTGGCCTCAACAAGGTTATTACATTGTCAACTATCATGGACAATATTAATGAAATTAGGATGCAAGTACCAATATGTTTCAAGTCTAAATTCTTTATGTCTAGGGGATCTAGTAGGGTTGTTGAGCATAACTAAAAGCAGACTATGGTCAGAATAGATCCTAAGCAGGTAGGTAACGCTAACATTGGTATAGTTGGCTAACCAAATGTCGTTTGCAAAATATCTATCTAGTCGTTCAAGAATGAGTCCATTGTTTCTACGTCTAAGATTGGACCAAGTACATTTAGCCCCTTTGAAGCCTAGATTAATAAATTTACAGTAATATAGACAAGAGAGGAAGTGTGAGGATCTAGTGTGACTAATGAGTTTGCCTCCCTATTTGTCATCTTGGGTGAGGATTTCGTTGAAGTCACTTCCTAAGAACCATTTACCCTTATAAGAGTCAGCTATAGACTTAAGGTTTTGCCATAGGTTGATACGATTGTTAACATCAATACTAGCATAAACAACACTAAAAATTCAAGGTTTATGGTTAGGAAGTACCTTCAGCATAGCATGGATTTCTTGATTAGTAGTGGAAATTTGAGTCATGTTGATGATGCTGTCATCCTAGATAATGACAATACCATCGAACTGACCTTGAGCAAGGACTTCAAGCATGTTGGAGAAGTTGAAACTATCTTTTAAGGGTAAGTGGTTTTGCCATCCTAGTTTCAATTAAGCAACCATTCATGGGTGGGAGAGTTAATAAGATCTCTAAAGTTGGACTTAAAATCATCACTATTGGCTCCTCTAGTGTTCTAGATAACAAAGTTAGTTGCTCTATTCATTTGGATTGGGTTGGTCGAGGAGGGTGCAGTTAACTGGCTCGCCTGAGGGGCTTAGTTGTTCCCTTTTAATGGTGGGCTTAGAACTAATGCAAAGTTCCCTACTGCTTCATTTAAGGGTGGCCTGATGTCTAGAGAGCATTTGTAGAGATTCACATGACATTTGCAAATATATTTCTTGTCCTTCATCGCTTGGAATAATATAATTTTGACCTCTTTGATGCTTGAAATTTTTGTGAATGATGTTATTCCCAGTGGTGGTATTGCTTCCCCTTCTTCCATCATCTCTGGTGCTTCTTGTTCTGGATCGTTGGGATATTTTTGGTTCTGATTCTAGTGTATGTCCATCGGGACATGGAAGCGTTGTGGTATTAGTTGCCATGGATATAGTAGGGACCTAAGTTGATCAATTCCTATGGAGAATAGAATGGAAATTGGTGTAGGAGGTCCATGTTATTAAGTGAATTGAAGTGGTGAGGTAGTTTCCATTGTGCTTGCATGTTGTGGAACAATGCTGGTGCAAGAGCTGGGGTAATGGGGTCCAGTACATTGGCTAGCCACAGATGGTTGATATAGTTCGACATGGCTAGCTGCATTCCCTCTGTTATGAGTTAGGTTAGGACTTGAGGGTTTTGGATAACTACTAGGATTTTCTAGTTGTTGATGTTTATGGCTAGGAACATCATTTGTCCTTGCAGACCTTGTTCCAACCATGAAGTTGGTTGGTGTTCTGGTAGTAGTGGTTGAGTTGTATATATTCTTGTGAGTTGAAATGGGAATGGGAGTGGGTTTTCCATTCTCAATAGTGAATGATGGTTGGTTCTCTCTGGAAGAAGGGTGAATGGGGTCTTCTGATAGTGTCTTAGTTTATTAAGGGCATGGTTGTGGTGAGAGGGAGTTGATAAAGAAGGTGAAGCAATGGAGAGAGGAATGTCTAATGATTGTAAATCTTTTGCTTGAGATTTGTTCTGCATGGGGTACAAGAGTTTTTTGAGAGAAAGATTTATTAAGGAATGGTGGTTCAGCATGCATGTACACTTGGCATGTGTCTTTTGCCAAGTGCATGGTCTTATTAGGCAAAGTCTGTTTATTAGCAACCGGATTTGAAATAAGATTATTGCGTGTGAGTTGTAAGTTATTAGGGTTAGCGTAGTTGTCAGTAGAGTTCCTGCCACATGTCGTTGTGTCCCTGGCTTGGGTGCTAGGGTTTCTCAACTCTAGATAGTTGATGGTTTTGGAGGGTTTCAAGGAGTTTCCTGAAGGGTCTAGATCCATAGTATCAGATTGATCATGATGTTGGGGATTTTCACAATCATTGTTAGGTAAAAATAAAAAATTGTTAATGTTGTGGATAGAATTAGTAGGATTATTATTAATATCGTTGTTATTTAGCTCCAAACTAACGTTACTATAAGCAATGTTTTTCCCTTCTCCGAGGACATTGATGGAAAGAGTATTAACAGCCTTTGGCGTGTAAGCTAGTTTCTGAGTATTGGGATACTTACCAGTGGCGGCGTCAAACATTTTAACACTAATACCTGCCTTGACGTCTCTTGCAGTAACTGGTTGTCTTGGTTAATGAATATCATATCCTTTTTTCTTTGTGAAGGACATTGTCTTCCACTGTTCTTGCGAGGTCGTTGTGGATGTGATGTGCCATGACCCCTCATCTAGCTAGGTGTTTGTCGTTGTTTCATGGTGAGTGCAAGAATTGACGGTGTGTCCCAGTCTACCGCAAGGTTTGCAGAGAAAGTTCTCTCCTTTATAGGTTAATTGTCGTATGTGTGCCAATTAAAATGACTTGCTGGACTGGCTGATCTAGGGGAACTTCAACACATAGTCTTGCATATCCACTGTCACGACCTAATTTCACCTATACTGTCTGAAATGAAAATAGACAGAATTAAAAATACAAGAAGAGGCACCGGTAGCTGCAGGACGGCTCAGAAAGGCAGCTCACCACTATGCCCCTGGATAACAAGGATGTGCGATGAAAGGTCCTCCACTAGTATTTGTCTCAGATCCTGTACAAAAAGTACAGCAAGTGTAGCATGAGTGCGTAAACACTGTGTACCCAATAAGTATCAAGCCTAATCTCTAAGTGGTAGAGACGAGATGACCGACTTTGACACTCACTAAGGGTCAACAATAATAAATGGAATAAATTATAATTATTCAAACCAGCATGATTCACAGAGTTAACAATAATTTTATTCAATTAGCAGAAATAATAAAAATCCTTCAAATGCAACAATTTCCAATCTATTAATTAAATCCTTCAATTTCAATAAACTTTCAAATTTATCAAATAGCGTTACAAGCTGCAATTCAATTTCAATAAATTTCTAATTTATCAAATAGCTTTACAAGTTACAATAAATTATCCAAGTATCGTGTAATTATTATTATTATTAAGCACAATTTCTGCCGAGGTCGTACGACCCGATCCAGAGTGTCGTGTACACTGCCGAGGGACGTGCGGCACGATCCGTAGATGCATCTATCCTGCCGAGGCGTTCGGCCCGCTCCACAAGAAATGAGGACATTTTCTTATGTACCTCCGGAAGGAGAATATATTTATTACAAGATAAATTCAGGAGGAAGAACAATTTCTCTTAATAATTAATTAATTTAAATAGAAAATCAAGTATATGAGATTTCCATCCTTTAATATTTTTATCTAACAATTTACAATATATATATATATATATATCTTAAACTACTCGGACTTTAGAATTAATAGTAGCTACGCATGGACTCTCGTCACCTCGTGCGTACGTAGCCCCCACAATTAGCAATAATTATTACTTTAATTACCTATGGGATAATTTTCCCCTCACAAGATTAGACAAGAGACTTACCTCAATTTGCTCCAATTTAATCCACTAGTAGACCCTTTCCTCAATTATCCAACTTCGATTGGCTCGAATCTAACCAAAACTAATTCGATACAATCACTAAAATTTATAGGAATCAATTCTATAAGGAAATACTACATTTTCAATAAAAATTCTAAAATTAATTAAAAATTCGTATGTGGGGGCCCACGTCTTGGAATCCAGCAAAAGTTACGAAATACGTCAACTCATTCAATTATGAGTCCAACCATACCAGTTTCACTCAAATCCGACTCCGAATCGATACCGAAATCTCAAAAATTCGTTTCTATGAGATTTCTAAAAATTTCCCAAATTTAAATCTCAAAACACTAATTAAATGGTGAAAACAATGATATATTTGTGTATATTAACCAAATCCGAGTTAGAATCACTTACTCCAATGTTTTTCCTTGAAAATATATCAAAATCGCCTCTCCTCAAGCTCCAATTCATCATAAATGACAAATAGGACGAAGTCCCCTATTTTTATAACTTACAGATCTGTCCAGTCCGATCATGGACCTCGATCAGGGAGTCCGATCATGGACCCCGATCCTGGAGTCCGATCAGGGAGCTCGATCAGGGAGTCCGATTTTTGGGAGCTCGGTCCTGGGGTTTGATCATGGAGTCTGATCATGAAGTCCGATCATGGAGTCCGATCTTGTACCTCGGTCATGGAGTCTGATTTTGTACCTCGATCAAGGAGTTCGATTTTGACAGATAAGGAAAAAAACCCAGATCAGCCAAAAACTAGTAAAACTCACTTCAGCAGTCTCCTAGCTTCAATTCTTGATCTGTTAACCATTCGAAACTCACCCGAGGCCCTCGGGACCTCAACCAAATACACAAAAAAGTTTTAAAATATCATACGAACTTATTTGAAACCTCAAATCACATCGAACGATACTAAAACCACGAATTATGCTTCAATTCAAGCTTAATGAAACTTAAAATTTCCAACTTCTACATTCGATGTCGAAACCTATCAAATCAAATCCGATTGACCTCAAATTTTGCACACAAGTCATAAATGACGTAACAGAGCTATAAAAATTTTCAGAACTGGATTCTGACTCCGATATCAAAAAGTCAACTCCCCAGTCAAACTTCCAAACTTAAATTCCTATTTTAGCCATTTCAAACCTAATTTAACTACGGACTTTCAAATAAAATTCCGAACACGTTCCTAAGTCCAAAATCACCATACGGAGCTGTTGGAATCATCAAAATTCTATTCCGGGGTCGTTTGTACATAATTCGATATCCGGTCACTATTTGAACTTAAACTTTTAATTTTTTAGCAAAATTCCATATCTCGGGTTAGGGACCTCGGAATTTGATTCCGGGCATACGCCCAAGTCCCAAATTATGATACGGACCTACCGGAATTGTCAAAATACTGATCCGAGTCCGTTTGCTCAAAATGTTGATCAAAGTCAACTCAGTTGAGTTTTAAAGCTCTAATTCACATTTTAATCCAATTTTCACATAAAAAAATTTTAAAAATTTTTACGGACTGCGCATGCAAGTCAAGGAATGATAAATAATACTTTTCAAAGTCTTAAAATACAGAATTAATTATTAAATTTAAAGATGATATTTTGGGTCATCATATCTACCCCTTAAAGTAGATTGGTACATGCATCTACTTTAAGGAGGTTACCAATTGTATTGTTAATTTCGCTTAGTATAATACCATCATAAAATTCGGTGGACAATTGAGGCAGGCGTACCCAAATTATAGAATAAATTTGCTTGGCTTAACTTGCCACAAAATTAGGTTCCCAATGTCGGACTAACATATAATAGCCATTAATAAACCATGGGCCATTCTATAGGACCTTGGTCATCTTCTCCCTTCTTCTTTTTTTTGTAAATTTGACAATAAAGTAGTCAGAGCCAAGGTCTATAAATGGTAATTGCTCTGTGGGCTTCCATCATTCAGAGATTATTGCTTTTAGATATTAGTGAAGTATTATTTTGCCTGGAAGTTTGATTATTAGAGAATACTTCCATGGGGAGTACATTCTATCTGTATCCTCTTCCGTCAAACTAATTGATTTTAATTTGTGGGGGTCTATCGGTGAGGGGAGGTCTATTGCCATAGAGTCTGTAATTGCCAAACCATTTTGTGGCGAGCTGTAGGAACTATCGGTGTATGCGTTGCTGTTGGGGTTCCCCTCTAACTGCGCATTTATGGCTTGAGTGATTGAAAATTATGAGTTTCGATTGTGGGTTCAAAATTATTCCCATTTGCTTCTTGGGATAACAATTTATCCTTAAAGGATGAGGTGGGAGCTGAAGGGTTTTCTTCACTAATATCTGGTGGCTTTGGTAGGATTTGGTCGTTGGGGTAATTAATTGAGTTTTTTGGGTTCATTGGTTCCTTGAGAGTTGGTAAGACCAGGGTATGAATATGGTATGAACAGGGATTTGGGGATAGAAACTTAGAGAAATGCGAGACTTTCTCCCTCGATAGCGTTTTCACATTACAACATTGACTCCACGATATATATAATTAGCTAGCTATGCAATTATTTAGATAGTAATTATTTAAGGAAAATAAATTCAACCTTATATGATTATTTTAACCTTTTCCTATGGTCTTTGATACCACAGTATAGAGAACAAAGTAAGAGAGTCCAAAGAAAGAAAACTTAATTATAAGTACGAAAATTTTCCTACAAAAGGGATGGCTTCGTAACTCGTTAGGGATGGCTTGCCAAGATGGCTTCAACAACCCGTGAGGGATGACTTGCCAAATAGGGGTTGGCTTTGACAACCCGTGAGGGATGACTTGCCAAGCTACAGAAATAGTTAATTTTCTTATAGTCGCAAAAGTTTTCCTGAAAAGGAGTTAGCTTCACAACCCTTCAGGGATGGCTTGCCAAGCTACGCAACTCGAAAAACTTTTGTCCTATAACCAACTTTAGCTGTTATAACTCAAAAAAAATTTACACTATAACAAGCTAACTTTCTTAGAGTATTCCTACTCTATTTTCATACATGGGCCGACCTTTCCATCCATTCGAAAGAAAGAACAAGAGAAATTTAGAAGGAACTCATATGTAATATATCACAAAGATTTACAAAGGTTACAAGATGATCTTACAACTACTACATTGCCTCATTTATATAGGGCCAGGGGGTTATTACAAGACAAACTTATATTGTAAAATAAGCCTATATTATATAGCAATCCTATCTACAAGTGGGTGCCTTTAAACATGTGAAGGACCTTAGGCCAAGCAACTAATATACACTAAAAAGCTCTTGAAAACATGTGAAAGAGGTGAAATATACATGATATAACATGTGGAAGCATGTGAGAGCATATGGAAGTAGGGTGCTTCATGTGACAAAGCATGTTGAATCATGTAAAAGTGGGGCCTGTATAGTATGGAAATATGTGAAATTTTATCTTGGTATGGGTAGATGACTTTTAGGGTCTTTTGGTAGGTAATATGGGATTAAAGTGAGATTAGGAAGGATTTAAATCCTTATGATTATCTGGTGTTGATTCTCTCGCTTTGTCTTCTAGGCATCTTTTCAAAGATCTATTGTAGTAATGCCCAGAGCTTGACGATCCTACTTCGATGTGTTCCTTCTCCTTTGGATTGTGAGATGAAATGTGTAACCTTAATCTGACGATGTCATGAGTGATTTTTTCTCAGATGACTTCATAAGGGGTTTGGTATTCCTTTGCTGCTTTTCGGACCCTTTCCCAGTGAGGATGAGTGTTGGTATAATTCCAGCTCGCCCATTCTTTTGGCCATATTTCTCTTGGGATACACCTATTTTGCTGGAAGATAATTCTTTGTGCTTCACTATTGACGAGCACAAAACACAACACAAAATTATTGCTCGCTAGTCAAAGATAGTATAGTTTAATTATCGTCTCCACAAAGGGATTAGATTAAGACAGTGTTCGAATAATCTTCAGTTGATTACTATCTAGGAAACTTAACATTTGATTTGATGATTATTAACTACGATTAACTACTAAATATTAAGCAATTAACAATTGATTACAAAGGACAACAGATGAGCAACGAAGAAATATCAATGAGAGAAATAAGGGTAATTGACTAGATAGGTGCAAGATAATTGACTCGGGATCCAACTCTTGAGTTAATTCACTCTATAATACTGTTGATTCTCACGAATTCAACAGATAATTAGATTACACTTAAAGTTAATATTCCTCTCTCGATTAAACATTAATTTCAGTAATTAATCCAATTAAAGCACGGTAAATAATTGCAACGAATAAAATGATAGTTATGATCTAAAGGGTAACTTATCACGAATATTTCCCTATTTTTTAGTTCGATTAAAAATTCAAGAGGCTCTTTCAATTACCTATTTGAATCACAAATTTAAACTAGATCATAAGATGTAAAGAAATTCAATATCAAGCTCCTCTTTCGATTAGGCAAAATAAGAAATAACTCCACAATACGAATTAAAACTCTATCAATTAATTCAAACAATTATCAAGAATCGAATCCCTAATCAAGTTATCAAAACACCGTATTTGTCAACACCCAAATAGAAATTACTCCATAGCAATGGAAAAAGTCATCTCAATAAGGTTTAAAAACAAAGAAAACATCAATGCTAATGATTCGATACAAACTCTCTTATTGCACCGATTGTTGGTTGAAATCTTGATGAATTCTTGTGTCTTCTTGCCTTGGTTGTTTCTCAATTCTTTCGTAGGTCAAAAGTCTTCAAAAAATCGTGTTTTTGGTATATTTATACCATGTAGAAACAAGTCTGGACGAAACTACAATTTCCTAGCCTAAATAGGAAATTACTCTAACAAACTTGTAGAGGCGCCCCGCGCTGCGCCATGCGGCGCGCTTGTGAGGAAACTCAGAGAGCATGCAAAATGCCTGTCAGACCCTATTTACACTGCCATGCCGCGCCTCGCGCCGCCCCATGCGGTGCGGCTGTGTCTTTTTCTCAGAGTAAATTCTTTCATCCACTTTTTGACATTGAGACTTGATCCTCGACCCCGAACATGGTCCCGACTTAATTTCTTGGGCTTCTACTCAGACTTCAAAACTCCAACTTGTTAGATTTAGCTCCAAATTACCTTAATAGTTATGGATCATTTCCTGCAAGGCATAAAACACGTAATAAGTATAATTTACTATAAATTAAGTTTAAACACACATAAAATGGAGTAATTAGAGTGCAACACTACGGCTAAAATACGAGTTTTTAGCCTACCATCAACACTCCACACTTAGATTATTGCTCGTCCTTGAGCAATCAAACAACACTTCACATAGGGACGACCTTTTCATCAAACAACTTCCCTAACACATCATGCCAAGAATATTTAAAATAGACTAAGCACCATTAGGGGTGGGCATCGGTCAGTTCGGTTATGAATATTATCGGTTATCGGTTTACAAATATGATAAATCGATAACCAAACCGATAAGATATTAGTTATCGGTTATCGGTTAATCGGTTATCGATCATTATCGGTTCGGTTATCGGTTTACCCGATAAGATAACTCAATCTAGAGTTAAGCAAAAAAGAGAAGAGTAAAACAATTTTAAAACTCGTTTCTGGCCACAACTAAAACAATTTTATATCGGTTCTGGACAGTGGACACAACTAATTGTGCTAATCTTCCTGCTAGCTTTGACTTAATCTGACCCCTGCAATACAGTTGTTGTATCACATGTCTTACTAATTGTACTAAAACAGTTTTATATCGGCAACTAATATTCAACGTAATCAACACTGCATTGAACAAAGAATCTGCAACAAACATAAGCAAACACTACATTGAACAAAGAATCTGCAACTAATATTCAACATAATATTGCTGCTACAACTTTTCAGTTTCCAACACTACAAACATTAACATAATGTTGCTGCTAAGCCATAAAATTTGCAACTAATAGTTCAACACTACAAACAGTTGTCCAATTGTTTGAAAGAGTAGGGATGACATCGATAGAATCAAACACAACTAATAGTTCAAGTACATTAATAACAATACAAAGTAGTAGCAATTTCACCTTAAGATTAACAAGTCCAAACATAGTACTAATAGTTCAAATTCAAGTTAACAAGACAACAACTACTCAATCCTTATAGGCTTCACCAAATTGCGCTCCAAACAATGCTCAACATGCCTCATTAAGTATTTAGTACCAGTTTCTCGTGTATTGTAATATAAAACAAGATGACAATGACTACCTCTTACTTTCCACCATCCATCATCACCTTCTTCAATCCTTTCATAGTGACTCCAAACATGTGAGATAGCTTTGAGACCACAAAGTCGAGGCATGGTTATACCTATTAAACATAAAAAGAAAAAATATTAAGTCAAGTAATATTTGTAAACAGACTATGTGTTATATAAGTTGAATAATTAACTTACCAAAGTTTTAACTCACAGCTATCTAAGATTCTACACATCATCATCGCAAGGTTCGTTTCCAAGTTTGGAAAAATCTATGAGAATATATATTAACAAGTCAAACAACAAAAATATTAAATAAACTATTTATAAAAATAATATACAATCAAAAAAATTAAAATATTGCTACATTGTTCTAGTTGCTCGAGAACATCTAAATCTTCCTCAACACTTACAGGTAATGGCTCACTCCGAAGCCAATCTTGAAGGCATACTAGAACTTCCACTAATTTAGGAGTCAATGAACTCCTAAATGAATCAAGAATACGCCCTCCAGTGCTAAATGCACATTCGGATGCAACACTTGAAATAAAAATAGATAACACATCTCGAGCCATCTCAGCAAGAATGGGGAATTTAGGTGAGTTTACTTTCCACCAAAGCAATATATTAGAGTCTGCTATTTCATTTTCAACTTCTTCTGTAAGATATTTTTCCAATTCTGATTTAGAATCTGAACCTCCAATCCCAGCTTTATGTCTTTTTAATTCTTCAAAGAAAGAACCAAAAGCTCCTCCGCTTTGGACACTAATAGTATTTGCTAAAAGCAATGAAGTAGAAGTTTCCATTGTGTCCAATGAAGAGTTGGATAAACATGAAGAAGGACGACAACCTTTATCTTTTGAATGAGACTTTACATACTCATCAAACAATAAAGTCATGTATGTATGCACTGCCTTCGCGATAATTGGTCCTTTTTTCTTCAAACATCTTCGCAAGTGCAAAACTAACAGAATCAAACTTGTACCGAGGATCCAAAACACATGAAATGAAAATCATCTTGTTCATTTTTCTGGATCACCCCAATACTTATCAAATTTCTCCTTCATCTTCTTTGCCATTGAACCCAAAAGAATATCTTCATTTAATATCAATTGTTTCAGGTAAATAACGACTTCACAAATTTCAAAAAAATGATTATTTGATGTAACATAAAGTGAGCCAAATACCTTTAAAGTAAGCTTATAAAAGATTTCAAGAAATTTTATCAATTTCTTTACATCCTCCTAAGGGTGGCATGTGGGCCGGTTAGGACCGGGCCAGGCCCAGGACCGCAAGCCCAAATGGGCGGTGGGCCTAAACGGTCATAACCGGATAGAACCGGGACCATGGAAAGGTGGGCTGGGTAGTGGGTCGGGCCCATAGGCGAGGCCCGCGAGACCGGGACCAGTTGGGAAGTGGGTCGGTTCAAGCGGTCCTAAATGGGCCTATCCGGGCCCAACGGCTAATTGTTTTTGAAACAACATTCTGCCACAGAAAGGACTGGAAACATAAAAAAAACTCAAAAAAGAAAAAAGAAAAAAAAGTAAAGAAAAAAAACAGTTGGAATAGGATTGTCTCGTAATGCATTCTTGCCCTTGTAACAAGGATTTTGGTTTCCAAAAAAATGGGACCCACTTGTTTCCCATTCATCATTTCTAAGGAATTGTTTATATTTTTTGAATAGTAGCCATTATGGCATTTAAAATATGATCATTTTACCTGCCAAAATAGTCGTTGACTATTTATAAAATAGCCATTCTACCCCTTAACTTTGTTTTAACCTCAAACTTTTTACAATTATACTTTTTCCCTATTTTCAACTATAAATACCCCCTCATTCTTTCATTTTTCTCACAAAATCATCAATCTCTCTCAATCTCTCTCTAATTTTCTTCTATAATTGCTTACTTTATTGTTACAATTTGTGTAAAATTGTGAAGTTTGTGAATTGAAGTCTTCAAGTCTTCAACGATAATTAATTTTTAACAAGTTGTTCATCAATTCGATAAACTCGTTCTAACTCTTAAGTTTTAATATTATAGTTTTGTTTGTTTTATTTACCTTGTATTGTTTGATTAATTAAGATGGCTTATTCCTTGAAAAAATATTTAATAAAAATAATGAAAAATCCAAGAGTGGTGAATCTAGTGGCCAATCTGCTCCTCCTCCACTTCCCCCGACTCCCCGACCCAAACCTGTTACCCGTCCTACACCTCCTATTCTTAATAGCGATAATAGTTTATTACAATTTACCGAGAGTCAATTTTGCCATAATATTGCACCCGATGAACAATTAAACCATGAATATATGAATGTTCTTTATGGTAATCCAACTATTGATGAAAATGATGATGAAGAAATTAGATTTTGATGAAACTCAACCGGATGACGATACACCGACTAGTTCTGCTCCTGAAGTTAACTCTCTTGTTACTGCCCCAACTTTTTCTAGACAACCTTCTAAACGGGCAGAAACATCTGTTGTTTGGCCATTTTTTACTCAACTAAGAGAAAAAAATAGGGCTAAGTGTAAAACTTGTGGCAAAGAGTTGGTTTTTAAATATGTTGGAAGTCCGGAGGGGGGGGGGGGGGAACGGGAAGTTTGACTAGACACATATTGCTACACCCTCAAGATAAAGCTAGATATTTTCGTATGAAAGTTTTGACCGAGGAGACAAGTGCACCTAGTCAGGCTGACCTTAGTACCGGCTCAAATCAATTTCAACCGGGAATTAACACTATTATCGGTGGTATTTTATATTATGATCCAAAAAAAGATCGGGAAGAATTGGCAAAAATGGTTACTGTTATGTGCTTACACTATAGTTTTCCTTCTAACCCTCACTTTGTGCATTATATTAAAAAAGTTTATAATCCTTCTTATAAAGGTTTTCCTCGCACAACCGTAAAGAGCGATATTTATAAATATAAATATGAATATGAATAATATTTGCGCTATTTATTTACTCATATAAATTGTCGTGTTGCTATTACAACTGATATTGGTAGAAGTGGTAATGACTGTGATTACCTTACTGTTACCAGTCATTGGATTGATGAGGATTGGATAATGCAAAAGCGCATTATTGCTTATAGAATAATTAATTCACGTCACACATGGCAGTTTATTTCTAGCACGGTTACGAATATTTGTAGATATTTTTGCATTAGTGATAAAATAATGTTAGTTTCAATGGATAATGCTACTAGTAATACAAATATTGTAGCCTTTCTTACCACTACACTAAGTCCTGCATTTAGTAACATTTTTCATGTTAGATGTATTTGTTATATTTACCATTTAATTGTGGGTGATAGTATGCGAATTTTAAATGTTGAAATTGAAAAGGTTAAAATGGCTCTTAATTGGATTTTTTATTCAAACCGTAGAAGTAGACTTAGAGAATATTTTAAAAGATGCGATGAATTTGGCCTAAGAGAAAGAAAGGTTCCTAAACCTTGTCCAACTAGATGGAATTACATGTATGAAAGTTTAGTTGTTGCATATGAATATAAAACCCCCCATAAACTCAATGTTTAATGCTCATGTAAGTGATGATGATGAGCACCTTACAAATGCGGATTGGGCTAATATTAAAATGCTTGTAGATTTTTTAGAAAAAATTCATATTGCTACAAATGAATTTTCTGGGCAATATTATCCTTCTATTTCTAACTGTTTAGTTTATATTGCAGAACTTGCAAATTTGTTTGATCATTTTTTAGAGGGTGGAGAAATTTATCAACTTGCTATTGATTCTATGAGAAAAAAATTTAAAAAATATTTTTTCACTATTCCACCTATTTATGGTGTTGCTGCATTGTTAAATCCTACTATCAAATTAGGAGGTCCTCAATTTTGGTATGAAACTGTTTATAATGGTTTAGCACTTGAAGATGAGGAGTTGTCTAAACTTCCGGACGCAATAGCCTAAATTAAAATAAATGTTCAAACTATTTATAATGCTTATCAAGTTGCATTAGAACATGTTAGACCAAATGTTCCAACTCCTTCTTTTTCTAATTCTCAATCATCTAAAAGAACTGCAGGAGTAAGAACACTTAGTGCTTGGGCGGGGTTCACGGGTTCTCAAGGTTCTAGTACTAGTGATTTTTCACAACTAAATGAGCTTGAAGTTTATTTGTCACAGGGAATTGAGGAAGTGAATCCCGACGGTTCCTTTAATATTTTGGAATGGTGGAAGGACAAAGAAAAAACACTTTCCGATTCTTTCAAGGATGGCCCGAGACATTTTAACTATTCAAGCATCAACAGTGGCATCAGAGAGCGCTTTCAGTCAAGCAAGACTTCAACTCGGTGATTATAGAGCGTCTATGAGGGAGAGCTTAGAAAAATCAGTACTTTTCAGAGATTGGATCCGTTCGGAAAGAAGAAATTTTGGACTTACTGAATCACAATCAGAGGTAGACGAAGCTTACGAAGAAATGCTAGCTCAACTTGCGGAGGATGCTGCTTCGCCCGGAAGCGGTGATGACCAAGCTTCTTTTTCGCCACCACCAACGGAAATTCCTCCGGACCTTGAAGGATTTATGAAATTTGTAAGAGATACCATGTAACTTATATGAAAAAAATTAATATGTTACTTGTATTTTGGCACATCTTGATTAGTTTCTTTTTCTTCTCAATGGTGGTATTAGCACCTTGTTGTGCTCATTCTGTAGGGTGGAGGAAGACTAAGAAAGATATTGCCATATTTTTTTAATGCTATAATAAAATTATAACGCATTGCTTTGAATATCTCTTTAAAATATTTTTATCTTTAAATTTAAATTAAAAACTTTAGGTCACAATTCTATAATATAATTTACAAGGAATTGCCTTAGATATTGTTATTACCATTTTTTTCTAACTTCTATAAAAATAAAAAATAAAAATAAAAAGTATCCATTGGGCCCACATAAGCCCACTTGGGACCACTTAGGCCCGGAACCGGCCCACTTAACCTGGGATAATTAGTTCGTGGTCCCGGTCCCTGGCCGGTTCCAACAAGAAGCCCGTGAAGACCAGGACCACTTAGGACCGGCCCATTTAGGACCGGCCCACTTAGGACTGGCCTCACCAAGCCCACTTAGGACCGGACCCAGCCCACATGCCACCCTTATATCCTCCCAATCACTACTCAAAAGTGTACCTGCTGGACTTCCATCCACAATATCAACAAACTCAAGATGATGTGACAAGCCAATATCATGATCAGCATATTCTAAAATTGCACTCTCATATTCAATAGCCCTGTACAACATCAAGTATATAGAATTCCACCTTGTAGGAACATCCAAACATAAAGATTTTCTAACTAGATTTCCTTCATCACAATATTCCTGAAACTTTTTTCACCTAGCAGGAGATTGCCTGATATATCTCACTGCTTGCCTAATTCATTCAATAGACACAACTGATTCTTTTATACCATCCTGAACAACAAGATTCATAATATGAGCCATACACCTCACGTGAAGGTGCTTACCATTCATGGAATTGGTCCTCCATTTAGTTAACTTCTTAGAAAGCTCCTTCACTGTCACATCATTTGAACTAGCATTATCAACTGTGACAGTAAAAATCTTTTGTAACCCCCACTCTTTCAAACAATTAATAATACTATTTGCCATATCTTCACCCCTATGACTAGAAATTGGACAAAAGTTGATAATTCTTTTATGCATTTTCCATTCACTATCAATCCAATGAACAGTAATACACATATAATTTATTCGTTATAAGGAAGTCCAAGTATCAATGGTAAGGCAAGCTCTCTGATCTTTAAAAAGCTTTACCAACTTACGTTTTTCCTCATTGAAAAGATCAAAACAGTCACGAGTCACAGTTCTACGTGAAGAAATTTGAAAACAAGATTGTGCAACTTTCATAAAATTCAGAAAATCTTCATTTTCAACAAAGCTGAAAGGAAGTTTATCAATAATCACCATACAACACAAAGCCTTCCTAAATTGTTCTTGATCAAATTTTCAAGGAACAACAGCTATATCACCCTTATTACCCCCCGGAACAGGTTGAAAGGCTAATTTTGATTGACTTTGTGCAACATCTAAAGGTATTTTTTTACAATTGGTCATATGTGTAAGCAGTGATTTCGTACCATTAACTTTTGTATCAGCAAAATATTCTCTTTTGCAATGTTTACAGACACCCTTTTGATTTCCTTCCGAATCAATAATTTGGTCAAAATGATCCCATTCAGGAGACCTCTTTTTTCTTTGTCTCCTTAATGTCGATTGAACTGATTGAGATTGTGCTGTCGCATTTGAATTAGAAGATCCACTTTCACCAATCACCTTATCAATTATGATATTTTCAGCCATGCGTTTGTGTCTCTGTAAGTTTGAATTTAAAAGAAATCAAGCAGCGAGGCAACAAAATCTTAAAAAATAAATTGAAAGCTTGAAAAGAGTTGACACATTAGTTAACACGACTTTGGAATACAAGAAAAAGAAAAGAGCAATGTAATGCATAGTTATTCCAATGCAATCACAAGTAAAACCTCCATATCCTGAGCAATACAAAGTATTTATCATTTGTGAAATTGAAGGTACATGCACATATTTGAGCTTAAAAAGTCAATGTTCTTAAGAGTTACTCAAGAAGTTGAGCACCAAATATAACTAATCAAATGTGTTACTACCGACTGTACACTGCAGTACCAGTAACTTCTTTTGATCAGTGAATGCACTACCAGCAAGGTTCTATTTTCATGACAAAATCTTAAAAAATGAATTAAAAGAATCTAGACATAAGGCAACTGAACAAAATACATACTGGTTTTATCCTACACCTACTTTCTCTGTGATTTTACAATTAATATTCTCAGAAGTTTTTCATTTTTAAAGCTCATTCTACGATTTCCTAGTATAAGACTTAGTTGGAGCAGCATAGACAATTATCATATCATCACAACTCCTTTGCATACCACTAGGAGTGCTTAACGTGGAAGACCAACTTAAACTTGACTAGAAATTGTTAAACGAGTTCCATGTAGACAATGAAGATGAAGCAACTAAAAACTTACACGAAGAATGAAGATGAAGCTGAAGAATGCGGCCGAGAAATGTGAACTGTGAAGCAATTAAAGAGTGAAGAGTCTAAACTCTAAAGAATGCGGCTGAAGCTGAGAAAGAATAGGAAAGAATGAAGCCCTAGCATATCTGCATATATATATACTTAAGGGTAAAGTAGTAATTTCGTTAATCCTTATTGGGTTATCAGTTAACCCAATAACAGAATTGCCAAATCGAGGCCCGAACCGATAACCAATAGTGAAAAAATTCTAAACGGTTACCGAACCGTTAACCCAATAAATAATTAATGGTTCGGGTTATCGGTTTTACCCGATATATGCCCAGCCCTAAGCACCATGTCATAACATCCTAGTTTCAAATCTCGCCTCAAAAGCACCACATATTTTTCACAACCTGTTCACTTACTCTAACATAAAGGTCAAAGACTTTACCTTACCTTCGCAAATCATGTGCCCTCACACAAACAATAGAGAGTAGTTCCACATGCAGTAAAATTCAAGAACAAATAGGAACTCTAGATAGAAAGAATTAACTCACTCTCAAAAATACAATTCATGCGCTAGAGAAAACGTACAATCGACTTTCCCGTAGTGTAATACTCTACTAATTGAGCTCATTAAATCGAGGATCAAGTAGGACTTAATTTTGGTTGTAATGTAGGCTGCGGAACGGGTAGGATACATATGGATATAGTGGAAACCTCCCTGAGCACTTTAATACATACAATTTCACAAATTTCAACCCAACCTTCACATCATATTAAGCACAAACAAAGCAAGATTCACCACTAGCAAGGAATAATTTTCTTTATAATATATACAAATACTATTTTTTTTTCTTTTTTCTAGATTCTGATTTTCTCTTCTTCTTTTTTCAATTCCCTATAAGTGGCTCTTACAATTTTTTTCAAACAATGCACCTTTCCCCTTTCTTATAGTTCCACTCAAAAACCCAACCATGCCGCCACTTAGCTTTTAACAAGCTCATAAATATATCAAGTGCTCAAGAGAGGTAAACGATTCAAACATATAGCCAATTCAAACAAAGGGGTCAGGCTTGTAGTATGGTTGCCAAATAAAATAGGATTATAGGCTCAAGAGGGCTAACTAGGATACCCAACAATTAGGCGGCTCATAAGCATATAATTGGATCACAAAGAAATTCCCATATCACTTCCTAGACTGAGCAAGACTGTTATTTCGGTTTGCAAACACACGGAGCAAGTTTTAGACATCAACTGACTTGTACAGAATATCAACACAAACCTCACTCTCACATTGGCACATAACTCACTTAGGATCGAATCTCTCCCGACTCTCCAGTCAAAGCAGTTAAGCAGAGTCACAATCAACCAATTTAATGCACTTATCTGCGAGTCAAGAACTGATCCTAGGCGTCACAACTAAGGTACTCACCACTCTCAAGGCATATGCAGTCAAGGAAAATTGCTTCAAATTAGCACTGTGACTCAAGATTCTTTATTCCTATAAAACTAAAAAAAACTAACTACTCCTGATTTTTAGCTTATAAGCCTATACAAGCATTTTTCATAATTTGTAAAGGCTTTAAATCGATTTATTTCTGTATTTTATTATATAAATATCCAGTAATTATCCTTCAAATTATTTTTATGATGATTTAATCATCTAAACTTATCATTTATAAAAACATGTATGTTTTAAATATTTTTCATTTCATTTTTATAATTATATTTGCATTTTAGGGCTAATTGCATATTTTTGCAATAATAGCCCATATTCATGTATAATTACATTATTTATGCAAAAAAATAACTTTTTATACTTTTATAATGTTAAGTAATTATTTTTAATCATTTTAGTGCACAAATAATATTTTTTTTTATTAATTACTTTTATAAATTATGTTTTGTTAACTATTGGGTATTTAAAAACTAGCCTAAATTTCTAAACCCATTTTCGGACCAAGCAATGGCCCAAAACCTAATACACTAGCCCAAATAACCCCCACCCCAAACCAAATTAACCCAACCCCTAACACAGTCGCGACCCATCTAAACCAACCCGACCCAAGACCCCTTCTAATCGTGGCCGTTGATCTCTGAGATCAACAACCCACATTACTCCCTCCCTTTTAATTACCCTAAGCACCCCCTAACCCTAATCATTCTCACCAGCCGCCGCCCCTAAATCCTTTCAACCCCTTCTCCCTCTCTCAAGAACCCTAGCCGCCGGCCCCTAAATCTTCTCCTAATCCCACCTAATATGGGATTCCATGGCTATTACTTACCATACTCGACCCCCTTCTGGTACTGGCTACTCTCCTATAGTGCTTGCCTAAACATGGCAAGCAGATTTCATCAAAAACAAAGCAAAAGCGGCTCAAATCCCTGATTTTTGAATGTTATTCCGTCTATGTTCATCATATACTACTGTGAGTCCAAATAATTGTGTATTTTCTGTCGATTCTTACTTACCCTAAAACTAGGGTTTACCGGCTTATTCTCCTAATTTGATTTTAAATTGATTTATGTGTTCTTCTTTCCTTTTATGGTCTGATTTTTTGTATTTCCTTACTTATGTGCTGATTATTACCACTATATAAACCCATTCCCTTTCCCCTTTTTAGACAGACTTTGGAATCACTATAATCTCGCTAAATTTAAAGCGTTATTCTGTTATTTCTTCATTATCTCGTTCTATACTTTGGTTCTTGGCCGACTGAAAGCCAAGGCCACTAAATTCTCTTGCTTCTCGTTAATGTTCAGAACACTGTGGACTTTTGTTCTTTCTTGTATTTTCGTTTAACTGGTGAGTTACTGAACCTTTGTAATTTCGTTCCTATGCATATGCAATTTGCATATGTCTTCACTTCTGAAGTTCGTTAGTTTAATGAGTTTTCTGGGTTGTTTTGATTCTGTTTATTTTACTTCAATTTTTAGATCTCCTTAACGTTTAACTTCATAATGTTGATAGCTCAGAGCATGCCTAAACTTGATTCGAGTAAATTAGATTCTTCTCAATGTGTTACTATTGTTTGGTATCTTTGCACTTGTAAGCATTTCTGTGGTGTTTTATTTTGCTTTGGGCTATCAATCTTATTGTGTAAACAGCTTTACTTGCATAATTTGTATCCCCTTTAGTCGACTAGTCAATTGTGTTCAAAACATGAATATTTATATCTATTCTATGACACAAGTCTATTCTGAATTTCTGTAGTTATATCTTGCTTATGCAGCATGCTTTAATCCTGTCAATCACAACTAGTTCTCTATCAATATGCCCCTTTAGCATGTTTTTGATCCCCTGATTCACCAGTAGTTGTAGTAATTTGTTTTCTCATCATGTCTAAATGTAGTTCTGCCACCAAATTAGTGTGATTATTTCATAACACTGGGATTTATATTTAGTATAATTTTAACCTTTTCTTTTGTATTATGAGCTGTGTATGATACCTTTCATCAATCCTGCAAACTTGTTCTTCCCTTGGCTTTGCTAATGTAGGACTGTTTATGCACTAAGTGTTGAACCTGTTTTCTAAATCTTTGCTAAGTTTGTTTTTAAACTCTATGACTAGTTCAACTATCTGCTATATATGCAACTTGATTATGTCTGTATCCCTTAGTTTTGTCTCTCAACCTTGGTTTACTTCACTTGTTACCTGGCCTCTTTTTAGCTCTCATTCTTAGCCAGGCTGAAAGCCAAGGCTACCTAGTGTGAGCATTGCTCGGGGTCCAATTGAGACCCTTATGAACTCTGACACACTAGGATTTGGTCCTTAGTCATTCCTTGAATATCCTCTATTAACCTCCCTAGTTTGAGCACTGCCCTCGGTTCTTGAAGCCTATGGGAACTTTGACACACTAGGGTCCTGGTTCTTTGCCACCTTTTTAATTGCTCAACTTTGCCTTTTTACCTACTGTTGAATCAACTGGTTTCTGGCTGCTTTATGTAAATGAAAAGATATGACTTTTGGAATGTTGTAAAACGATGTGGACTCGAGGTTGAGTTTGATTCATTCATTGGGCCTCTAATAATGCTGTAATAACAATTGGGGTGGTAGTAAAATTGGAAAAATGGGTTTATTCTAATATTTGCATGAACGGGTAGAAATCCTGCCTATAGGTGTTTAATTTACTCAACATGTTCTGCTCCTATGTGTTGTTAGATAACCTGTCTATAGGACCTGAGTGTTTAATTCGTTTAACATATTCTGCTCCTATGTGTTTTATTAAATACCATGCCTATAGGAAATAAAGTGTCAATGACCAATCTTTCAATGTACACAACTGCAGCGTATTCATTAGATACTAATATTCATCTAGGAATCATGCCTATAGAATTTCAATTGATTAATATGATGTTGTTATTATACTGCTCACCTAGAAAACATGCTTATAGGAGCCAAGTATAAAAAATCAGTTTCAATCGCTAATTGTTAGAAATCCTGCCTATAGGATAATATCACTCGCCTTAAAATGTTAATATTGAACTTTTTTCAGATACTGTTTCATTGCTTAGCTCTGCCACTATTAGAAAGCATGCCTATAGGATCAAATTGAGTAATTCTGAGTATTTCCAAGGGTCATCACTGCCAACTACTGCGTAAATCACCTAGATAGCATGTCTATAGGTTTAATCGCTTATAACCTGTAATTAGTAGGCAACTGTGTAGTCACTTAGAAATTATACTTTGCATACAAAACTGTCTGCACGTTCAAAATCAAGGTCAAATAAAAACCATGTCTATAGGGCCTAATGGCTTTAATTTGCCTCAATCTTGATATTGTCTAACGTTTAATGTGAAAATTTGTTCGTGTGCATTTGTTGTCTAAGTGTGGAGGATAACTTGAGCCCTTAATTGCTTTTACATGAAGTCCAACTTGTTTTGTATGTCGCCTATTTTTATCATTTCTTAGCAGCCTAAGCTAAGTCTAGAAATCATCCAAAATAGAGGTCCAAACGCCTCCTGGGCCATAGGCATGAGACGAGTAGTGCACACATAGGGCATGGTTTAGAATCAACTAGTGCGCTTTAGGTAAAAACTTAAAGATAGTAATCGGGTAGCAGGAGATGATAGTCTGTACCCGCTGAATAATATGGGTAATACCCCACCTCGAAGGAGTTACGAAGTATTATTTATGTTGCACGGGGTGATCCTTTAGGCTAAAAAACTTAAGACACACATCTTGTCTTTAAACCAATTATCTGTGTTTACTCAAGGACTTTCTAAGAATGAGTTTTTTCAAACTTCTTGTTTTTCTCTCTGACTATTTGACTAATTCATATAATTCAAGTTCGGCCAGGACCCACAGTTGTGGACCTCGAAGAGTGCCTAACACCTTCTATTTGAGGTAATTTGAGCCCTTACCCGATCTTTGGTGACGCAAACTGGTTAAACCAGAGTTATTTGCAAATAGGTGCCCTAACGCACCTCAAACCCATTAGGTGGCGACTCTCTCTTTTAACACCTTCCTTTAAAAGAGTTGTCACGTGTCGAAATCTGATTTCGCGAGAAAGAGGGGCGTGACAATCACCTATGAGGAAAAGGGGATCATTTTGCCTCTCACCTGCACCTCGTACACCGCATCCAAACTGGCCTTAGGTTGCCAGTTGGCCTAGAACTCCTTAACCATGTTCATGTTCACGTTCACCGACTCACCGGGACGGAATAAGTTTTCAAAACCTAGGTATCTGATATTGTTGTAAATCCCCTAGTACTTCCTCGATAGCTTTCCATCATCAATACTAACTTTCGGGTCGGGGCTCACTGGCGGAACAAAGGTCCGGTACCAGATCCTAGCATGAGCTGGCACAACCCGAATGCCATACTTGCAACCTGGTACTATATCTACATCTGGATCAATGCGCTCCTCTTTTTCCTCGACTGGGGCGGGGGGAGGTGACCACATACCTCCTCTACGGCTACTAGAGGCAACCTCGGAGGAACTTGTGTTAGCACGTTTTCTAGGACGGCGAGACATTGTACCTGCACAAGAACACAATTAACTACAACACTTAAAACAAAAATCAAAACCAAAAAGGGTAACCACCCCACACTTATGTTATTGGCATGTTCACAAGTACAATGTATATCAGGGACTCAGACTACCCCATCGAACGCACGCCACAAGGAATCAACAACCCACCCAACCACCAACATAATATTACAACAACATAACCATAGACTGTACTAGTGTTACAAAATTAAGAATCTAAACTAGCAACTAAGAAAAGAAGAATAAGAAGTTCTAATTTACCACTAACAAAATTAAGAAGTTATAATACAACACTACACGAGTACTTAGCATGAATCGGACACCCCAATTAGTAGCTAGCAACACATTAGAAAACTTATCACCAAGCATCATATTATCTCATAACAAATATCCTCTAATTAAGCACAACTTCACCTTCTATGTCATGGGGCATTTTATCAAACACATTGTATTCATAAAGTTCAACTCATAATTTCAACTTCAATTGGTCTAGGACCACTACACAACAATACAAATCAACCACCTAATAACAACCACAATAACACCACAATGTAACAATAGCGCAAAATGCTCCACATTTGCACAAAATTTCCTCCAATTTTCGGCCATATAGGTACCCCCACCAAACTCCATCACAAAATAATGTAATAAGCACCAATACATACCAAAAGTCCACCACAATCAAAAAAACAATGTAAACCCCACAAGTTAAGCTCAATTTTCGGCCATAATAAGCAAAGTAACTAAAAAACTTATCAAAACTACAACTACCTAGGGTTTGGTTGAACTAAATTAAAATTGGCTAAATACTATAATTAAACACTAAAAGAAATAGAAGAGATGAGAGGGGGAACTTACCTTGAAGCTGGATGGGAGTGATAGGAGGTGGGTGTGGAAGAAATTGGAGAAGAAGAAAGAGTTTGGGAGTTGAGTTAGAATGTAATGAGAGAGGAGAGTAAAAAAAATAAAGGGGAAAGAGGGGGGAGACGGGGGTTAGAGTAGGACTGGGCGTCCATATTTGTTTTTAACTTTTTCAATTTTCTTTTTAAAATCTGGCCAAAAATATTTACACTACCGCATCGCTGGGTGTGGCGCCCCACACGGTGCGATAGTGGGGTTTTTCAGAGACTATACTTTTTATTAGAAACAACCCTTTGGCATGGTGCGGCACACCACGCGACGCCCCACGCGGTGCACTAGGCCTCTTTTCTCAGAGTTCCCGATTTCTTTTCACTTTATAACCCATGGTGTGCATCCCAACTCTATTATGTACTTATTTGTGTCCAATTCATGCTTATACCTGTCCAAAGAAGTACCAAAACTCCTAAACTCTAATAATCTTAATCTACAATTATCTAAACTATTCTACAAAAGGAAGAAAAAAAGGGTTAGAAGTAGTTCTGAGTTATAGTCGTCAGTTTGACTCTGTCACTTAGGCTCATTTGATCATGATGCTAGAGGATTGCTTGGAAAATTCTCCAACAAGGTACGGTTTCAACCTATACCCATTCACCTTAAAACCTTCATTCCCTTCTTTATCCTGTATTTCAATGGCGTCGTATGGTGAGACATGTTTTACCACATACAGACCTATCCATCTTGACTTGAATTTTTCGGGGAACAACCTAAGTCTACTATTGTATAGTAAGACTTTGTCCCCCTCATGAAACTCCTTTGTCTTAATTAGGCGATCATGCCACCTCTTTGTCTTTTCCTTGTAAATTCGCGCATTTTTATATGTGTCCAGTCTAAACTTCTCCAATTCGTTCATCTGCACCAACATGTGTTCACCTGCAAGACTAAGATCAAGATTAAGCATCTTAATTGCCCAATAAACTTTATGTTCTATCTCAACAGGTAGGTTACACGATTTTCCATACAATAGTTTGAATGGTGAAGTCCCTACAGTCATTTCGAATGCAGTTCTGCATGCCCATAGAGCTTCGTCCAACTTTACAGACCAATCCTTACGAGAAGCACTAACCGTCTTTTCAAGAATTCATTTAAGTTCACAGTTAGCCTCTTCAACTTGCCCACTCATTTGGGCATGGTACGGGGTTCCTATTTTGTATGTGACCCATACTTAGAGAGCAATGCAGCAAACTGCTTGTTCACAAAATGTGACCCATTGTCGCTGATAATCACTCGAGGTGTCCCAAAGCGGGTAAAGATGTTCTTCCGTAAGAACTCACACACTACCCGAGCATCATTCGTCCTAGTAGGGATTGCTTCGACCCATTTAAAATACGTAATCAATGACTACTAGGATATACTCATAAGAATGAGACGATGGGAACAGGCCAATGAAGTCAATACCCCAAACGTCAAAAATTTCACATACCAGAATGGAGTTGAGAGGCATTTCATCCCTCTTGCTAATATTACCTTCCCTTTGACACATGTCACATGCAGCAACATATGCCCGTGCGTCTTTGTACAAAGTAGGCCAATAGAAACCGGCTCCCATGACCTTTGTTGCAATGCGATTTCCACCATAGTGTCCTCCAGCTGCTCTATCATGGCAATGATATAGAATGCTTGCCATCTCTCCTTCAGGCACACATCTTCAAATCACACCATCTGCACACAGTTTAAACAAGAAAGGGTCATTCCAAAAATAACTTTTCACCTCACCTTGAAGCTTCCTTCTTTGATCATGAGAGAGGTCACGAGGAAATCATGCACTAGCTAAAAGGTTGGCTACGTCAACATACCAAGGCAGCCTTTCGGAGACCGCAATAATGGAGAAAAACTGCTCATCAGGGAACTCTTCCCTTATTTCAATTGTTTCAACCAGAGGTCTCTCAAGTCGAGATAGATGATCTGTGGCTTGATTTTTTCCTATCTTTTATCTCCAAGTCAAACTCTTGGACCAACAACACCCACCGCATCAGACGCGGCTTGGACTCCTTCTTACTCAACATGTATTTCAAGGCTGAGTGATCAGTGTGTACAATCACTTTACTCTCCCCACCAGATATGATATAAACTTGTCAAAAGCAAAGACCACAACAAAGAACTCTTTCTCAGTAGTGGTATAGTTGACTTGATCATCATTCAACGTCCTGCTTGCATAGTAGATTGGCCTAAACATCTTATCTTTTCTTTGCCCCAAAACTGCCCCTACAACTACATCACTAGTATCACACATTATCTCAAATGTCTGGCTCAAATCAGATGTCACCATAATAGGAGCACTCACAAGCTTTTCTTTTATCAATTCGAATGCTCTTAAGCACTCCACAGTGAAAACAAACTCGACATCCTTCGCTATCAATGCAGTCAACGGCTTGGTAATGCTGGAAAAGTTTTTGATGAACCTCCTATAAAACCCACCATGTCGCAAGAAACTCCTTATGCTCTTCACAAAAGTCGGTGGAGGGAGCCTAGCAATTACATCAACCTTAGCTCTATCAACTTCAATGCCATGTGCAGTCACCTTATGTCCTCGGACAATTCCCTCTTTCACCATGAAGTGCCACTTCTCCCGGTTAAGAATCAAGTGAGTGGTTTCACAACGTTCAAGAACAAGCTCCAAATTCTTCAAGCAGTCCTCAAAGTCATCACCAAAGAGGGTGAAATCATCCATGAATATCTCTAGACACTTCCTATTTAGATAGGAGAATATAGACATCATGCACCTCTGAAAAGTGGCAAGTGAATTACACAACCCAAATGGCATCCTCATGTAAGCAAAAATACTTGACGGTAAAGTGAATGTGGTCTTCTCAACATCTTCTGGGGCAATGGGTATCTGATTGTAGTCTGAGTACACATCCAAGAAATAGTAGCATCCATGTCCAACTACTTTCTCGAGCATCAGATCAATGAAAGGAAGTGGGAAGTGGTATTTCCTTGTTGCATCATTCAACCTTCTATAATCAATACACATTCTCCACCCAGTGATTGTTCTTGTTGGGATCAATTCATTATCTTCTTTCTTCACCACCGTCATGCCCCTTTCTTACGTACAACTTGCACTGGACTAATCCATTGGCTATCATAGATGGGAAAAATCACTCCCGTATCTAACAATTTAATGATCTTCGTGTGCACTAACTCCTCCAAATTTTTTCAACTTCTGTTGGGGCTACACCACTGGCTTGCTATTTTCTTCCAGTAGAGTTTTGTGCATGCAAATGGCTGGACTGATTCCTTGAATATCAGTTATACTCCATCCAATGGCCTTCTTGTACTTTTCAACAGCTCCACCAGCTTTTGCTCCTATGTACTTGTCAAGTAAGCAGAAATAATCATAAGAAAATTGTTAGTTTCAAGAAAGAATATTTCAAGTGAGTAGGGAGGACTTTTAATTCCACACTAGGCTTACAAGCCTCCTCTTTTAGTTCCTCATCATCCACCACTTGATCCTCAGTTTCAAGAGTTTCAACCTCTTTCTTTATTTCAGGATCTTCATCCTCCATTGTGATAGACTGAGTAATACACCTCTCTAGAGTATCCCCCACAAGCCTGTCAAGCTTATATTTTTCAGCCAATTTCCCAACAACATCTACCTTGAAGCACGAGTAGGCAGACGTCTCATAACTAGGGTATTTCATCATGCTCTTTATCTGGAACACACTTTCTTATTGCCCACTTTGAGCATAAGCTTCCCCTCGTAGATATCAAGGATAACTCTACCTGTACATAACCTCCGTAGAATTAGAGGCACCTCCTTGTTTAGCTCCATATCTACCACAATAAAGTCTACGGGGAACACAAACTTGTCCACCCGAACTAGAATATCCTCAATGATTCCCTCAAGCAAAATGGTGGTCTGGTCAGCCAGTAGTAGGGACATTAGTATCGATTTGATCACTCCAAGCTCCCCTTCCAGTTTCTTGAACACAAACAAATGCATTAGATTTATAGATGTACTATAATCACATAGGGCATTGTCGAATTTCTCACTCCCCAACGAGCATGGTATGGTGAAGATTCCTGGGTCCCCACACTTTTGGGGAATTCTATTTTTCAATATGGCACTATAGTGGGCATTCAGCTTGACCACTGTTGTCTCCTCCAATTTTCTCTTGCTGGACAAGATTTCCTTCAAGAACTTTGCATAAGCATGTATCTGAGTGAGTACCTCTATGATGGGAATGTTCACATAAAGTTGCTTGAACATCTCCAAGAACCGCCCAAAACATTTGTCAAGTTTTTCCTGCTTCATCTTTTGAGGGAATGGTAGAGCTGGAATATCTCTACTTTCTTCAATCTCCTTTTGTATCCCACTACTCTATCCTTTCTGCTCTTCACATTTTTTCTTTGTGTAATTTACCATTCCCTGAATCCAGCGAGCAGAGCCTGAATATTCACTGGGTCAGCTAAGGTTTTGCCGTTTCTTAGAGATACAACTTTGATTATTTCCTTTGGGTTCTTTTCAATGTCAGAGAGTAGAGCCCCATGAGCCCTCTTAGATAACAAATTTTACAATTTGTCCGATTTGCCTTTCTAAATTTTAGATAGTCGTGCCCTGAGTCTCAAATTTTTCATCTGATTTGCTGATGAACGCCTTCATGAGATCTTCCATACTAGACTGATTTGACTATTGTGGCTGGTATTGCTGCCTCTGTTGGTTCTGAAATGCTGGTGGTCCTTGACCCTAGGGTCTAGGATTATTTTGCTGCCATCAGTTCAAACTCCTACTAGGTGAACTCCACGAAAAAACCTGGATGTTTTTTCCACATAGCATTATAGTTGTTCCCACCTTGGTAGTTTTCTCTATTGTAGTTCCCCACAGCGTTGACTTCCTTAGGTGAAGCTTGACACTTATGTGTAGGGTGTCCCATTCCACAAAAGTCATTTGCTGCTTGCGGCTCACTCTGTACCTTGGCCAATGTCACCTTTCTTATCTCCTTGGCCATGGTGTCTAACTGGGCTTTCATGGATGTGTTAGAGTCCACCTGGTGAATCCTAACTGATTTTCTTCTGTCATTACTATTAGCCGGCCACTGGTTAGCATCCTTAGATAATTCACCAAGGATTAAGATAACCTTCTCCAGAGTTTTCTTCATTAGTGGACCTCCACATGCAGTATTTAGAGTTCGTCACCAGGAAGGTGTCAGTCCATCCAAAAATCCTGGAGTTGCATCCACAAGTCAATTCTGTTGTACTGACACTTTCTCACTATCTCTTTAAATCTTTCCCAGGCTTTAAAAACCATTTTTGTCTCCTTCTGGCAGAAATTGTGGATTTCCCTTATGAATTTCCATGTTTTTTCAGTTGAGAAGTGCTTGTCAAGAAACTTTTTGGTCATATCTTCCCATGTCCTGATCAAACTTGTGGGTAAGATACGAAGCTAGTGCTTCACGTCATCTTTCAATGAAAAGGTGAATGTCCTTAAGTAGACCGCATCCTTTGATACTTCATTGCATTGGAAGGTGTTCATGATTTCTTCAAAGTCCATCAAGTGAGTGTTAGGATCTTCATTCACCTTCCCTCTGAAGATGCAATTGTTTTGGATGGTTTGACACAAGCTTTGCTTCAACTTGAAATTATTTTCTGCTATAGGTGGAGGTCTGACACTTGACAGTCTTTGATTGTAGACTGGTCAGACATAGTCACCTAATGATCTTCCAGACCTAGGTGATGCATTCTCGAATCTCGAACTGGTCTTCAACCAAGGGTCGGTTTAGATTAAATCTTCAACCCCACCATCTTCGATAGTGTCCTCAGTAGCTCTGAGGGCTACTTCAGCTGCTATCTGTGCAGCTTCTTGTTGTGCCGCCTCTCTTGCAGCTAAGTCTACTCCATCAATTTCTTTGTTTGCCATGTTATCTTAAGTCGAAGTATAACCCAAGAAATTTTATGTTAATTATCTTTCTTTTCTTAGTTGTCGCATGTGTTTCTCCAACTCTGGTTCATAGGGTATCACTTCCTTTGAAGAAGATCGAGTCATACACTAGAGAAATCAAACATGTATCCTGCTCACAAGTGAGAAAATGAGAATACACTAAAGTAAAAATTGGTTCCTGAATTAGTACTAAAAACTATTTTAAACACTATTGATGCGCCAAAATTTGACGAGCGCAAAACACAACACAAAATTATTGCTCGCTAGTCAAAGATAGTATAGTTTAATTATCATCTCCACGTGGATTGGATTTAAACAGTGTTCGAATAATCTTCAGTTGATTACTATCCACTACGATTAACTACTAAATATTAAGCAATTAATAATTTATCACAAAGGACAACAAATGAGTAACGAAGAAATATCAATGAGAGAAATAAGGGTAATTGACTGGATAGGTGCAAGATAATTGACTCGGGATCCAATTCTTGAGTTAATTCACTCTATAAATATTGTTGATTCTCATGAATTCAACAGATAATTAGATTACACTTGAAGTTAATGTTCCTCTCTCGATTAAACGTTAATTTCAGCAATTAATCCAATTGAAGCACGACAAATAATTGCAACGAATAAAATGATAGTTATGATCTAAAGGGTAACTTCTCATGAATATTTCCCTATTTTCTAGTTCGATTAACAATTCAAGAGGCTCTTTCGATTACCTATTTGAATCACAAATGTAAACTAGAGAATAAGATGTAAATAAATTCAATATCAAGCTCATCTTTCAGTTAGGCAAAATAAGAAATAACTCCACAATACGAATTAAAACTCCATCAATTAATTCCAACAATTATCAAGAGTCGAATCCCTAATCAAGTTATCAAAACACCGTATATGTCAACACCCTAATGGAAACTAATCTATAGCAATGGAAAAAGCCATCTCAATAAGGTTAAGAAAACATCAACGCTAATAATTCAATACAAACTCCTGTATTGCACCGATTGTTGGTTGAAATCTTGATGAATTCTTGTGTCTTCTTGCCTTGGTTGCTTCTCAATTCTTTCGTAGGTCAAAATTTTTCTAAAAATCGTATTTTTGATGTATTTATACCATGTAGGAATAAGCATGGACGAAACTACTCTTTCCTAGTCGAAATAGAAAATTACTCTGACAAACTTGTACAGGCACGTCGCGCCATGCTACGCGCTTGTGAGGAAATTCAGAGAGCATGCAAAACGCATGTCAGACCCATTTACACTGTCGCACCGTGCCGCGTGACGCCCAATGTGGCGTGGCTGTGTCTTTTTCTTAGAGTAAATTCTTTCATCCACTTTTTGATTTCCAGCTAGTCTGATAGAGTTTGGTCTAGGTCTGCTAGCGGTTGTTGTTCATCACATGATTTTTATTTTCATAATTTATTTTTCAATTTTATTATTGACATACTTATTGCCCTTCCACTTATTTGTTGTCTCTTCCGGTGTTGATTCTATTTTTCTGATTTCTGTGTTGTTACAGATCTTTTGTCTCTGAGCCGAGGGTCTCCCGGAAACAGCTTCTCTACCCCCGGGTAGGGGTAAGGTCTACGTACACTCTACCCTCCCCCGACCCAACTAGTGGGATTACTACTGGGTTGATGTTGTTGTTGTATTTTTTGACATCCAGACTTGGTCCTCGGCCCCCGAACGTGATCTCGGCTTAATTTCTTGGGCTTCTACTAACACTTCAAAGCTCCAACTTGTTCGATTTAGCTCCAAATTACCTTAATAGCTCGAGATTATTTCCTTCAAGGCATAAGACACATAATAAGTGTAATTCACTATCATTTAAGCTCAAACACACGTAAAATGCAGTAATTAGAGTGCAGTACTACGACTAAAACATGTGTTTCTAGCCTACCATCAACTATATTCTTTTTCCATGGATAAAATGGACACATGAAATTTCCACCAGAATGATACTTCTGCTTGCGCTTGGACCTTTCCATTAATAATTTTTACTGGCCTATAGAACATGAATACCTTTGCCTTTGTAGGAATCGTTGAAATATTTTATCCAATATTTTCGAGGCTTGAACCATAATAGAAATATTTTAAGAGCAGGTTCAATATTGTCAAAATCCTTGATTGCACTTGAATTCCATGAAAATATAATATTGATGTCATAAGTACAAGAAAAACCATAAAAGTTTCTGGGGGAAATCCTTGTCTTGTGCTATGAATATATGACAAAATGGATATTTTGGATTGACCCCATAAGGCTTAAGAATGGATCCTCCATGTTGCCAGAAAACCTGGAGTTCATAATAAGTTCTTCTTTCCATTATAATTGATAAATCAAAGGGATCCATGAGGCCGAACAACTTCGGTGGATGATCCGTTGGCTTAAATGAACTTGTTCCTCATATATTTGAAAACATGAAGATCTGGTTGGTTAGCTTTTGTTTTGACTTTATCTTTTTGGGGGGAAATCTCTTTGAAAGTTCTTCAGGTCGAGACAGAAAATTAGTGAGGATATTATCTTTTCCTTTCAAGTGCTTGACTTGGAACTTGTATGGAGAGAACCATTGGGCTCATCTTAGAATCTGAGGATTGGGAATAATTTTTGCATTTATCTGGATCATCTTTGGGAAAACCTTCATATCCATTTCTATCAGAAATTCTATACGAATCGGGAAAAAATTAAATTTCTTGATTCCATTCTTTACTGCAAGAATTTTCTTGAAAGTGGAGTGATAATGTTGCTCGACATCTTTGAACTTTCCGCTGGCATATCCGCATATTTTTCTCTAGCCATCTTTTTCTTCAAATAGAACAACACTCCAATATTCATTGTTGGCATCAGTTTGCAGTATCTTCTTACCTTTTGAAGGGATGTAAAGGGACTTGACATCTTTAGATATCTCTTTTATTTTCCTGACTGCTTTATCTTGTTCCTTTCCCCATGACGGGGCATCTTTGTGAGCTGAGAAATGTATGTAGAGATATTTGGGATGAAATCTCTTATATAATTTACTACACCCAAGAACTATTGGATCTGCTTGTTGTGGGGCTGATATCTGGAAATTTGAGTAGTTCCTGACATATATGTGGTCCTGGACTGTATGCACATTAGACAAAATGCATTCCAGGAATATCAATCTCCTTTTGAGTAAGAATCATCTTTTTGGCTAAAAGTATAATCCCATACTGTGTTACCAGTGTCTCAAATTGACATAGCAAGTTGACATGTTCCTCCAATGTATCACTAAATAACATGATGTCATCAATGTAAACCAAAAATGTATGGATGATGGGCTGAAATATTTTTATCATGACTTTTTGGAACAAGGAGGGTGTAATTTTTAATTCGAGTGGCATGACTTTCCATTGGAAATGATGATGGGGGATGCAAAATCTCATGTTGGCTCTTTCTTTGGGGTGAATTCCCAATTGCAACAATCCAGATTAAGATCAAATTTAAAAAAATATTTGGCCTTGATTAAGTGGGAGAAAAGAGTGAGTTTAATTGGGATATGAAATTTATCATCTTGGAGGAAGTGGTTAAGATGATGGTAGTTAATAACTAACCTGAGTTTTCTCTTGTTTACTCAGCTCTTTTGTTGATATAAAATGCTTCGCATGCCCATTGTGAATCTGATGACTCTATTAGATCAAATTCTAAGAGTTCTTCGCACTCATTTTTTGCGAGCTGGAAATGATCTAGGTTCATGCCTGAATGACTGGCTTTTATTAGATTGATGTTTTCTTTCTTCTTGAAAGAGAGCTTGATAAAAAAACTCTTTGTTCTTCCATAATGGGCTTTTGCCTTTCTTCATAAAATCCTCGTGGGATTCAACACATGAATACTAAATGAGATTTTGTTCAATCTTTTTGATTTGTTCATCGATGGTGATTTGGAATAGCCTTGAAATTTCAGAATAAGGTTTGAACTGCTTCTTAAAGGTTATCCCGAGTTGATCTTTTAGTTGTCTGAAAATGTCAAATCCAACAATAAGGTCTTCTCTTGATACATCAGACACTATCAACTTGGTTCTGTACTTTAATCCTGAAAAAAACTCAATTATGATCGGGTGCTTTGTGATGACTGTGGTAGTTAGGATCCCATTTGATGCAGTATTAAAATCCTTAAAGTGTGGCACCCATTAATCTTCAGGGAGAATAGCTGAATTCATGAGTGAACAAGCAGCACCGGTGTCAATGAAAGTAATGATTTATGTTGGTTTATCCTATTTGGATGGATAAACCTTATGTTCCACCTGAGGGATGACTATGAGAATGTTGATCTCTTTAGCTGCTGGTTCTGAAATTTGGTAGTGGTCATCACCATGATCTTCGTATATATCAAGAGAGAATAATGTCTCTTCACTGGGTTCATCATCCATAGAGAATATGGATTCGTGGTCCTCTTCTTCTTCGAGATGTATGCTAGTGTAATCTTCAATTTCTTCAAGAAGTTTGACATATCTCATCGATTGGGATAATTTCTTGCGAAATGTCCAATCTTGTGGCAATAAAGCATCTGTTCTTTTTGTGTAAATTTCCTGGCCTCATTCGTTTGAAATATTTTGTGCGTCTCCTGGACCTTGATCTTCAATCTGGAATTCGTGCCCATCTGAACCTCCTGAATCCTTTCCATCGCCTTGATGTGTGGCAGGAACATCGTGATCCGGTGATCAGATCGGATCTGCGACATGCTTTGTCAAGCGCTGTATTGTGTTGGATAATTTGTTTTAGAGCAGAGCGCTTTGTACAAATATCCTCCAATATGACGAAAATAGCTTGCCTGATGTAGCCAGCTTGTGGAGCTATTATTGACTGAAACTTTTCTTCAATGATAGTCATGGTTCGACTTGCCAATAATTTTGGAAGGGAAGAGACAAAGGCTTGCTTCAGGTTGATGTCTCCGTCAATCTCGGAGTATTCCTGAGAACCGTGAAGTGAGTTCTGACAGAATTATATACTTTTCTCGTTCCACCAAATTTTTGGTCACCATCTTAGTATAGAAGTCTTGGATCCTTTGAGACCATTTTGAAACCTTTACATCATCCAAAGTAAAAGTGTGGAACCAGTTCCAACTGGTTTTGACGCCATGAGCTCATGTCTTCTTTCTGGGATTGGTTCATCTGTCATGCCTTCTTGATCCTCATCTACCTCAGATATCACCACCTTGCTTCCTTGGGTGCTCAGCTTTCTTAAAAAAAGAAAGAGTATTATCCTTATCAATATAGGATTGTCTTTCGTTATGTTTTTACTTATTTTTTAAAAGATCTTCCATCTTTTATGATTGTTTATTGTCTTTAATATCATCCGGCTTCACATATGTGGTCTAAAATCTCTCACTTTTAACTAAAGTTAAATTTGTATTCTGAAAATGAAGAACTTTCTCTAAAAAGTGTTTTACCCGCTGAGTTCGCTTACCTATCGTGAATTCAAATGAATCAAGCCAATAAGTTTCAAATATTGGATTATTAAAACATAGTACTCATTCTGACCCATTTATGTGTTACACCTTTTTTTATTCTATCACATAAAGATGTCATAGTTTTCTGTTTTAAAAAATAATTTAACTTTAATCATTTTATTCTTAATGAAATGATTCATAGCCACAAAAAATTATTTAAGGCTTGTTTTAAACCAAGTTTTTTTAAAAATTGTTTTTAAATTTCAGGCACCGTCAAACTATGCCACATAAATGAGAAAAATAAAATAATTATTTTATTATATCTTTAACAATAGATCCAACACCAATCATTAGTAGAAAACGCAAATTAGTTCATGGAAAAGATTGAATAACTCGTGTCATATTTTTTTATTTTGTTTTAACTTGCTTTGATACTTTAAATCACATATTTTCTAAGAGTAGTATATTTCCTCTATCTAAAAATTGTTTAAAAAAAAAAACCTTTGGACATATACTCATATCTAGTGCATAACAAAATCAATAAATATACCAATTAAGACGTGTCTTGCATATGATGTTAAATAAAGTTCTTTTAATTCATATTGCCTATTCTTATACTCCATGAAACAAACAAATTTCAAATATTAGATTCAAATACTTTAAAGTCTATATAACAAATATCTCTCTCTCTCTCTCTCTCTCTCTCTCTCTCTCTCTCTCTCTCTATATATATATATATATATATATATATATATATATATATATATATATATATATATATATAGATGAGAAATAAAAATGTGATGTGACACCTCTTATATGCAAGGAAACCTATTTATCTCTTTTCTCAGTTTTTTGCTCTTTTATCCTTATTTTCCATCTAAAAAATTGAAGAAATTTAAAGTTACCAGATTTATTTATTTCGTTATTAATTCTATTTATTATTACTCCTTTACTCTCCTGAAATCTCTCTGTTTTCCTTGTATGTCTTCCGTTTTCTTCTTCCTAAATTGATTAATACAACAATTGTGAGGATTAATGTGTGGCTTCCGTGTGCTTCTTCCTAAATTGATTAATACAATATTTTATGAGGATTAATGTGTGAGCCTTTTTCTTCTAATTCTCTTTGCTTATAAAGCATATCGTACTTTTCCCCTTTGAACAAGCATTGGTTCATCTCTCTTCTCCTTGTAATACCCCATTGAAATTGGCTTATCATCTCCAAATTGACCAGACCCGAGTTCCAGTATCTCCTTCACCATGCAGAAAAAGAATTTAATTTTGATCATTATTAGAAGAAAGGAAATAGAAGGAGGAGTAAAAGTATTGAAAGAAGACTATTCTGCTACTGTACAATATGATGGTCAAGTATAACAATCTTTTTATTTTGAAGAGTTTGAAAGATTATTCTGATTCATCATAAATAAGGAGAATTGCAGAAGTCTTTTATGGAGATCTATGTAGGCATTTGATATATGTCTACTGCTATGTACAATACGAACATCAAAGAGTAATTTCTATGTTCGTGAGAGAGAGTCGCTCAAACTTGGTGAAGTTTTTTATTTTTTTGTCGAGCAACGGTATTTTTGTATGGCTTCTTCTTTTGGAATATAGGAAATTACTTTGTCTGTTTCATTATCTCAAGTTGTAAGATCAAACATAGTTGAACTTTGAGCAGGTATCAAAACTCGCCTAAAGCCAACATTATTCATTTGTTGTACCGGATATGAAAGATCTTAAGGACTCACTTAGCTACATTATGTGTTCTCTTTTTTCTTTTTAATTTTTAGTTTTATATTTTGTGATTTTATGTCCAGCAATAAGATCCACAGACTAACTACCAGCAAAAGTAGATGAAACGTTTAAGCATTTCGAACGGTAACTTTCATATATGCTTAGTAAAGTAAACCCCATTGCAACAACATGCCGGATTATCAGGCTGCTTGACTAAACTTTTAAGAATTAATTTGGAAAAGTGTGACAAAAATATATAGTGAGCGAGTAAAACTTTTTTAAAGATATTTATTTAGTCTTTTTGTTGTGGTGCCACCGCAGCTACTTCTTTTTATTTTTACTTCTTTGCCTAAAACAAATATATATTTGATGGTTTGATTTGACCTTTTTTTGGGAACTTTAGTTGTACACATTACTAGCTTTTTGATCAATCTCTTGAAAAAAAAATAAATTAATTTGTTTATTTTAATACTCCAGAATTATGAAAAGATATTTATAGATTTAACAGTATGTTATATTTAATTAAATAATAATAAGATCAAAATCATAAATTTATTATTTTCTTTTACAACACAAATTGACTAGTTAACAATAATTCCAAGAAAAAAAGTTAAGAAAGAACATATTGATTAAAACAATTGCACCTTTTTTATTCATCAAAATCACTTTACAATTTGACTGTTCAACGTGCTACCATGTCCATGGCCATCTTCTTCAGTCCTTACTGAACTTTCTTTCAATTCCCAAATCTCAGCTCTGAGTTTGGACACTGAAGTTTGAACCAATAAAACATGTCGATACAAATTCAAAGACCGCCCAATGAGTCATGGGACTGTATGTTACCGGGCCCACCATCCCGTTCCAACGGCGGATCCGTCGACATTTCTCCCGCCGGCCTCTTCGCTTATTCCTCCGGCAGCTCTGTTTCAGTCGTCGAAACTCATTCCATGCAACTCGTCACCACTATCCCTCTCCCACCCCCTACCACCTCCACTACCTCACTTTCCCCTTTCATTACCTCCGTTAAGTGGTCCCCACAGCCTCTCCCGCATCTCATCGACATTCCTCAACATCACCTCCTCCTCGCCGTCGGTGATCGTCAAGGCCGAATTTGTTTACTCGATTTCCGGTCTAAATCACCCACTGTTTTCTTCGATACCGTTTCGGGTTCCGGTTCTAAATTAGGGATTCAGGATCTCTGTTGGGTTCAAACTGGACCGGATTCGTGGATCCTAGCTGCTCTCTGCGGACCGAGTTTGCTCTCTCTTTATAATACTTCAACCGGTCGTTGTTTCTTCAAATACGACGCGTCGCCGGAGTATTTCTCGTGTATCCGTCGTGATCCGTTTGATTCCCGCCATTTTTGTGCCCTTGGGCTTAAAGGATTTTTGCTTTCAGTAACTGCGTTAGGGGATACGGAGAATGATGTCGTGTTAAAGGAGCTTCAGATTCGTACGGACGCTTCTGAATTACTGAAGCTAGAGAGAGATTCATCTTCATCTGCTACCGGAGGTGGTAATGGAGCTCCGGCGTCGGCTACATTTCCGACGTACATGGCGAAATTCGCGTTTTCGCCGCACTGGAGGCACTTGATGTTCGTGGCATTTCCAAGGGAGTTGGTGGTGTTTGATTTGCAGTATGAGACGGCATTGTTCTCTGCTGGACTGCCCCGGGGATGTGGGAAGTTTGTCGAGGTGTTGCCCGACTCGAATATTGAGGTTTTGTACTGTGCTCATCTTGATGGAAAGCTCAGTACTTGGCGGCGGAAAGAGTAAGTACTTAAAAGAAACTTTACTTGGCATGAGTTCGACATTGTAGTTGCTGATTTCTGTAGCTTTACGTGATTGACATGTGATTTTTAACTTGTTTTGGTGTATTGTACTATGCATGTTGGAGCATTTAACTTCAAACTATGAATTCTGTTCACTCTTTGATTATGATTTAGGATCAGTTATTGCCATGCGAATGATTGACTATATAGTTGACTATATTGACTTTTGCATTTGCCCGTGCGTGAACCTTAATGTTTCTTGCGACAAACTTAGAAGGTTATAGTTGTAGTTTTCCGATGAGAGGGAAAAATAAGATGTGCGAATACTTCAATTCACAAAGGTTGTGCTAAACTGCAGTTGTCGAGATGTTTAGGGTATTGATTCGCATCCACGAACATTCATTTGCTTTCCTTGTTGTTTCATGCGAGATAAAGTTGGATTATTTTTGGTGTTTTAGTTGTATAACCAAAGAGAACAAAAAGAAATGAATTTATCTTGATTTATGAGCACCTAAGGAAGGGTTTAAACATGTCCCACTTAGACCTCCAAATGCATTGAGTCCATTAGTGCGGTACTATGATGATTGGAGATGTTAAAAAAAAGGATGAGGTAGAACTAAAATCAGACCGAGGGAAATTGTCCCAAAGATCTATGTGCTCTAATCAATGTTGACTTTGCTAAGAACAAATCATAATGCAGATCTTTATAGGCGATAAAACAACTTCGTCATTGTTGTTATACTTACATTCAATTCGAAGTTTGTTCAGGTATTAGCTAGAAATTGTTTTAATCTAGTTAGAGACTTGTAATTCAGTGTGTGGAATTGTGAGATTTGGAGAACCTCTAACTTTAAAGTACACCTAATTTACCTTAAAGGACAAATTGTATAGTACTAAAACAAATTGAGCCCGGATAAAGCGGACATGGAGGATTCGTATACTCGTTCTCAACTAGTTCTGAATTTGAGGTTTAGTTAACTGATATTAATTGATCTACAAGCATCTCATAATAGGGAGTTTTAATCCAACCTTATATTCTTGAACTAACTTTGCAAGCTGATTAAGTTGGGGTTCAAGAAGTTCATAGTTGGGTTGATTTGTAGGTATATGTAGTATGGATTGTGGTGTTTCTTAAAGATATCCATGACTTAGCTCAGGAGCTCTTTGGTGTTGTGGTAGCCAGATAAATGTTGTTTTCAGCCTGAATTCACCAATTCCTGCGAGCACTCATATGCAATGCTCTTTTTCATTAGTCTATTGGTTAATTTTTCTTACCCTCGTAAACATTTTCTTTGTCCTTGTTTTCCATGACCGTGACTAGAAACTTTGATATTTGTGTTTTTTTTTCTTCTTGCATTATAATTACTGAATTCTTGTATTCATGGGAGTTCAAAGGGATAACAATCTGCATGTTGTCACAGCGGAGAGCAAGTGCACACAGTGTGTGCGATGGAAGAGCTAATGCCCTCAATTGGCACATCTGTTCCTTCCCCCTCAATTCTTGCAGCTGTTATCTCCCATTCAGTTGCCGCCCTTCAAAATATTGGCAAGCTATATTCAGATGCACATCATTCAGTTGATGTGGATTTTGATAATCCATTTGATTTTTGTGATGAATCTCTTGTTTTATCTAAGACTCGTTTGATCTCCATTTCTGATGATGGGAAAGTATGGAAATGGCTCCTGACTGCTGAAGGATCTGTAGATGTTCAGAAGGACATGACAAATCCAGATAATGTTGTAGAAGCCTGTAAAACTATACCTTCAGAGATTCCCATTGGTCACATCTCTGAGATTAGTACTAGCAGCAGGACCAGTCTCTCAAAATCCCCTACAAGCCAGGATGAAGTGTCCTTCAAGGTTGGTTGAACATGCATAACTTTGGTCATAAAACAATGTCGAATATCATGTTGGATTGCACTGGCACTGTACTAACAAAATTATGAACAATGGATTAACCACATTCACAGGCATAACTTGGGTATAAAATATATATTATTGACATCACTAGCTTAAGCCCCCCCCCCCCCCAATCTGTATATTTACAAAAAATATATATTGATAAAAAAACAAAAGAAAGGAAACTAGATTATATAGAAAGAAGAAGCAGATAAAACTAAAAGAGGGGATTCTGATTTCACTGGATTATACTGGCTTCAGAAAAGGGTATAAGTTAGAGAAGGTTCCATTCTGTTCTATGTTAATTACGGAAAGGACAAAGAAAAAAGTTCTTGCGAGTATACAACATGAAAGTGTCAGCTTAAAAGGCAAAAGCCATTATTCATGTACAACATTTCCAGCTTATATTTGAATTGAGGGAGTTTTATAGAGTGTACATTCGGGGATTACCTATAATCTCACTTTTATTGCTGCCTGTGTTTTCTGATACTTATATTGTTATCACTGAAGCACTTGCGCTGCTTGTACTTGGAAAGATTTGATTTATTATCCAAGCGTCTTGACTAGATATTTTAAATAAGAAGTGTTTCCATTACTATGATTGAGAAGACGGGGGAGCAACTTATATTAATTGCTTTCTCATCAAAGGTAACATTTATTTTGGGTCTATGGGGTGGAGCAAATAAATAGTAGGTAGAGTGTCGCTAAAGGTGGTACTTTTTTTGATGAAGTTGTGTATTAATTAAAAGGCATCCAGAAGATGCAATGATTACAAAAGAAAAGGAGATATCAGCTCCAAGGAAGGACAAAAACCTATTACAATACTATAGAGTTGATAAAGTCCAAGAAAAGGTCAGGGTTATACACAGGGGTGTGATTCACCCAGCAAAAAAGTAAAACTAAACTCTAGCCTTGAGTTTGTGTCTGACAGTTGAAATGCCATCAAAGCATCTTTGATTCCTTTCTGTCCATATGCACCACAAAATAACAGCAGGAACCATAGACCAGATTCTCTTGATGGACTTCTCAACTTTTCAGGAGCTCCAGCTCACAAAGGCATCCCTGACATTGCGTGGCATAGTCCATTGTAGACTAAAAAGTGAAATAAACATAGACCAGATGTCTGTTGCAACTGTACAGTGGAGGAACAGGTGATTGATTGTTTCATGATTGCTAAGACACATATGGCATCTGTTGGCAAGTTGGAAACCCCTTATGAGAAGGTTATCATGAGTTAGGCAAGCACCCTGTAGTGTTATCCAACAGAAACCACTAACCTTAGGGGGAATTTTAGTCTTCCAAATAACCCTCCATGGCCACTGATCAATCAATGCTTTGTTAGTGCTCATGTTGTAGTAGCATGCTTTGACTGAATAGGAACCACCCCTACTCTTGCCCCATTTAAGTCTATCTCTGCCTTGGTTGTTGATGGAAATGTTCTGAAGGCTGCCAAGTAGAGCTAGCAGATCCTCTATCTCCCAATCATTCAGGTTTCTCCTTAATCTTGGGCTCCAAGTGTTCTCCTCCCAGTTTTGAGCTACTGTAGAGTTTGAGTTAGATGCAACTGAGAATAGTGTTGGGTAAGCATCCTTCAGAGTGCTTTGACCAGTCCAAAGATCCTTCCAAAATAGAATGTGTTCCCCACTGCCCACCTGGAGAGTTGTATTAAGAGAGAAGGTATTCCACAGCTTCCTGATACCCTTCCATAGACCACAACCATAGGGTGTATTAACCATATTGGAACACCAGTGACTATCACTGCCATACTTAGCTTGTACTACTTCCTTCCATAGACTCATTCCTTCTTGATTATACCTCCAAAGCCATTTCATCAACATGCTCTTACTGTGTAGTGACAAATCCTTAATTCCTAGACCCCCAAGTGATTTGGGAAGTATTACCTTATCCCATTTCACAAGATGGAATTTGTGATCTTTGGAATTACCTTCCCATAAGAATGAGCACCTGAGTTTATCAAGCTGCTTTCGAACTTTAACTGGTAGAGGAAATAGAGACATAATGTAGGTTGGTAAGCTATCCAGTAGTACTGATTAGAGTTAGTCTGCCACCAAAGGAGAGATACTGTTGCTGCCAGGAAGCTAGCCTTTTTTCAAAATTTTCAATAACCCCATTCCATACCTCAGTTGATCTATGTCTAGCCCCCAATGGAAAGCCTAGGTAAGTGGTTGGGAATGAACCCGTATTGCAACACATGATCTCTGCCAACACCTCCAGGTTAGGTACACAATTAATAGGGTATATGACACTTTTTGACATGTTAATGTGTAGCCCAGACAAAGCTTCAAAAATCATCAATGTGATGTTGAGATATTGAACTTGTGACTCCTCTGCACCACAGAAAATGAGAGTATCATCGGCATATAATAGATGGGACACAGAGACTGAAGACTCTGGTCTACTGCCAATACCAAATCCCTCCAACCATTGTAGTTGTTTGGCCTTCTCCAACATTTTGCTCAGACCCTCCATTGCTCGGATAAAGAGAAAAGGGGATAAAGGATCCCCTTGCCTTATTCCTCTCTTAGGGGAGAAAAAGCCAACAGGGCTTCTATTCAGTAGGATAGAGTTCTTGACAATATTCGCTAAAGGTGGTACTTTGACGTCCTCCAATCTTTTTTTTTTATTATGTAAAAGGTGCAGGCATCATATAGACAAATATATTGGACTTACTGATTGCGTGCAAGGGTTAAAATGAAGCAACCTATTTATAGTTAGGCACAACAGTAATGTAAAATTCAAGACTTGGTGTCCCAGTTACTTGAGTTGCGTGAGCTCTTTTCATAGGGCTTCCTTGTCAACCAAAAGAGTTGGCTCTATTCCTCGTTCTTTCACAGTTGAGTGATAGGTTTTACAAGGTATACTTTTTATGTTATACCTGCACAAATAGTGGAGAAAATATTCATTCTGGTCATTCTTGCTGGGATGGAGGGTCTCCTTTCATTGGTTGACAGGGAAAAAATGAAGCATGTGATCATGGGCCCTTAAATAAATGATTGATAAACTAATTTCTGTTATGAAAAAAATTATATTGTGGATGTCCATTTATTACTGCGCTATAGATAATCTTCCTGAAGAAGATTATCCATTTAGTACTCTGTTGAAGTTTATCTACAAGCAGCTGTTGCAAGCAGCTCAATGAAATGATTTGCAGCAGCTTCTTATTAAACAGGCAGGTTGCAAGCAGCTCATGTAGACAACTTACAAGCAGCTAAAGAAAAGCCTCGCAGTTGCTTCCTGAAAAGCCTCGCAGCTGCTTCCTTTCTTCTATAAATAGAGGAGTTTTCAGTTCATTATGTACATAAGTTTGAAGTTTTAATATATTAGTTTCTCTCTATAATTGTCTTTACTTTACAGTTTTTATTTTATAACAATTTCTTCCTTTGTCTTAGAATTTAAGCTTTTTTAACTATAGCTGAAGGCCAGTTTACGATTGCAGATTAGTCTAGTGGGACAGCTTCATCTTCTTTCTTCAGCAGTGACTATGCTGGCCGTACCTTCCCCTTCTTTGACTGCTACCTTGGGACGTAAGTATATTTGTGGACTGCTACTTTGTTTGTGTTATATAAAATTTATCAAGTTTTTGGACGAGGTAGTGCTGCTTTTGCCACTAAATAGCTTACAATCATGAAGGTGGAGGAAACTCTCCAGCTGTGGCTGTTCCGCTGGTTGCTGTGGGAACTCAAAGTGGTACAATAGATGTGATTGATGTCTCTGCCAATGCTGTCACCGTTAGCTTTGCAGTCCATAACAGTGTTGTCAGGGGATTAAGGTGGCTTGGCAATTCCCGGCTGGTTTCTTTCTCGTACTCACAGGTGACAAACATGTACAGTGGAAAGTTCACTATTTCCAAGGCTAAAACATTATGTTTGCATCTTCTTCTCTACCTGTTCAGTGGCTTCTTTAGCATTTCTATCAAGGAGTACTCTTCCATTGCATATTCTTTTTTCCGTTGCATATACTGTTTGTTTTAGGTAAAAACTGACTCAAATCGATTCATGAATATTCCTAAATATATTAAGGGGCTATTTCACCCTCAAATGCAAGTGAATTATCCTCCTTTTTCCTCCCTTTTTTGGGTTATGTTAAGATTTGAGTATCTTTTGCAACCGCATGAAGCACAGGGAAATTCATTAGTTTATATATAAAAAATGAATGTCCTCACAAGGAATCTTCATTTTGGACTTCAGGGTACAGAAAAAGCAGGTGGCTACATCAATAGGCTTGTTGTGACATGTCTTCGAAGTGGACTCAATCGACCATTTCGAGTTCTACAGAAGCCAGAGCGAGCACCTATTAGAGCTTTAAGGGCTTCATCTTCTGGCAGGTGCATGTGTCATCCCGTAAATATTGTGTGCATGAAAAGATGAATTGCTTTTGTTTCCCCGACGCAGTAAATTTAACGAGATCTTTACTCTTTAAGTGTTAGTTTACAGCATGTATATAGTGTAGTATTGTCCCACATTGGTAGAGGAGTAGTATGTCCTTGTATAGTATAGCTATAAATAAGGACCTCTTGTATTGTATTGTTCATTCAATATCAATAACATATTTTCTCCCGTGCCTTCTCACATGGTATCAGAGCAATTGTGAGAGACTTATCGCTGTGCATAAATTTCAGCGATTCCGGGAAAGAGAAATCAGTACTTTTTTTAAGGTTGTTTTCTATCTGCTTCATTACTGTCAGTGTTGTGCAAAATCCAACACTACCACAAGAGTCGTCACTGTCCGGCGACCAAACCCTAGTGAAAAGCTCCGGCAACAGCCTCCTCACGCGTCTCCACGCGCCACCAGAAGCTCACGCGCCGGCGCGTACGACCACTTCCAGCCATTTTTTGAAAATCTTCCTTCAGAACAGTTGGGTCGTCTGGTAATTCCGATCCTACCCCTAGTGTTTTCATTTCATTCCGACAACTTTGTGTTTTTCCGGCAGCTACAGTACTATTCCGACAGCTACAATAGATTCCGGCAGCTACAGTATTTCAGTATTCTGTTTCTGTGTTTCCGTACTCTGTTTCAGTGGATTACAGTTGATTCTTTCTCTTATTTGGTAATAATTTGCAACAATGTCTTTGGGATTTGATGCTTTTGGGTCTAGAAACATGAGTTCTGGAAGCTCTAGTGCTATTATTACCTCGGAACCTTTAATGGGAGGTTCAAACTACTTAGCTTGGGTTTCATCTGTCGAGTTATGGTGTAGAGGTCAAGGTGTTCAAGATCATCTAATCAAACAGTCTAGCGATGGAGATGAAAAGGCAATAGCACTTTGGGCAAAAATTGATGCTCAGTTATGTAACATCTTGTGGCGATCTATTGATTCCAAGTTGATGCCCTTATTTCGTCCATTCCAGACATGTTATTTGGTTTGGGCAAAGGCACGCACCTTATACATGACATATCTCGCTTCTATGATGTGATATCACGGATGACAAACTTAAAGAAGCAGGAATTGGATATGTCTACTTACTTGGGTCAAGTACAGGCAGTCATGGGGGAATTTGAGAAGTTGATGCCAGTTTCTGCTAGTGTGGAAAAACAACAAGAGCAGCGACAGAAGATGTTTCTCGTTCTTACCCTCGCTGGACTTCCTAATAATCTTGATTCAGTACGCGACCAGATTTTGACTAGTCCGACTGTCCCGACAGTTGATGAATTATTCTCTCGATTACTCCGCCATGCCCGACAGGTCTGCAGGAAACACATCCGGGAAATCTCGCAGCACCAGAACAGAATCAATAGCAGGGCCTCTGCACTAACATCCCTCACAAAGGCCAGATAAGATAGACAACCTTTCTTAACCATCCGCTGAGCTTTCAAGTATGAAATTATTCTACTGGGAACATAGTCTATAGAGCCGCTCCACTAAACCCTCGGCAACCCCGGCATCGCCAACGTCACGGTCTTATCGTGATAATCTAGAACAACATGACATGGAGACAACCAATCCATACCCAAAATCACGTCAAAATCGACCATACTAAGCAACAAGAGGTCCACTCTAGTCTCCAGACTCCCAATAGTCACCACACATGACCGATATACACGGTCCACAATGATAGTATAACCCACTGTGTGGATACAAAAACAGATGCAACTAGAGACTCACATGGCATAACCAGATAATGAGCGAAATACGAGGACACATATGAATAAGTGAAACCAGGGTCAAATAATACAGAGGCATCTCTATGGCAAATTGAGACAATACCTGTAATCACAGCATCCGAAGCAATGGCATCTGGTCTGGCAGGAAGAGCATAGAAACGGGCCTGGCCGCCCCCTGATCAGCCTCCCCCTCTCGGGCGACCCCTAGCTAACTGGGCTCCACCTTGAGCTGGCTAAGCGTGTGGTGAAGAAACTGGTGCTAATGTCATAGACTGGCTCCTCTGCTGAGCCGGACCTCCCGTAAGGCGGGGACAATGTCTCCTAATTTGGCCAAACTCTCCACACTCATAGCAACTCCCCGGTGTTGGTGCTGGGGACTGAAAGGAGCCCTGAGCACCAGGATAACTGGTAGAAAGACCTGGCATAGATGAGCCCTGACCCGATGGAGCACGGGACGAACTCTGAGCCGGGAGGGCACTGAGAGATGAATGGCCCTGCTGATAACTGTGTGAACCATGGCCAGATGATGCACCACGGTGAACTAGGCGAGCCGTCTAAGCATGTCTGAAAGGACGACTCCTACCGTGGTAGAACTGCCCCCAGAAGGAACACCGCTAAATCCACCCTGCCCACGAGGCCTCTTGGCCTCTCTCTCAACCCGCTCCTAGCTGTGAACCATCTCAATCTGACGAGCAATGTCGACAACCTCATCAAAAGTAGCACCGCAACTGAAAAGTGAGCCATCTATGAACCTCCTGATACTCTCTCTATCTGTGGGAACCAACCAGATAGCATGACGGGCCAACTCAGAAAATCTCATCTCATACTGCGTCACGGACATATCACCCTGATGAAGCTGCTCGAACTGCCTGCGCAGCTCCTCTCTGCGGGACTGAGGCACGAACTTCTCCAGGAAAAGAACAGAGAACTGCTGCCATGTAAGGGGTGCTGCGCCGACCGGCCTATGCCTCTCGTAAGCCTCCCATCAACTGAAGGCAACCCAGAGAACTGAAAAGTAGTGAACGAGACCCCACTGGTCTCTAGAATACCTGCCGTACGGAGTATCCTTTGACACCTGTCCAAGAAACCCTGTGCATCCTCTCCCTCTGCACCACCGAAAGATGGAGGTTGGAGCCTCCCAAACCTCTCCAATCTATGCTACTCATCCTCAGGCATAGCAGGAATAACATAATCCTGAGCAGCAAGCAACTGCAACCGGCTGGGCTGGTGGTGCCCCCGATGTCTGGAATCGCTGTACCACCTGCTTTGGTGTGCGGGCAGTGGGAGTCTGAGCACCTCCCCCGGCCTGAGAAGTGGCTGTTGCGGCCGGAACAGAGACCGCCTGAGCAAGACTGGTACACGCGGTCAGAATCTGAGCTAAGGCCTCTTGAAGGCCTGGAATCGCAATGGGTACGGGTGGTGCCGGAGCTGGTCCCACAGGCTCGTCCACAACTGGAGCCTACTCCTGAACTGGGGCAACTGGTGGGTCTGCATGTACTGCCCCAGCTGCCGTCCACCAGTGATCTCATCACAGATACTTGATTCCTCTGTTCTTGCATCCCAGATAATGGATGTTCGGGCATCTCAAACTATGAAGCATAGACGAGGAGGAGGTCGTTTTGGAAGATCTAGACCCAAGTGTTCTTGTTGTCACAAACTTGGACACACTCGTGAAATGTGCTATTCCTTACATGGTCGTCCACCCAAAAATGCTTACATTGCTCAGACCGAGACTCCAGGTAACCAAGGATTTTCTTTATCTAAAGAAAAATATAATGAGCTCCTTCAGTATCGAGCAAGTAAGCAGACATCTCCACAAGTAGCCTCAGTTGCTCAAACTGATACTTCTGTTACTGGTAATTCTTTTGCTTGTGTTTCCCAGTCTAGTACTCTTGGCCCATGGGTCATGGACTCAGGCGCTTCTGATCACATCTCTAGTAATATATCATTTTTGTCAAATATTGTATATTCACAGTCTCTTCCCACTGTTACTTAAGCCAATGGATGTCAAACTAAGGCAAAAGGAGTTGGACAAGCTAATCCCTTGTCTTCTATCACCCTAGATTCCGTTCTTTATGTCCCTGGATGCCCTTTTAGTCTTGCATCTGTTAGTCGTTTGACTCGTGTCCTCCATTGTGGTATATATTTTATTGACAATTCTTTTATTATGCAGGACCGCAGTACGGGACAGACAATTGGTACAGGACGTGAATCAGAAGGCCTTTACTACCTTAACTCACTCAGTCCTTCCACAACATGTCTAGTTACAGATCTCCAATTCTAATCCACAGACGTTTAGGACATCCGAGTTTATCCAAACTTCAGAAGATAGTGCCTAGTTTATCTAGTTTGTCTATATTAGATTGTGAGTCGTGTCACCTTGGGAAACATACCCGAGCCTCCTTTTCGCGTAGTGTTGAGAGTCATGCAGAGTCTGTCTTCTCCTTAGTTCATTCTGATATATGGGGTCCTAGTAGAGTCAGTTCATCCTTGGGATTTCGTTATTTTGTTAGTTTCATTGATGATTATTCAAGATGTACTTGGCTTTTCTTAATGAAAGATCGTTCTGAGTTATTTTCTATATTCCAGAGTTTCTGTGCTGAAATCAAAAACCAATTTGGTGTTTCTATTCGTATTTTTCGCAGTGATAATGCCTTAGAATATTTATCTTCTCAATTTCAGCAGTTTATGACTTCTCAAGGAATTATTCATCAGACATCTTGTCCTTATACCCCTCAGCAAAATGGGGTTGCTGAGAGAAAGAATAGGCACCTTATTGAGACTGCTCGCACACTTCTAATTGAATCTCGTGTTCCGTTGCGTTTTTGGGGCGATGCAGTTCTCACAGCTTGTTATTTGATTAATCGGATGCCTTCATCTCCCATCAAGAATCAGATTCCGCATTCAGTATTGTTTTTCCAGTCACCCTTATACTCTCTTCCACCTCGTGTTTTTGGGAGCACGTGTTTTGTTCATAACTTAGCCCCTGAGAAAGATAAGTAAGCTCCTCGTGCTCTCAAGTGTGTCTTCCTTGGTTATTCTCGTGTTCAGAAGGGATATCGTTGTTATTCTCCAGATCTTCGTAGGTACCTTATGTCAGTTGACGTCACATTTTTTGAGTCTAAACCTTTCTTTACTTCTGCTGACCATCATGATATATCTGAGGTCTTACCTATACCGACCTTTGAGGAGTTTACTATAGTTCCTCCTCCACCTTCGACCACAGAGGTTTCATCCATGCCAACCGTTGACGAGTCTAGTGTTGTTCCCCAGCCACAGGAACACTACTTTTGACTTATCATCGTCGTTTGCGTCCTCCATCAGGCCCAACTGGTTCTCGTCCTGCACCTGACCCTGCTCCTGCTGCGGACCCTGCTCCTAGTACACCGATTGCACTTCGGAAAGGTATACGGACCACTCTTAACTCTAATCCTTATTATGTCGGTTTGAGCTATCATCGTCTGTCATCTCCCCATTATGCTTTTATATCTTCTTTGTCCTCGATTTTCATCCCTAAGTCTACAGGTGAAGCGTTGTCTCATCCAGGATGGCGACAGGCTATGAGTGACGAGATGTCTGCTTTACATACAAGTGGTACTTGGAAGCTTGTTCCTCTTCCCTCAGGTAAATCTACTGTTGGTTGTCGTTGGGTTTATGCAGTCAAAGTTGGTCCCGATGGACAGATTGATCGACTTAAGGCCCGTCTTGTTGCCAAAGGATATACTCAGATATTTGGGCTCGATTACAGTGATACCTTCTCTCCCGTGGCTAAAGTGGCTTCAGTCCGCCTTTTTCTATCCATGGCTGCGGTTCGTCATTGGCCCCTCTATCAGCTGGACATTAAAAATGCCTTTCTTCACGGTGATCTTGAGGATGAGGTTTATATGGAGCAACCACCTGGTTTTGTTGCTCAGGGGGAGTCTCGTGGCCTTGTATGTCGCTTGCGTCGGTCACTTTATGGTCTAAAGCAGTCTCCTCGAGCCTGGTTTGGTAAGTTCAGCACGGTTATCCAAGAGTTTGGCATGATTCGTAGTGAAGCTGATCACTCTGTGTTTTATCAGCACTCTACTTCAAGTCTCTGTATTTATCTGGTAGTCTATGTTGATGATATTGTTATTACTGGCAATGATCAGGATGGTATTACCAATCTGAAGCAGCATCTCTTCCAGCACTTCCAAACTAAGGATCTAGGCAGATTAAAGTACTTTCTAGGTATTAAGGTTGCCCAGTCTAGCTCAGGTATTGTTATTTCTCAAAGAAAATATGCTTTAGACATTCTTGAGGAGACGGGATGATAAGTTGCAGACCTGTTGACACTCCGATGGATCCGAATTCTAAACTTATGCCAGGACAGGGGGAGTCGCTTAGCGATCCTGCAAGCTATAGGCGGCTGGTTGGAAAATTAAATTATCTCACAGTGACTAGGCCCAACATTTCTTATCCTGTGAGTGTTGTAAGTCAGTTTATGAATTCTCCCTGGATAGTCATTGGGATGCAGTTGTCCGCATTATTCGATATATAAAATCGGCTCCAGGCAAAGGGTTACTCTTTGAGGATCGAGGTCATGAGCAGATCATTGGATACTCAGATGCTGATTGGGCAGGATCACCTTCTGATAGACGTTCTACGTCTGTATATTGTGTTTTAGTAGGAGGAAATTTGGTGTCCTGGAAGAGCAAGAAACAGAATGTAGTTGCTCGGTCTAGTGCAGAAGCAGAATATCGAACAATGGCTATGGCAATATGTGAGCTAGTTTGGACCAAACAATTGCTCAAGGAGTTGAAATTTGGTGAAATCAGTCGGATGGAACTTGTGTGCGATAATCAAGTTGCCTTTCATATTGCATCAAATCCGGTGTCACATTGAGAGAACTAAACACATTGAGATTGATTGTCACTTCGTCAGAGAAAAGATACTTTCAGGAGAGATTGCTACAAAGTTTGTGAGGTCGAATGATCAACTTGCAGATATTTTCACCAAGTGTCTTACTGGTCCTCGTATTGGTTATATATGTAATAAGCTCGGTACATATGATTTATATGTATCGGCTTGAGGGGGAGTGTTAGTTTACAACATGTATATAGTGTAGTATTGTCCCACATTGGTAGAGGAGTAGTATGTCCATGTATAGTATAGCTAGAAATAAGGACCTCTTGTATTGTATTGTTCATTCAATATCAATAACATATTTTATCCCGTGCCTTCTCACAATGACTAGGAGCAGTTAGGCTTTGCTGAAGGATCATACCATTTCATTTACAAGAGGCATGCATGTGCTAGGGAATGAGAAATGTTGAAATTTTAGTTGGCCAAGCTCCAGAGCGTTTTCATGTTTCTTGAGATTAGATTTTTAAGGACTATGTTTGTTATTTTGAACATTCTATTTGACATTAGAAAAGACAATGTGGCACCCATTTTACGTGTCATGGGATCACAGTATATCATGGATGCACCTGCCACCTCATGAATGTAAGGACATTAGTGTTATTGACTTATGAAACATGGAAAGAGTTTTTCTTAATTATAAAATAAAAAACAATTTCTGGAAAAGAAATGTAGAGAGACAAATAAGTTAGTCTCTTCCTCCTTCCCACTAAGTTTTGTTTCTCCATTGCTGATGCACTTCAAATTGCTTTAGTACAAAATTCACTCTTTTTCTTTGTCTTTGTTTGTTTCTTTTAGTCAAATAACAGCTTTGTGCCCATGTAGCACTTCCTTTGCATTGTTTTCCGTTTGGTAATTCCTTTGCATTGTTTTTAAAGAAAAAATTGGGAGTCGGGAGTTGGGGAGGTTGTTTTCCAGGCTTGCCCCATGATTGACCCTCTTCTTCCATTCCTAAACTCATCTGGAGCATTGAAGACACGAGTAATCTTTTAAGTGCAGCATAACTACTCGGGGAAGGGGATCTTAGGGAAACTCTTGTTGATGCTAGTTAGATTATATATGAATGGGTACTGAATTCCTCTTTGCTCTCAAGATACCTGCGATATGAGTGATTCTTTCTAGTTAATGATTTACTTTGTCCCAAAAAACATTAAGTGACTCACAATGTGTGTTCTCTTTGTTCCACATCTTGTTCTATGTCCTTTTTTATCATGTCTCATTGAGCTGATAAAAGTCTTTGATGTTCCCTAATCTTTTAAGTCTAAAAGTGGTTTTCTATTATGTAGGTACCTTTTGATTTTGTTTCGTGATGCACCAGTAGAAGTTTGGGCTATGACTAAGACACCAATCATGGTAAATATGTTCTTTCCCTTGTTCTCGCCATGATTCATGTCGAGTAAAATATGTTTCCGGGTTGTTGCAATTACTTTTTGGATCTTGATATAGCATTTTTTGAATTAATGAATGTATTGTGGATCCATTTAAAAAAAATGGAAGTATTGTGATTTGTAAGTTGACCTAGTCAATGAGATTGAGGCATAGTTTTTGATTTGACTGTGGATTCTAAGTGCTCTGAAGGTGCTCACAGTGAAATGTAGTTACTTCCCCACCTTTTCTTTTGATGACGTGGTGTTCGGATTAGCTTGAGCTCACCTCAACTATTCCTTCAGTTACTTGCTACCTCCCATCAGCACAAGTATCGGGTAGCTCTTTCGCCAAGGCTTAGGAGGATGAGAAGAGATCACCTAGAATTTTTTGTTTGTCTCTGTCTCTGTTGGGATTTGGAACCTTGATCTCCAATATTTGCTCTATCTTCATTGACCACTGGGCCTGCATACTAGTTACTTCCCCACCCTTAACGGAAAAAGGAAAAGAAAAATGAGTTTGCTTTCCATCTTTTTTTCTGTGAGAAGTTCTTGCATGGCTAAACTTTACTTGATACTAAAAGAACTTTTTTCTGATTTAAGAAATGATTTGTTTAATTTGAGACTCCAGTAATAAAGGACCTTTCAGTATTGCTTGGTTCATTTTAGGATGTAGGACTTTGTGGGTGATTGTATCATCTCCAGACCAATTCTACCAGAATGATCAACCATCTTAAGTTTTTGTATTGCAAAGATAAACAACAACTACGCCTCAATTTGAAGCAAGTTGTGGTTGGCTATATGAATATTCACACTGATCATGTCACTCTATCTAGACCGGTAGCAATCCAATATCTGAAGATTTAGGTTCTCTAGCACTAGAAGTTCTCTATATTTTCTACTATCTTACAAATCTTTAGCCAGACTAAAAGACTCCCTAGTAAACTAAACATTAATCACAACTAATTGATGTCGCCTATATGGATTTTTTCTTCCATTGTGCTTTATTATGTGCTAAGTTTGCATGGATTCCAAGAGATTGTAGGTCTTTCGAGACAACTTCCTTCCATGAAAGTAGAATTTATCAGGTTACATCGATTAACTGCTGAGAATCCCAAGGGAGAGGACGTTCAGCAGTATACGTGCACTGGAATTAACTGTAACAGCCAAAATCAGTTGTTGCTTCATTCCAATAAATTAGTGAGAAAGAAAAGCTTTACGAAGCTAATATCCAGATTAGCTATGAAAATATCAGATTCTGCCACTTCTTGCTCCAGACATTCTTCTCACTTAGCCAGTCAGGCTTTTGAAAAAATGCTCCCTTGGAAAAAAAAGCGGAGCTTGTATTAGAATTCGAAGCGTGGATGTGAATGCTTTGCTATTTAGGATTTGCTTACCATGTAATTCCGTGTCAGTTCCTTTTCAGTCATGTGCTGTTTCTGTATCTAAACACGCTAAGTTACTTGTAAAAACTTATTCCACAAATTGATTTGGCTCTGAACTGGATTGTCAACTACCTGACGGAGATGATACCTTCGACCAAATGCTTGTAGCTAAGCTAGTGTCACCAATACTCCTGAAAAAGCTGAGTATTAATCCCCCTTGCCTGATGTTTCCTTGTTTATTGTTAGAGAAGAATTATTTCACAGAAATATAATTGAAGTATAGTAGAAATATTACATCTTTTTGTCTGCCTGGTTGGTCTTACTTTGCATTGCATTCTTTATCTTTACTTTCCAGCTTTTATTGTATCATATTTTCAATGCAGCTTAGATCACTAGCTCTCCCGTTCACTGTGCTAGAATGGACTCTTCCAACAGTACCACGGCCAGTGCCTAAAGATCGTCCTGCCGTACCATCAACAGAAACATCCTCCCCAACAAAAGCAGCAGATGCTAGTGAGCTCAGCATACTTGTTTTTTCACTCATTACTTAAATATATATTTCTTTATCTGACTTACAAACGATATCTTTTACGATCTGTTGTTTTCTGTGATGGCTAATACTGAAGGAGTAAATTTTTGACTGCAGAAGGAGCTGGGACAGATGGATCTCAAGATGAATTTTCAGAAAGTTTCTCTTTTGCACTAGTCAATGGTGCACTAGGGGTTTTCGAGGTTCATGGTCGAAGGATCCGTGACTTCAGGTATCTTCTTCTAATGTTTATAAAACTATGATGGTCGATTAGTTAATATTTGTGGTCTAACTGTCTAAGTCAATTTTCGTCCAGTCTTGTAGAATTAGTTACAAATATTTCCCTTCTGATTTCATTTTACTGAGGACTATTACATCCAATCAAATTTTGCGGGTGGTAGGGAGTGTATTTGAAAGCATGGTCTAAAGCAATGGAAGAACAATTGACTTTTGATAGTTATAGCCATGCCAGAAAATGCGAAGGTATAATGCTTCTTTATCAAAAATGAATATTTAGATATAACGATTGATTCAAAATTATGAATCAATATTAATTTGGTCAAAGAGCCGACCTTTAGATTAGCTTCCTTTGACCCTTCTATGTATATCTGTCTGTGTATTTATTTCTCTTTCAAGTTGGGCAGAAACTCATTAAATCTTTTCTTGTTTCTACTTTTAAACCTAATGCAAAGGTTCTTTTGCCGATCAAAGTATGCAGAGATGTTGTAATCTGCTTAAGCTTCCAGCGACTCAGCTGTTGAACGGACAGTTCTGAATGGCCTATATGCTGTGAACAGGCTGATTATATAATAGGAATTTAAAGTGTATCCCTGTGGCCTGTTAGCAACCAATGCAATTGATTAGATAATTTTGGTGTACCTATGGTCTTCCTTTAATTCTGAGCTCCAGTTTAAATCTTTATTTATGACTTGGTAACAAAAATTAGTACCTCATAATGTTTTTTCAATTGTAGTGCAAATCTCTGATCTTCTTTTATGAGGTATCTGTTGCAGTGAGTGCAAGATATTAGATCATCAGTGGTCTCTATTTATGCATGAAAATTTATAACAAGAAAAGAAAAATGCTGGAGTTGTAGGATAAGTATGTCCTCAGAGAATGGGGGTTAAAAGATGGCAGATTACATTGGAGGACCTGCTGTCAAATCAGAATGTAAATATCTCCAAGATGTTGCCTTGGTTCTCACTGTAGGAGCATTCTCTTTATTGTTAGTTGGGATAACTTTTTTTTAAACTATTGTTTGACTAGAAATTCCTAGATTTCTACTACTACCTTGATGCTTTAGTTCTAGTTTTTCTATTATCTTGTTGGTATTACTGCTTTTTTGACTTTCTCACTACTGCGTTTTTTTCTCTATTCTGTTGTGATTGGTTATGCATGTTTGCTTTGAGCCGAGGGTCTATTGAAAACAGCCTCTTCAAGGTAGGGGTAAGGCTGCGTAAACACTACCCTCTCCAGGCTTCACTTGTGGGATTATACTGGGTATGTTGTTGTTGTTGTTGTAATTTGACTAGAAAAACAAATGGGTGAAGTGAGGCAGCAAAAGAAAGTGTTGTAAAGGAAATAGGAGTAATACTCCATGACGCAGCCAACGCCAAAATAAACTGATTATTCAGTTCTATTTTGATGTATGATGTCAATTAAATAAGTATTTCTCACGAATGATCTTGGTCAAATTAAGTATGAGGAACTGAAGAAAATTAAAATACTTGTAGTAAAAAAGTGTGTTAATTTTCTTCTGCTTCTGGTATGGTTCAATTTGCATATCGTGATTGTTATAAATTACTGTCAGAGCTTTACACTAACCTGGGCTGGTAGATTAGTACTATTTTCTTTTTCTTTCTTTGGCATAAACAGTTGTATTTTTGACTTGCTCATTTAATATTCTTTAATTTCTGAAGAGCAGAGGGCTCTTTTTCTTCTGGCATCACCCCTTAGGCTCCCTCGTCCAGTAAAAATGACCCTAGTTCACCTGCTTGTAAATTCAGAGGAAAGTACATTGGTAGAAATTTTTTCTTAAGTAGTTAGAAATGCACCCCAAAAGACAAATGAAAAGAGTAATTGTTTGAAAGATATAGCATGAAGCTTGAAATTGTATAAATAATATCGATTTTTGTTAGGTTCAATGATAAGTAAAGATGTCAAGTTTCTGGGACAATCTAAAAGAGAAGTGTAGGTCACTTCTTGTGAAATTCTTTTGGGTGTGTGTGTGAGAGAGAGAATCAGATTACCTTACCTTTGAATCTGCTTATCTCTTTCTGTGTCTTTGTTTTACTATCAGCTGTACTAATGTACCTCGCATAATGCTATTGTCATTTTTCCAGACCAAAGTGGCCTTCATCTTCATTTGTTTCATCTGAGGGATTGGTGACAGCAATGGCCTATCGGCTGCCTCATGTGGTATGTCATGTGTTCTTTTTACATTGAAGTGTCACTTTCTGTCTAGTTGCTTATTTGTTAACAAGGTTGGCAGTTATGCATCCGTTCTGCAGGTTATGGGAGACAGGTCTGGAAACATACGTTGGTGGGATGTTACTACTGGACAGTCGTCTTCATTTAATACCCATAGGGAAGGGATCCGCAGAATCAAGTTCTCACCAGTTGTTCCTGGAGATCGTAGCCGTGGGCGTATTGCCATTTTATTTTATGATAACACATTCTCGGTGTTTGATCTGGTAAGCGAGAAATTCCCCTTGTTGATTTCTTTGCATGTGCCTCAATATTCTGTGTGCTTTTGTGTCCTCCTTTATATGGAAGTCGAGATATTTGAATTTGTGTAGGTTTCCCCATCTTCAAAATACAGATAATGAGATACATAATGGTAGCTGAGTTGCTATACTTTTGCTTTGCTGATTAAGAGTATAACCAGTAGTATCAGAAATCCCAATGCTGCTTCATTTTGAACATTCCATTACCCCTATCTCAAGTTCTTTGCATGGGTTTCGCCAAAAGTCTCAAGGATTGGCTGTTCAAAGGTTTTATCTTAAAGTCTGGCACACAGTTCTAATTGCTTCTAAACTATATCGCTTTTCTCATTTGCAGGACTCGCCCGATCCATTAGCCAATTCACTTTTACAACCTCAATTTCCTGGAACTCTTGTGTTGGAACTCGATTGGTTGCCTTTGCGATCAGATAAGAATGATCCACTGGTGTTATGTATTGCTGGAGCTGATAGCAGCTTTCGCCTTGTTGAAGTCAATATGTATGTCCAAACAAGCTTACTATTCTGTCTTATTATCTGTTTTATCTGTTCTCCCGGGTTAAAAATAGCATCTTTCAGTAAAAATTGAAATGTACCAACCTGCTGGAGAAGGAAGCCGCTTGCCTACTCTAGACTCTGGAATAATTGCAGTGTTGGTTATAATACACTTTCTTGTCCTCCTAGATGCATGGTCACAGATAAAGTAAATGCTTGTCTGGAGCCTTCATAAAATAAGTAAATGCTTGTCTAAAGTTGCCAGAAGAATACTTTATCTCGGTTTCTGCTTTTTTTATCGTCCGCAATCGTGCTTAGGAGTTGGCACGAGTTCATCATGATTTGATTGGTTATTTTATTCTGTGATGCTGTTTCAATTTGTTCTATTACTGGTCCTTTTCAAGAAGGTTCCTTAATTTTAATAATTTGGTATTCTGATTGTCTCTGTCACACTCGTTTTTTTTTTTGGGAAATTAGCTTTAGCTTCTTTGAATTGCAGTCATTACCCGCTACATTTTAGAGAATCCTGATACTGTAATAAACTTCCAGAAACTGTTAAAGGTCCCTGCGTTAGCCTTGAAACTAAGGAATGCTAGTCCGTATAACACACGGAGAACAACTTAAGTGAATCCTGTGGTTGTCTGATATTGTGCAATTTCTACTCCTGGAGGCAGAAAATTGATATTTGCAGTATGAATGGAAATACTAACTTGATGCAATTTCTTTTACATTCTCCAATAACCCAAAATAATATCTAATTTTGTTAGGGGTAAGGTCTGCGTACACACTACCCTCCCTAGACCCCACTTGTGGGATTATACTGGTTTTTTTGTTGTTCTTGTTGTTGTTATACTTCAAACTTTTGTCTATTCTAGATATATTTGTTTTACAGAGTTCCTGGTTCCTGAACTTGCATATCTTTGTAAAACTGTTTTTTGCTTATGCAGAAGTGACAATAAAATGGTCCATGGTCCCCAAGCTCGACCACTCAAAGAGAGATTTCGACCGGTGCCTTTGTGTTCTCCCATATTACTACCCACACCACATGCCCTGGTAACTTTGCTTTCACTTTTTTCCACCAAGCATGCTAAACTAATATAGTTAGGACTGCTTTATTGAGAAAATTTTTTTAGATTTGTTAAGTGTCCAGCATTGGTTGGGGGAAGTTGTTGCCTCCTTATATGGTCTTGGAGAATCCTCACCTCATGAGCTAGCTTGTGAGATTGAGTTAGGCCGAACGTCCATTTCTTTTTAATCATTGTATCACAGTCAGACTGATCTCCACTGTTGTGTTGTCCAATGTTGGCCCCTACGTTACGCTATTCACGCCTTGAAAGTCCAGTCTTGGCGTGCCCAGATTTTTGGTTTCCCATGTTGGTTGAGGTAATGAGCGGGTTTCTACTTATATGGTCTTTGGGAGTCCTCACCCTAAAAGCTAGATTTTAGGGTTGAGTTAGACTTGAAGTCCATTTGACTTGTCAAAATTAACTATTTGGGTTAAGGTTGTTAAATAGTACAATTATCGGCCTTTTTGTTGGCATGCAACAAATCCTGTAGCTTTATTTTCGGTAAAGAAAAAAAGTTCGTATTAAAGTGGATATTTTCTACTGCAGGCATTACGTACCATCTTACAGTTAGGTGTGAAGCCGTCATGGTTTAATACATGGAGTACAACGCCAGATGATGCTAACTACCAAGTTCCTGGAACTCCAACAGCTGGAGATCTTCGTAATCACATGATTGAATCACCCCGTATTGGTGACTCTGTAGTGCCTGAGATGCTTCTCAAAGTACTGGAACCTTATCGTAGAGAAGGTGTTATTTTTGTGTAATCCATATTATGTTGTAGAATGTATAGTCGATCAGCATTTACATTTAACTGTGTAAAAGACAATACACTTGGTGAAGCATTTGACATGTTTCATTGTCTGTTACTCAAGGGTGCATACTTAATGATGAGACGGTTAGACTGTATGCTGGGCTAGTGGATAAAGGTTCTGCAGTAAGGTTTGCCTTTGCTGCTGCTATATTTGGTGAACCCATGGAAGCTCTTTTCTGGCTGCAATTACCGCGAGCTCTAAACTACTGGATGAATAGATTGACTAACAAGTCTCCAACAAGAGTCCCTCAATCAGCTTCAACTTCAGAACTTGATGAAGTATCTATGTTAAATAGGATATCATCAAAGGGAAAGTCAGGGCCTGGAAAGGGAAAAAATAATGATTTGGTTAGTTTCAATGCTGAATATTCATGAAACAGATAATCTGCATGTAGTTTGACTGTTTAACTATGTGTCTGCACTCAAATTTCGTAGGAATGGTTTTCACCTTTTAAGTTAGGTGCCTTTAGTGGCTTGTCAAGAAATAAAGGAAATTAGGTGCCTTTAGTTCTACTCCCAGACCCAGGATATTGTATTGATCTTATGGCTTCTCACTGGCAGGGCAATGGTCAACTTCAACTGATGGCCTTTGAACAACAAGAGTTGTGGGGGCGTGCTAATGAGCAGATTCCTTGGCATGAAAAGCTGGAAGGAGAAGAGGCAATTCAAAACCGTGTACACGAGTGAGTGTCCTCTATATAACTGGTCTATTTGTATCTTTTTATGCCAGCACGCCAGGATTATTGGTCAATGAGGTTGACAGGGTTGAGCTAGTTCAGTTTGAACTTAGATATTGTCCAATCTGTAGGGTGAGGAATAGATGGCAATAGATGATTTTAGGGGGGGGGGGGTTAAGAAGGTGGCATACATCAAGTGTTATCTTTAAGGCTTAATGCATATTCACCCCCCCCCCCCCCCGGTGGTGGGAAGATGAAGAAAATGGGTCTATCAATTTTAAATTTTTTTTAAAAGTTAATGAAACGTGTCAGACGCCATTGATACGTGACACCAAAGTGGTGTATTAGACGTAGTTGGTGAAAGGTTTAGTGTGGGAATATTTGTGAAGGAGGGTTGTGTCAAAGGGATTTCGGTACAAGTTTTTTTTGGGGAGGGGGGAGGAGGCAGAATATGTATTTATCCGTTAAATACGAAACAATTTCACAAATCTATTATTGCAAATGTTCCAGGAAATCCCACCAGTCCCTGAAACTAGTGAAGCAATAGAACCAATATCATTTATTGCTCTCTTTAGGAACAACAGAACATTTAAAGGAATCAAGAATGAAGATTTTCATCTATGGCAATTAACTTCTGATCTTTCCAAGGAATTAATTAGGTGACTGTCATTTGATCTTGACTTGTTGAATAATCAACAGTTTGGTTTGACGGTTTTGTTTCTGGTTACCAGATTAGTATCGATTGGGAACCTAGAAGCTGCAGTTAGTTTACTGCTCTCCACACCTCCAGAGAGTTCGTATTTCTATGCAAATGCATTGCGTGCCGTTGCCCTTTCTTCAGCTGTATCAACGTCTTTACTTGAGCTAGCCGTGAAGGTGCTTCTTCCTTTCAATATTTCATTTTATGTTTTCAGATAAATTCCTTCTTTTTCTTTGTAATGTCATCCTTGTTAAATCACCTTGTTGTGATGCTTGTGTAGGTTGTTGCTGCCAATATGGTGAGAACAGACCGGTCCTTGTCTGGAACACATCTTCTTTGTGCTGTTGGCAGGTATCAAGAAGCTTGTTCTCAGGTAGTGATCGCTATATATTCTCTTTTTTTAGTGATCTTGATGTTGCCTTGAACATTAATTGACTGATGCTGAAGTTATATGCCTTCAGTTTGTTGAACTATAATGAGCTAGATGTATGACTATCTGCAGTGTACTTATTGCAGATTGAGCTTGAGTTCATGATTAAATCTTATATCATCTCGTCCAATTCATTTGTCTTTCATTCTTAGTGGAACTATTCACTATTTTTGTAAGGTTCTACGTTGCTTCAGGCTGATTTCTGCATGTTGAAAATTGCGACTAGCTTAACAAAATATTTTATATATATATATATATTGGTATTTTAAGCAAATTGATGTGTATAGAAAGTACATATATTAAACGAGAGAGACCAATTCTCACAACAGTGCCATCGCAACAGTGCTTCCTATGGCCGAGCCTCTTCCATCTCTTCTTCTTCCTAATTTTCCACCACACCCATCAAGAGCCAAGCTCCCCGCGTCCAAACCCCAGTAAATTTCTTCGGCAACTGAGCTCTCACGCGCCGCCAACTCGCGTGTCTTTCCGGCGAGATTTCAGCCACGCGCCGGCGCGTGTGGCCTTTTCCGGCGACTTTTCAATTTTTTTCTTGAGACAGCCTCTTCTCGAGGCATTTCCGAGCCATCCCGTGCCAGTTTTACCAAATTCCGACGACTTTTTCTTTTTCCGGCCTTTAAACCCCAGTTTCTGACGATTGTTTCCTTTGTTCAGTACGAGAAAACCTTCCTCCCTTCATATATACTGTTTTCACCCACTGTGAATACTGTTATCCCGACTATTGAGGCTTTTTCCGGCCAGTTTTTCCGGGACAGCCACATTTAGAATATGATGGATTGTACAGAGAGAAGCTCTTTTTTCTTTCTAGAATCTAGAAAACTGGAAAACATGTCTTTTATGAAAGCTGTCTCTTGGCCAGCCCTAGAACTTGGGGGGAAGATGCCATCGAAAGCTCGACGTAGGACAGGAGCCGCACTTCTCGCTGTCCGAGGAGCACACTCTCAGGCGCAAGGGTTTCTTGGAATCTAGTCTCATTGGGTCTTTCTCCAGATGGGTTGGTTCTCCGGAGGCTGTTAGGAACTGGGCAGTAGAGGCATGGAACGTCAAGGACGGGCTGAAAATATCGCAATTGGGGGACACTCAATATCTCTTTCGTTTTGTTGACACGTCTCAAGCTTCGGAAATTCTTGTCAGAGGAAACAGGTGGTTCGATGGGAACTTTTTAAATCTAGACAGATGGGTGGAGCATGATGGGTGTCTTGACCCTCGCTTCACTGGCGAAACATTGGTGGGTCTCCCGGTGCATCTTTGGTGTCTTGACCTATTCAAGAAGATAGGGAAAATCTGTGAGGTTTTTATTGATGTCACTTGCAGTTTACACGATCTCTCGTGAGTGAGGATTGTGGTGAGGAAAGGGAGCAGAATCCCTGTCTCCACTGTGGTGGAAGATGGCTACTTGAGTTATAGGGTTTGGTTGAGCCCTGAATTTCGCCCTATCTTTATGCCTGTGATAGCGACGGAAGAAAAGGGAAGGTCAGATAGAAGGGAGGGGAGGGGAAATCAGTCTCTGAGGGGAGGAGAGGGTTCACCGGATCACTGGATTATGCCGGAATCAAACGTTAGATCGAGAAGAGACGGGAGGTTTGAAATTGGGGGAGGAAGACAAAATTTTAACAGGAGGAGAAGACGTGAATGGGTCAGTGAGGCGGGCTGGAAAGGCAGAATGAGACGGTCCTCTTCTACTTATTATAGGGCCGGGCATGTTTTCAGCAAGTATAGGCCTGAGCCTCCTCACATGGGCCCAGCAACTTTCCCCAATTCCATTAGAATTGATCCTAAGGGGCCCAGTTTATTTCAAGCTGCGCATGATAAGGCTCCTAAGCATATGGGAACAGTCGTTCCTCCTTCCTCTGGCCAAGGTGCTTCACACAGTGGCACTCCTTCACCGAGATCTAGTGACATGTTCCCCTCTACGATGGACGCTGCTGCAGGGGCAGAACCGGCTAAGGATGGTGCTGTTAATCCACGGCTCCCCGCCTCTGATGGACCCGGTTCCATCAACCCCTCACCTGCTCCTGGGCTTAGTTGTGCTGAGGCTACACTTAAAGCTTCTTCTTCTTCTAGGGAGATTGTTGAGCATGCCCCAATTGATGTTAGTGTCGGACCAGTATTTTCAGTTAATATGCCGCCAAGGGTTCCGTGCTCTCTTCCGCCATGCTACCCTACTGATGGTTCTGGACATTCCTATAGCAGCGGGGTGTTAATTTCAGAGGTTGCTGACCCCCAAGGAAACGGTGAGACCCTTTCGGAGGTTAAAACTCCTAGTACTAGCAATGCTATGGTCTTGTATTCCTCTAGTAGTAGCAAGGAAAGGGCACATATAGAAGAAGCCTGCCCAATTTCGTCAAGGATCGGAGGAGGGGATATGTCTTTTTGGATGGAGGATAAACTGTTAAACTTTGGGAAGTTTCTAGGTGTTTTTGTTGAAGGGAAGGAAGATAGGGTGTTAGAACTGTTGAGGGAGATTGAGCAACAATCTCTTTACGATAGTGCAGGGAGGGAGTTGGGTAAAGGTGTTAAGCAAAATAACTTAGGGGATATAGTGGTGTATCAGAGAAGGGGGCGAGTGTGTGACAAAGAGAAAGGGACCTCGGCTAGGGGGGTGGGGAAATGGGGGCTATTGTTGCTTATGGAAGTTAAGATCCTTTCATGGAATGTGAGGGGGATGAATGACCCAAACAAAAGGGCCATCATCAAAGTGGGAGTTAGGGAGTGGGGTGCCAACCTAGTTTGTTTTCAGGAGACCAAAATGGAAGTTTTGTCGGATGCGATCGTGAGAAGTGTCTGGGGAGGTAGCTGGGTGAAATATGACTGGGTCCCAGCAGTGGGAAGTGCCGGGGGCATCCTACTTATGTGGGATGTTAGAAGCTTGGAGGTAAAGGAGATTAGGAAGGGAGTTTTCTCTATGGCAGCTCTCGTCAAAGATAGAGTGAGTGGGGTGGAGTGGGATTTGGGGGAGTGTATCGGCCGGTAGGGGAAGGGTCCAAGGTGTCTTTCTGGAAGGAACTGGCCAATATTATGGGGGAATGGGACATTCCATGGGTTCTAGGGGGAGACTTTAACACTATTAGATTCCCGGAGGAGAGATTAGGGGGTAGTGTGATTTCGAGGGCCATGGAGGAGTTTTCTGACTTTATCAATGATCACTTTCTCATTGACCTTCCTCTGTCAGGGGAAAGGTTTACTTGGGCCAGGGCGGAGGATTCCAACTCAAGGTCTAGAATTGATAGATTCCTGACATCTCTCTCATGGGATGAGTTGGTGCCGAATGTGCTGCAGATTCCTTTACCTAGGTTGACTTCAGATCATTTGCCTATTTAGCTAGATGGATGCAGAGGGAGGGGGGTGCGTGCTCCCTTCCGATTCGAAAACATGTGGTTGAAAGTGCCAGGATTCTGTGACAAGATGAAAGAATGATGGACAAGCTATGGGGTATCAGGGACACCTTCATACCGTCTTTCGAAGAAACTCAAATTGCTCGAGGGAGATATTATTAGGTGGAATAAAGAGGTTTTTGGGAGGGTAGAGGTTAAAATGAGGGAGCTTATGCATGAATTGGGGGATTTAGAAAGAGGGGAAGGGGCGGGGGAGTTAGACGAATCTGAGAAAGAGAGATTGGGGGAGGTTAAGAGGGAAATAGTCGAGTTAGCAATAGCTCAGGAGACTAGTTGGCGGCAAAAATCGAGGGCGCTCTGGCTAAAGGAGGGGGATTCGAATACCAAGTATTTCCATAGGGTGGCGGTCGCAAATCGAAGGAGAAACTTCATAGAGTCCTTAGTTGTGGATGGGGTGAGGATTGAGGGAGAGGAGGAGGTAAAAGGGGCGATAACGGGGTTTTATGAGAACTTATATAAAGAGGAAGTTAGTTGGAGGCCGACTTTGGGGGAATAGAGTTCAACCATATAAGGGAGGGAGACAGCGAGTGGCTAGAAAGGGTTTTCGAGGAGGAGGAGGTGCACGAGGCTGTGTCGTGTTGTGCTGGTGATAAGGCCCCCGGGCCTGATGGTTTCTCCTTGGCTTTCTTTAAGCTCTTTTGGGACACCATCAAGGGGGAGTTGATGGAAGCCATTGAATACTTCCATGCGAATGGTGTTTTCGAGAGAAGTATCAATGCTTCCTTTATTACTATTGTGCCTAAGAAAGAAGGTGCATCTTGTATCAGAGACTACAGGCCTATTAGTCTAGTGGGGAGCATTTACAAGATTATTTCTAAAGTGCTTTCCAACAGACTTAAGAAGGTTCTTGACATGACTATTTCGTCCTCCCAGAATGCGTTTGTGGAAGGTAGGCAGATCCTGGATGCTGCCTTGGTGGCAAATGAACTTGTAGACTCCAGAAGGAAAAATAAAGAACCCAGCTTACTATGCAAGTTAGATCTTGAGAAGGCTTTCGACCCTGTCAATTGGAAGTTCCTGGACTTCATTATGATGCGGATGGGGTTTGGGGAAAGATGGAGGGGATGGATAAAGTTCTGCATTTCCTCAGTCAGATTCTCTGTCCTGGTTAATGGTAGCCCGTGTGGTTTCTTTGGCAGCTCCAGGGGTCTCAGGCAAGGTGACCCCCTATCCCCCATGTTATTCATTCTAGTGATGGATGCTCTGAGTAAAATGATGGATCGTGCGGCAGACGGAGGTTTCTTGAGAGGATTCTCAGCTCCGATTGGGGTGCTCAGTGCCCGAAGAGTCTCACATTTGCTTTTTGCGGATGACACACTGGTTTTCTGTGATGCCGATATGGATCAGTTGACATACCTGAAGCAGGTCCTGCAGTGGTTTCAGTTAGTATCAGGACTCAAAATCAACATCGGCAAGTGTGAGATTTTTCCGGTAGGTGAGGTTACTAATATTGATGCCTTGTCTGGTGTTCTCAGATGCAAGGTGGGCTCCCTTCCCACTACTTACCTGGGCCTCCCTTTGGGCGCTCCATATAAGGATACTACGGTTTGGAATACAGTGATCGAGCGGGTTGAAAAAAGATTAGCAGGGTGGCAAAAACGGTATTTGTCAAAAGGAGGTAAGGAAGTGCTTATCAAAAGCACTTTATCGAGTATGCCCACCTATTACTTATCCCTGTTGCAAGCACCGGTGAGCATCACAGAAAAACTGGAGCGACTTCAAAGGAACTTTCTGTGGGATGCGGCGGATGGAACTAGAAAGTTTCATCTAGTGAATTGGCAGACAGTCACTTCCCCAAAGAAGTGGGGTGGACTTGGAGTGAAAGATCTTAGGGTATTTAACAGAGCTTTAATGGGAAAGTGGTTGTGGAGATTCGGGGTAGAAGAGCATGCTCTATGGAGGGAGGTCATAGTAGAAAAGTACGATTCAACGGGAGGGGGTTGGAGGACCAAGGCGATCACAACACCTTTCGGGTGTGGCATGTGGAGGAGTATCATGAAGAATTGGGAAGCATTCAGTGGCAACATCACTTACAGGGTGGGAGATGGAAGGAGAATCAGCTTTTGGAATCATAGGTGGTGTGGAGAGGATACTCTGAGGGTCTCCTTCCCCCACGTATTCAGAGTTTCAAACCAGAAGGAACTGATGGTCCAACAGATTCGCAAGGAGCATGAAGGGGGGTAGTATGAGACCTCTCATTCAGGAGGAACATGCAAGATTGGGAGATTGCGGAGCTTCAAGTCTTGTTGGCACTGCTATACGGGCAAGACATGCTCCAGCCATCCTGCGACTATTGGAGATGGGGCTTGCGTGGCGATGGTTTGTTCACCGTAAAGTCCTTTTACCAGAGTATGTTGGTGAGAGAGGAGACCACTTTTCCATACTCCTCGATCTGGATTCCTAGGGCGCCCACGAAGGTATGCTTTTTTGCATGGCTAGCGGCAAGGGGAGTGATCTTGACTGCTGAAAATCTCCGAAAGAGGGGAATTACACTTGTTAGTTGGTGCTACATGTGTAAAAACTCTGGGGAAGAAGTCGATCACCTTATGTTGCATTGCCCTGTGTCCTCTACATTGTGGAGGTTAATCCTGAATCTATTTGGTGTTCAATGGGTGATGCCAAGCACTGTAAAGGAAATGTTATATAGCTGGGGCGGTTTTCGTAGAAGAAGAAAGCAAAGGGCGTGGAAATTCGCCCCGTTAGTTCTCATGTGGGTAGTATGGGAGGAGAGAAATAGGAGAGCTTTTGAGGAGATTGAGTCTCCTTTTTCACATCTTAAGAATAGTCTTTTATCTTTGATCGCTTTTTGGTGCACTCATTTAGCCCCTACTTGTATAGAAGATTGGGCGTCTTTTGTAGAGAATCATGTTCTGATGTAAATTCTCTACGTCTTTGGTATACTTCGTGTACACGGGAGTTCTCTCCCTTTTGATTAATACAATTTACCTTATCAAAAAAAAAATGAAACTAGTCTCAATTTTTTTTTGAAACTGGTAACTTTTCTATATTTCATATGTAGCAAAACAGTACTTAGGTAGTACTAAAACCATATATACAAACTATCACTGACACTCTCTCTATATTGACTCTAAAACATCAATAATGGTGTCAGTATCATTTGTGTAGATCTGATTACACCAAAAACACAACAACAAAATAAAGTTTAACTTGATCTTCTGCGCCCCATTCTCCACATTCTCAAAACATCTGGAGTTTCTCTCTTTCCAAATTGTCCACCAAATGCAAGCTGGTATAATTCTCCATTTGGTCCTGTCCTTTGCTTGTAGTCCTGTTTCCTCCCAACTTTTAAGAGTATCTATCACCTTCCCAGGCATGGTCCAGGAAATGCCTTTGAGGTTAAGAATAATTCTCCATAGATGAGATGTTATCTTACAGTGAAGGAAGAGATGGTTAATTGTCTCTGCTGTTTCCCCACACAAAAAGCATCTAGAACATAAAATGAAACCTTTTTTCATCAAATTATCTTGTGTAAGGACTGCTTCCTTAGCCAGTAGCCACACAAAACAAACAACTTTGTGAGGAATTTTTGTTTTCTAGATGTGTTTCCAAGGCCAATTGGCTATCTGCTGGTTGGAGTAATTCATCCTCTTGTAAACTGCATTAACTTTGAATAAACCCTTACTGTTGCCTTGCCACCATAGTACATCTTCACCTGCTTGTAATCCACTAAACTGCTCTAGTGCACAGAAGGATTCAACCACTCTTTGTGCTTCCCAATCGTTGATATGTCTTCTAAAAATGATGTTTCATCCTTGAGGTGTCCACATCTCTGCTATAGTCCTTTGCCGATGTAGAGCTAAATTGAAGACTTCTGGAAAAGCCACATCCAATCTGCCAACTTCATGCCAATTGTCCTTCCAAAAGCTAGTCTTATTCCCATCAAACACTTTGATCTTGGAATCATTCCTCAACTCACTCCACAATGATCTAGTGGATCTCCATAGACTAACCCCATATGGTGTAGGGGCCTCCTTAGTCATCCATTTGTCTTCCTGTCCATATTTTGCTTTAATAATGTTTCCCCACATGAGTTGATTCTCCTTGTTGAGCCTCCACAATCATTTCATTCTAAGAGCTTTACTCTGAATCTTCAAGTTCTTGATCCCTAACCCTCAAAGTCCAAGGTTCTTGCCAAAAGTGAGTGCTTTCCATTTCACCAAGTGGTAGCCCTTCCTTTCTTTGTTCCCATTCCATAAAAAATTCCTCCTGATGCTATCTAACCTATTGATGATCCCTGTTGGAATGGGGAACAAGGACATCGTATATGTTGGAAGTGCATCAAGAACTGAGTTGATAAGAGTCACTCTGCCACCTAGAGATAGATGCTGGGTTTTCCACCTGGCCAGTTTCTTTTCACACTTCTCTATAACATTGTTCCAAATCCCTATTGACTTAGATTTAGCTCCTAAAGTCATTCCAAGATATATTGTTGGTAAAGCCCCTACTTCACCACCCAGAACAACAGCTAACATATCCATGATTGTGACATCATTGATAGGGTAAAGAAAACTCTTCCTCCAGTTGATATGCAAACCAGAGATTCCTTCAAAAAGAACCAGAATCACCCTGAGGTATTTCAGTTGATCTTCTTCAGCATCACAGAATATGAGGGTATCATCAGCATATTGTAAATGACTCACTTCTAAACTATCATTGCCCCTTCTAGCTACATCAAAACCTTTTATCCACCCATACTGATTGGCTGTTTTAATCAAATTGTTAAGACCTTCCATAGCAATCACAAACAGAAAAGGTGATAAATGATCACCTTGCCTTAGTCCCCTTTCTGCTTTGAAAAAACCTGCTGGGGAGCCATTTATAAGAACTGAAAATCTGGCTGTTGACATGCAGAATTTAATCCAATTCATCCATTTCTGGTCAAAACCCATTCTTTCTAGCAGGCTCAAGAGGAAATTCCAATTGACATGGTCATAAGCCTTTTCAATATCAAGTTTGCACAAGATACCATGTTTCTTTTGTTTCAACCTAGAATCAACTGCTTCATTGGCTACCATTACAACATCCATGATCTGTCTACCTTTAATGAAAGCCATTTGTTGATAGTCCACCAATTGTGAAATTACCCTTTTTAGTCTCTCTGCCAAAACTTTGGAAAACAATTTGTAAATGCTACCTATCATGCTGATAGGCTTGAAATCCCTTAGTTCCTTAGCACATTTGTTCTTTGGAATGAGAGCAATAAATGTTGCATTGAAGCTTCTTTCAAAAACTTCTTTGTCATAAAAGTTTTGAAAAGCATTCATGATGTCATACTTCACTATCTCCCAGCATTTGATGAAGAACCCCATAGTAAAACCATCTGGGCCAGGAGCTTTATCTATTGCACATAGCTTCAAGCACCTTAGCACTTCATTCTCTTCAAAGTTACCCTGTAGAGCTTCCTTATCCTCCTAAGTTAAAACGGGGCAATTGTCATAGTGGCATGTAGGTCTCCATTGAGTAGTTTCTTTGTACAACTTCTGATAATAATCAATAATTTCCTCTTCTATTCTAGCTGGCTCCTCTGTTAATTCTCCATGTATCATCAGTTGGTCAATACTGTTGAATCTTTTATGTGCATTGCTACTTTGTGAAAAAACTTAGTGTTCCTGTCACCTTCTTTCAGCCATAGGGCCCTAGATTTTTGTCTCCATGAGATTTCCTCATTTTTGATCAACTCCTCATACTCCATGAATATTGCTGTCTTCTTGATAGTTTCTTCCTCGGTTAAAATTCTATCTCCAAGCACCTCATCCAGTTCTGCCATTTGACTTAACAATTTCTTCCTTTGATATCCCAAATTCCCTGCTCCACTCCTTGAGTTTTGATTTGAGAGCTTTTAATTTACAGGCCAGTATAAAGTCAGGCATGCCTGAAAAATTGAAAGAACTCCACCATTCTTTGACTCTGTCATTGAAACCAGCTGTTCCTAGCCACCAATTCTCAAATTTAAAATAGTTTTTGTTCCTGTTCCAAGTGCTCCAAGTCCCCCCTGTAGAGCTACTAGAATGTGATCAGATGCTAGTCTTTGCAGTGGAATCTGTTTTATATTACTAAAACTATCATCCCACTCCTTAGAAATCAGGAACCTATCAATTCTGGAAGCCATGTCTTGATTATCCCCTTTAAACCAAGTGAAGCTACCATCTTCTAATCGTAGATCAATTAAGTTCATGTCTTCAATGAAATCAGAAAATTCCACCATACCCCTTGTTCTCCTCCTACAATCTTTTTTTCTGAAATGAATCTGGTGACATTAAAGTCTCCACAAACAGCCCAAGGCCCTTCCATCAATCCCCTTATTGCACATATCTCATATCTCATCCCACACTATCCTTATCTCAATGTAGTTATTTGGAGCATGTACCCCAGTTATATGACATGAAAAATTCTGAAAATGTGCCATAAACTTGCAAGTCAAAGTGTAGCAACCAGTTTCCAGAACTTCCCCCTCCCAGCTTCTACAATCCCACATCATCATGATACCCCTTCTAGTGCCACTAGCTTCCAGGTGAGCAAATCTGACCCATCTTCCTCCCCACACTTCTTTGACAATCTCTCTAATGTCCCCCTCTAGTTTAGTCTCTTGGAAGCATATGATGTCTGCATTCCAGTCAACTACCAAACTCTGCACAATTCTCCTTTTATCCCTGTCATTCAATCCCCTTACATTCCATGAAACTATTTTGAACTGCATGGATCCAGGGTAAGCATCTTCCTCCCCTTACTCCTTTCCCCCTCGCTCTTGAATTTAACATCGAAAGTAACTAGACCTTTTAATTCGTGTTCCTCGTTAAATATTGTCTTCTTACACACACTGTCAGGCTCCATCCTTCTAGCTTGTCTGCAGCTATCTACTTGTAACAACAATTCCAAAGCCTCCTCTTCATGCCCCCGGAAATCTACCCCCAAGTAATTTGTCCAGCTTGATCAAATTCTTTTGGACCCATAGTGATGTCTCCCTTGCTGTGACTTGAATGGCTTGTTGTTGCTGAATGAGAAGAGGTTCAGCCTCTTCCACTTTCTAATTTTCTATTGTATTTTGTTGTGCTAATTCCAAAGTTTGTTCTTCCATTCCCCTGCTCTCATCTTCTCTTTCCTCCGGATATTCTGTTGCCCCAATTAAATCTAGAGAAGATCCCCCGAAAACAGCCTCTGTTATGGCCGCATTTATCTCTGCACAGTTTCCTTGAAAATCTGCACTTTGAGGCTTTGCATGCACCAACTTTTGGGTGGAATAAGGTTCTAGAGCTCAACAAAGAGATCGCTGAGTAAATCTTGTGAAGTGGGACCTTTTAAGTCATTAAAAATGACTTGGCCTGCAAAGTATGGCCCAAAAGAATTATTAAAAGCAACCTCCTCATTGGGCTCAGCTTGCTGGCTCATTTTAGTTGCTTCATTAAACCTAACCACCTGCTTCTCACGTGCATTTGTTTTCACATATCTTCCAGCTGTCAAATAAGTACCACCCACGTGTTTTCTGTCTTTGAAATCCCTGCAAGAAGGGGATTTTTGTACTTCAGCACAGTTGGTAACCCTATTTGCCCTCTGGGTAAAGGCAATACCTGGGTTTTGCTTTCCAGCCAGATTGGAATGTGGTGAGTGATTCCTTTACTAGTTATGGATACCTCTCTTGGTAGATTCCTCCCATTGTTCCTTACCAAAATTCTGGCCCACTTCAGATGATTTTTGAGCTCTGTTTCTTCTTCAGTAGCCACCCATCCTCCACAGAATTCGCCTATTTCTTGAAAAATTCTATGCGACCACAGATGAAGGGGAATTCCTACTGCTTTAATCCAGGTTTCTTTGATTTCAATAGAATTTGAAATACACCCTGCCATGGGGTTCCACTATTCTAATTGCAACCTGAGCTTTTTCCAGAACCATTGCCCTTGAATGGTCCTCTCAGCCATGTATCTATTAGGGAATTCGAATAAGAACAAATCCCAGTACATCTCATAGATGTTCACCCCAAAAACATTTTTCCAAGTTGAAGTTGACCACCTTCTTATGTCAGCAAGTGTGGGTTTTTCCTACGCTTCTTCTCCGAAACTCCCAACTAAACATCTCTTCAAAGGCCCATTCTCTTGTGCATTAGCAGATTCAGAGATGTCAATATTTCCACTGTTACAAGTCACCTCTGCTTCACGAAGACTCCTAGTCTGCCATTTACTATCTTGTACAACCTTCTTATACGGATAGTTGGCCTCAGTTAATCTTGGGGGAACAACCACTGCTACTTTTTTTGAGTATTTAATGAAGTTGTTGATCTTAAATGCTATCTCATTCCAACCTGCATTAAAGACTGGTTCATGAATAATAAGTACTGATCTTCCTCCAACATTTAATGACAGAATACTTATGTATCTCCCATGCTCATTAAATTTCCTGGTGCAAAAGTGCTCTGAGTCCTGCTCTGAAATTTTCCATCTCCTGACCACTCTATTCTGGTCCTTTGAGGCCTCCTTAAGAGTGAAGCAAATCCATTCCATGATCAACCCATTCATACCACTCTGAGTTGCTAGCAGATCACCTGGTAATATCAAAAGATTTGAACCCAGCATTAAAGTAAATCCTGTTCTCCCCCATTCCAAAACCTTGGATAGAGATAAGAATGGAGAAAGCAACCACAGAAGGTGATTCCTTGAAAAGAGAGAACAGAGGGAGGGGAAGAAAGAGAAAGAGAAAGGTATCTCCGATGGAAGAAAACCGGAGAAGGAGAGATTCTCCCTCCTAGAGGGAAGGAGAGAGAAGAGTCTCAAAAAGAGTGCCTGAGAGCATTTGCATGATAAAACAATAGAAAAGGTTATAGGATTAAAAACAAAAGTCAACAGGTTACAAATATATTGGTATTGAGAGAGAGAGAATGCTGGTTTTATTGCGCTACTTTAAGATCTACATTGGTATTTTTACCATCTCATAGACTGGAGCAATGTTTCTAGCCTTGTTCTTATCCGGTGATGAAAAATTTCCCAAATCCCGCGATGGAATTTCGAGGAAAAAATTTGCTGCTAAGAAGGATGCTGTTAGTTATTGTGATAAGGAGGATAAAAATGAGTTATTTAAGAACACAAGGCTAGTTACAATTTCAATGACATTCAATCGAACATTATCTGAAGTAAGCTGAAGCAATGACCTTGAATGAGATTCTGCACATGGGAGATTTTATCGGTGTGGAATTTTAGTTCTTTTTTATCTTCACGAGTGTTGTTGATTAATTTGCTCCTGCGTGAGGATATTTGACGAGGGGACATTGTTAAGGTCTTTGCAATCTTCTGTCAATTATGGGAAGGTGCTTGTTATGAAGTTTTGGTGGAACCTGACAGGGATGACGGATAGCATAATTAACAGAAAACTCATTGAAAGACTCTACAAGACAATTTCTTATGGAGTTACTACTGTCGATTGGAAGGGAAGCAGGATCATTTATTGATAAGAATCAAAGTGCAGTTCTCGATTTTGTTTCTCCGATCTGACTGGCCATTATGATGAAATTGGAGGCATTTAGATGATTAGAAAGTATAGCATGCCTGGAGATTAATGGTTGTAATCTCTTCAGGAAGGTTCAATGTCTTTGAGAGACATCCTAGTTATCGTCATATCATATCTAGAGATAATGTTCCTTTACGAATTTATAGGTGCTGGGAAGAAGCAAGTTTAGAATTCAACAATCAGTTCCGAAGTCTAGAATTGCCCTTGGGAAACATTAAAGTGCAATAGACTCAATCAGTGTTATCAAAGGCGAAAAGTGCAAAAAAAAGCTCCAAGGTCTGTTGGGGCTTTAAGCGCAAAGCGCAAATAAAGCGTGGGCTTTAATGAAAAAAGGCACAACTAGAGAAAGAGTAAAAATATGTATATGTAGTCTAACACCAATAATTATAAGCATGAATAACAAATATATGGACAAAGAAATTGGAAAAAAATTATGATAAAGTGAAGAATCAATTATTTAGTGTCGTCTTTTCAGGATTACACTCATTGGAAAGGAAAAGTATGGTTTAGAGCCTTGATGCAACACTGAAGCGCCCACAAAGCGAAGCGAAGCGCTCAACATGTTTTGAGCCTCGCTTCAGGGCTTAAGCACGCTTTAAGCGCGCCTTTAAATACACTGTTTCCGTGCAACAAACCAGCTTCAAAAAGGTTATAAATTTAAAGATCATATGCACTTAGGCTAATAATACAGAGAACAAAATTAGAGTAAAGCAGTAACTCATGGACCAAAACTGCTTTTTCCTTGTGGGGAACTCTTTCTTAAAGAAAGTATTTTTCATCAAAGTGGTGAAATGACTTCCCTTGCTTTTGGGAAAATGTCATTCTTTTCTGCAAGTATCCCAACTCTTACTCATTATCACTTGCTTCAACCAACTCGTGAACCGTATTGTTAAAATTTTCATTTGAAAAACATTATAATCAATCTTTGATACTCAAAGATATCACCAAACACTATCATCAAAACCTATCTTCCACTTTTAAATTTAACATGTGCCATTTACACTTATACCCTACTAAATACCAGAAAATGTTTTTCCGAGGTAAAACATTTACACAAAAACATTTTCCATCGAAAATAATCTTGTTTGTGCTAAATGCACCCATAGCTGGGTTGTGTTTTCATCTTTGTGGTCTTCCAAGAGGGGCATCCTCTAGTTGCTACGAGTTTGGTTTCCTCTTACTAATTTATTGTTCTGAGATTATGCCTTACATTAGCGTGCAGATTTTGCAACTCCAAGTGATAGGCCACATTCATATTTCTCTACTTTTTGGCTAATTTCACGTTCTATCTATTTGGCAGTTACAAGATGCTGGATGCTGGACTGATGCTGCAACATTAGCGGCAACACATTTAAAAGGAACTGATTATGCAAGGTTAATACCTATCTTTGATTAAAGAGAACGTGGATATTATTAGTAGTATACTTGTCAATATGGAAAAGTTAAAATGTCTGTCCTGCAGGGTTTTGCTAAGGTGGGCTCAGCATGTTCTTCATTCTGAACACAACATTTGGAGGTATCATCATCTCTTCATCTGATATTTTCCAGAAAATCAATGGTTTTCTTATCTAGTAATAACTCAATGCAGGGCACTTATCTTGTATGTTGCTGCTGGTGCATTGCCAGAGGCATTGGCTGCTCTTCGTGGGGCACAACAACCAGATACAGCAGCCATGTTTATACTTGCTTGCCGGGAAATCCATAGTGAATATCTATCTAGCTTGGATGATGAATTAAGATCTTCAGATAAGTTGGTTAACTTGCCGGGACTGAACCCAGAAAGTGAAGATGTCATTGCAGTCGGTGAATACTATGGACAATACCAGAGAAAACTAGTCCATCTTTGCATGGACTCCCAACCATTCTCTGACTGAGAAAAACTTGGTTGGCATATCTTTTGCAGTGCGTCTTAAGATATCGGGCTCAACTATCCGAGTCACCAAGACAAGCTTCCCTTCCCCCGAACCATACATTTGAGCCTAAACCTCGAGACATTTAAGCGCCAAGAGCCTTGCCGGAACTACAGTTTGGTATCAGTTTGAAAATATTTGGCCTGTCGCACTTATCCAATAGAGAAAGTAATCTGCAGTTCTTTGTGGGTCAATCCTGACTGAATTGGTGACGACGCTTTTAACCTGGTGGGAGATGTTTTTTTGACATGTATACTACCACTCGTAAATTCATTCCACTGAGATGAACGATTGTTCTGTTTAGAAGTTTGTTCCTTAATACACGTCCTTTGAAAGCTAGCCAGATTACAAGATCAATTCTTTTGTATTAAATGGAACTGCTGTATATTGATTGATTGACTATAATTATATAATAGGCATTGAATCATTGAGTTCATTGTTATTTCATAACCAATAAAACCATCAAAGTGGTAGTTCATTTTTATGCACGATGAACTAGCAAACCGTCAGAAGCATGCTTGAGCTTTATAACTGTTGCACGTAATTGCATCAACGTGAATGATTTGGAGTCCAAGATTATTTGTCTTGGACTTGGAGTATCAAGTTGTTTGACTGATAACTTCAGGATTCAAATTCATCCTTTTCAATGAGACCTTCTAAGTTCTAATACTTTTTTGAGAATAGTTTAACAAAGGACGGTAGGTGTATTCGAGAAAAATCTAATCAAATCGACTTGAAACGTCCAATTTGCATATGGTTGCAGGCGCCGTGCATCTCCTGAACCAAAAACGTGTATTTTACCCAAATTTTTGAGCGGGTGAGGTACTTTATTCCACCTGATATGGCAAAAACATGTGTTTTACCCCGTATTCTTTTTTTTGTTGTCTGTCGTTGTGTTGTTTTCTTACATAACGAAACAACTATAATTTTTAGCTACACCGGATGTGCAACTAAAAGTGTATAAAAATCTGAACAGAGAAATTCAATTTGGAGTGCGAATGATTGTTCTATTTCACATTTTTAAGAAGAGAGGCTTTTGATATTTTGATTGTAAAGGTAAAAGGTTTGAATAATTTGTTTTCGATAAAGAAGAAGACGAATAGGAGGGAAGGAGAAGAAATAGGCAGAACCGGGGAAGGGGAGATCTTTTTTTTTTGGGTGATCAGAAAGAGAATGAAAAAGCGGGGATATTTGTTTGATTGCTTCATCTGATACGTTTTATTGGCACATGGTGTAACGACACAACCAATTATTTTGGTAAATTTATGACTTAAGTATGGTTGGTTCAGGTCCGATCGAGAGGTTCGAAAATGATTTGGAGCACTTAGTTCCTAACAAGAGGCCTTAAGTGAAGAAAGTTGATCAAAATCAACATTTTTGAGTAAACGGTCTCAAAATCATTTGAAAATTCCTATAAGTTGGTATGATTGATTTTGGACTTGTACGTATATTCAGATTAGGATTGGAGGGGCTGGGGCGATTCGGCACTATTGCATGAAAATTGAAAATTTAAGATTCATAAATTTAACTTGAGAGTTGATTTTGCGTTGCAACCATTCGTATTGTGAGCCTTTGGACAAGTCCATATAGGGTATTTAGACTTGTTGGGATGATTTGGAGGAGACCTGAGGGGTTAGGAAGAGTATCGGCGCGTTTGGAGCAAATTTAAGTTTTTTTTTTTGAATCTAGCCAGTTTTCGGACTGGTAATTGAAAAATAGCCAGCGTTTGCAAAATCACTGAAAAATAATCACTATTTTACTGTAACACGGAAAGTTCCAGCATAATATACTGGACATTGATGCACCTGTGTATGAACTTCTAGCATATTATACTGGAACTCCAATACACGAAAAGTTCCAGCATAATATACTGGAGATTGAAGCACATGTGTATGAATTTCTAGCATATTATGAACATGCTTATCAAGGAACAAATAAAATATATACGTGCTATATTAATGATACTTTAGAATGACAATATATATCAAGATATTTTGTCTCAATGCTTGTCCGATTGAGTCACAAAGAAAGTTCAAGTTCATAACTTACAGACAAAAATCCAACCAAGAAGTGATACACAACTAATCCTAAATTGTCTCTATGAGTCCAACCACATTGCCGTTCGTGTGGAAGCTGAGTGATAGTAAAGAGGAGCAGCACCAGGAAGCTGGGTCTGCAACTGCAGCATAGCAATTCCATTGTTTCTCCCTACAAATCACCTAAGATAAATGAAAAGTCTTGTTTGCCATGTACCATTTAATCCCAATATTATATATGAACTTGTAAGCAAATTATTTGTATGCAGTTTCTCAATTCTCCGAGGGAACTGGATAGACTGGTCGCAACTTCTTGGTGACATATTTGTGTGTGGTAAAGAAAATTCTGACTCTTCATATTGCTCCTAATTCAATGAACCGACAACAATGATGTTTCACAGCTTTTGATTCAGTAGACCTACATAAATGATGAAATTGAATAGCAGGCTCTTCATTTCCTTCAAAATTCACATTATTAGCAAGATTATTTAATTTATTGTTATTTATTATAAATTATTTTTACATTCTTGTCCAAAAATAGTATAACAGTAATGTTTAATAGAAGGACAATAGTGTCGATCAAACTTATCTGGACATTTTGGTATTTCGACTTCTCACTTAGAGGTGTTCCCGCTTATAATATAGTGTCACGACCCAATTTTTCTTATAGGCCGTGATGATGCCCAACGTCGCTGCTAGGCAAGCCAATGGTGAATTAACCTTGTATTTATTCTTTTTAATAATTTCAAAGTAGTTGATTTTTATTTATTAAATAAGTGAGAAGTGAAAAATTTAATAAAGTAAAGCGAAAACTAATGAAAGAGCAAATGCAATGAAATAAATGCTAAAAGCAATAAAGTCTACTAGTATGTTTTCAAGACCTGGTGTCACAAATGTATGAGCAACTAGTAGAATACACAAAACACTAAACTACTGTCTCAACTAGAGTAGACAGAAAGTAAATATAAAAGAGAGACTGCGGGTGCTGCAGAACGGCCTCAGAGAGTAGCTCACCACTAAGCCTCAGGGTAACGTGGGTGCGCGCCTGGATGACTGCCAGATGCACCTGCCTCAAACCCTGCACGATTAGTGCAGAAGTGTAGCATGAGTACATAAACAACATGTACCATGTAAGTATCCCGTCTAATCTCGAAGAAATAGTGACGAGGGGTCGACATTGACACTTACTACGGGCCAATAATAAAATATAAAAATTCTAAATAGGCATGGAATATGTGAATAATAAAATAATACAATAGAAGACAGTGAATAAATGATCCGTTAACTGATTATCCCAAAATCTCCATCTAACACATACTAGTTCCAAATCGATTTCGGTCATTAAATAAATTATAATCTCTCAAGCCATAACATAATATCAAGTGTAATCGGGCTCCGAGTAATATCACGCATGATTTATGTCGAGGTCATACGGACCAATCCAAAATACTATGTGTACTGCCGAGGATCGAACGGTACTGACCATAGATGCATATATTATACTGCCAAGGCGAACGACCCGCTCCCATGAGAGTAGAGAAGTTTACCTCGTTCGTGGAAGTACTTGCGATGCTAGTGGACATGGATTTCTCAGAGTTATTATGTATTCCTCAATTCTTCTCAAAAATAAGAAATCTAAATTGGAAATTTGCAACTTTAAATTCCCTAGTTTCAGCTCTATTAAATACAATTAATATGCATAACAAACATAACAATACAATTAAAGCATGATGTGGATCTAAGACTACCCGGACATTTTATGAAATATTGCTATGCACAGACTCTCGTCACCCAGTGCGTACGTAGCTCCCCACACAAGTAGTACACAACAAGATACACCGAAGGGGATGAGTTCCCTCTTACAAGGTTAGACAAGAGATTTACCTCGTTCTCAAGCTCACTTCCTATCACGACCCAATTTTCCCTCCGTATGATGTCGTGACGGCACCTAGTCTCTATGACTAGGTAAGTCTAACATTTTGCGAAATAAATAAAATAAAAACATAAATTTAATAACTAACTGTAGCAATAACACTATAACTGAGTACCATGCCACTTGGCATGTACAATAACCAACTCCTCAATATACTACACAACATTTCCAAAACTCGGAACATCGTGAATCACAAACTACAGGAGGAAAATCTAGTGTTTCTTACATCAGAGTCTATCAAAAGAAAAAACCCAGAAGATAATGGACATGGGGAAGAGTAGAAGGGGACTCCGAGGTCTGCGGACGCGACATATATACCTTGAAATCTCCAAAGCTGTCCCGGCTCACTGATAGTGCGGCTGATAAGGAGTACCTGGATTTGCACACGAAAAATATGTGTAGGAGAGTAACATGAGTACACCACAATCGGTACCCAGTAAGTGCCAAGCCTAACCTCGGTCGAGTAGTGACGAGGTCAGGTCAGGGCCTTACCGGTATATATATAATAACACAAGATAGAATGAAATATCGCAAATGAATAAATATTGAAATTTAACAAGAATGAAATAATAGAAGACAACAACTCAGTACACAGAGATAACAACAGGGGATTTCCTGAGATACCGTCTCGTAGTCCCAACGTAAATGTGCAGAACAGGAGGATCTCCCGGAATACCGTTCCGTAGTCCCAAAATAAATATACAGTACAGGGGGATCTCCCAGAATATCGTTTCGTAGTCCTAAAGTAAATATGCAGTACATGGGGATCTCCCGAAATACCGTTCCGTAGTCCCAAAGTAAATATGCAGTCAAACAATAGAATTCAATAGTTACGACACAAAATTCTACGGTTCAACCTAAGTACCAGTTAAGGAAAGGCAGGTAAATTCACTAAACATGTTGCATGTAGTTCAAGTAAACAATTAAGGCAAGTAGGCATGCTATTCTAGTCTAACCGGATATCACACATTCTGATGGAACTCAAATAAGAAGGAGATCAGGTTATTACTTAGTACAAAAATTGGGTTTTTACACAATTAGCCCGTGTACGTACTCGTCACCTCACGTACACAACACTCATATATCAAAAACAGTACAAATCCTACGTGGAGTTTCTCCCACACAAAGTTAGGCAAGCCACTTACCTCGAACCAAGCTCAATCAATCGGTAAGAATGCCTTTTCCATGAATATTCGACTCTGAATGGCTCGAATCTATCCAAAATAATTCGATACAGTCAACAAAAATTATAGGAATCAATTTCATAAGAAAATACTACATTTTCAATAAAAATCCAAAATTAACTCAAAAATTGCCCGTGGGGCCCACGTCTCAGAATCCGGCAAAACTCACAAAATCCGATAACCCATTCAATTACGAGTCCAACCATACCAGTTTAATTCAAATTCGACTCCGGATTGACTCCGAAATCTCAAAAATTCGTTTCTATGAGATTTCTAATTTTTTTCCAAATTTTAATCTCAAAACACTAATTAAATGGTGAAAATAAATGATGGATTCGGGTAATCTAATCATAATTGAGTTAAGAACACTTACCCCGATGCTCTCTCTGAAAATCTCCCAAAAATTGCCTCTCCCCAAGCTCCAATGCGTCAAAAATGGCACAGGGGATGAAGTCCCATGTTTTATAAATCTGTCCAGGCAGCCCTCGGTCCTGCCTCGATCCTGGCTCTCGATCATGGCCCTCGATCATGGGCCTCGATCCTGACCTTCGATCCTAGGCATCGATCATGACTTCGATCCTGGGCCTCGATCCTGACCTTCGATCCTGGGCATCGATCATGGCTTCGATCCTCGCCTTCGATCATGTTCCTCGATTTTGGCCTTCGATCCTGTGCCTCGATCATGGCCCTCGATCCTGGCCTTCGATTTCTGTATTTCTAGTAGAAGAAAATTGCAGCAGCTTTTGCAACAACTGTTTAGGTCCAACTTTTGATCTGTTAACCATCCGAAACTCACCCGAGGCCCTCGGGACCTCAACCAAAAATACCAACAAGTCCTAAAACATCATAAGAACTTATTTGAAACCTCAAATCACATCAAACAATGCTAAAATCACAATTCACAACCTAATTCAAGCTTAATGAAACTTAAGAATTTACAACTTCTACATTCGATGCCGAAACCTATCAAATCACGTCCGATTGACCGCAAAGTTTGCACACAAGTCATAAATGACATAACAGAGCTATGAAAATTTTCGGAACTGGATTCCTACCCCGATATCAAAAAGTCAACTCCTAGGTCAAATTTCCAAACTTAAATTCCTATTTTAGCCATTTCAAGCCTATTTGAGCTACAGACCTACAAAACACAATCTAGACATGCCCCTAACCGCAAAATCACCTAACGGAGCTAACGGAACCGACCGAATTCCATTCCGGAGTTGTCTTCCCACAATTTCGACTACGATCCAAATCCTAAAGTTTAAACCTCCATTTAGGGACTAAGTGTCCCAAAACACTCTAAAAACCAAAACGAAACCTCCCGGCAAGTCACAATAGCAGGAATAGATATGGGAGAAGCAGTAAATAGGGGATCATGGCTATTACTCTCAAAATGACCGGCCGGGTCGTTACATCCTCCCTATTTTAAAATAATTGTTCGTCCTCGAACGAGTATAGAGACATACCTGAAGTGGTGAAAAGATGAGGTTAACAGCTACGCATATCCTGCTTGGTCTCCAAAGTCGCCTCCTCGATCGAATGACCTCTCCACTGAACCTTCACGGAAGCAATGTCCTTTGACCTCAGCTTTCCAACCTGCTTGTCCAAAATAGCCACCGGTTTCTTAACATAAGATATATCCTTTTCCATCTGAACTGAACTGAAGTCTAACACATGAGACGGATCGCCATGATACTTTCGGAGCATAGAAACATGGAACACTGGATGAACTGCAGAGAGACTAGGTGGTAGTGTAAGTCTGTAAGCCACCTCCCTAACTCTCTGAAGAATCTCAAAAGGACCAATATACCCAGGGCTCAACTTGCCCTTCTTACCGAACCTCATAACACCCTTCATAGGCGAAACCCGGAGCAAAACCCGCTCACCAACCATGAATGCAACATCATGAACCTTCCGGTCCACATAACTCTTCTGTCTGGACTGGGCTGTGCGAAGTCTATCCTGAATCACCTTAACCTTCTCCAAGGCATCCTGAACCAAGTCTGTACCCAATAATTTAGCCTCTCTCGGCTCAAACCATCCCACCGGAGACCGACACCGCCATTATACAAAGCCTCATACGGTGCCATCTGAATACTGGACTGATAACTATTGTTGTAAGCAAATTCTGCAAGTGTCAAGAACTGGTCCCAAGCACCACCAAAATCTAACACACAAGCGCAGAGCATATACTCTAGTATCTGAATAGTTCGCTCGGACTGTCCGTCCGTCTGAGGGTGAAATGTTATGCTCAACTCAACCCGAGTACCCAGTTCCTGCTGTACAACCCTCCAGAACCATGATGTAAACTACGTACCCCAATCAAAGATGATAGATACCGGTACGCCATGAAGCCTGACAATCTCGCGGATGTAAATTCGAGCCAACTGCTCGGAAGAGTAGGTAGTCATCACAGGAATGAAATGAGCCGACTTGATCAGCCTATCCACTATCACCCAAACTACATCAAACCTCCGCTGAGTCCATGGGAGCCCAACAACGAAATCCATAGTGATTCGTTCCCATTTCCACTCTAGAATCTCCAACTTCTAAAGCAACCCACCCGGCCGCTGATGCTAATACTTCACCTGCTGGCAATTTCGGCACCGAGCAACATACTTCACTATGTCTTTCTTCATTATCCTCTACCAGTAGTGCTGTCTCAAGTCTTGATACATCTTTGCGGCACCTAAATGAATGGAGTACCACGAGCTATGAGCCTCTTGGAGAATCAACTCATGCAAACTATCTACATTGGACACACATATCCGGCTCTGCATCCTCAACATGCCGTCATCACCAATAGTCATATCTCTAGCATCACCTCGCCGAACCCTGTCCTGAAGGACGAACAGATGAGGGTCATCATACTGACGCTCCTTGATACGATCATAAAGAGAAGACCGAGAGACCATACAAGCCAATACTCGACTCGGCTCAGAAATATTCAATCTCACAAACTGGCTGGCTAAGGCCTGAACATCCAACGCTAATGGCCTCTCTACTACTGGTAGATATGCTAAACTCCCCAAACTTCTGCCCGACAACTCAAAGCATCGGCCACCATATTGGCCTTCCTAGGGTGGTATAAAATTATGAAATCATAATCCTTAAGCAGCTCCAACCACCTCCTCTAACGCAAATTAAGATCCTTCTACTTGAACAAATGCTGCAAACTCTGGTGATCGGTGTAAAGCTCACAAGGAACACCGTACAAATAATGCTGCCAAATCTTCAGGGCATGAACAATAGTTGCTAACTCAAGGTCTTGGACATGATAGTTCTTTTCATACACCTTCAGCTGTCTGGACACGTAGGCAATCAACCTACCATCCTGCATCAACATCGCACCGAGACCAATCCGCGATATATCACGATATACAGTATAAGACCCCGAACTTGTAGGCAATACCAACACTAGGGCTGTAGTCAAAGTTGTCTTGAGATTCTGAAAGATCTCCTCACATTCCTCTGTCCACTTGAATGGAGCACCCTTCTAGGTCAGCCTGGTCATAGGTGCTGCAATCGATGAGAAAACCTCTATAAATCGACGGTAATACCCCGCCAAACCAAGAAAACTCCGGATCTCTGCAGCTAAGGACAGTCTGGGCCAACTCTGCACTGCTTCAATCTTCTTTGGGTCTACCTTGATCCCCTCACTCGATACTATATGACCCAATAATGCCACTGACTCTAGCCAAAACTCACACTTTAAAATTTTTGCATATAACTTCTTTTCCCTAAAAGTCCTCGGGTGCTGCTCATGACCCTCCCGACTCCGGGAGTATAGCAGAATGTCGTCAATAAACACAATGATGAATGAGTCAAGATATGGCCGGAAGACACTATGCATGAAGTGCATAAAAGCTGTCGGGGCATTGGTCAGCCCAAAAGATATAACAAGAAACTCATAGTGACCATATCTGGTCCTAAAAGCAGTCTTCGGGATATCTGGCTCCCGAATTTTCAACTGATGATAACCTGAACGTAAGTCAATCTTGGAAAACACTCTGGCACCTTGTAACTGATCAAATAGGTCATCAATATGAGGTAAAGGATATCGGTTCTTCACTGTGACTTTGTTCAACTGGCGGTAATCAATACACATCCGTATAGAACCATCCTTCTTCTTCACAAATAAGACATGAGCACCCTAATGTGACACACTGGGCCGAAGCAACTCCTATAACTGCTCCTTCAATTCCTTCAATTTAGGAGGAGCCATACGATATGGAGGAATAGAGATGGGCTGAGTGCCCGACAACAAATCAAATGCCAAATTTAATATCTCTGTCAGGCGGCATGCCCGGAAGATCAGCTGGAAACACATCTGGAAATTTCCTCACTACTGGAACTGACTCAACTGTAGGGGTATCAATACTGACATCTCTTACATAATCTAGATACACATCACACCCCTTCTCAACCATTTGTTGAGCTTTAAGAAATGAAATAACTCTGCTGGGAGTATACTCTAAGGTACCTCTCTACTCTAATAGCGGTAAACCTGGCATAGCCAGCATCACGGTCTTAGCGTGACAATCAAGAATAGCATAATGGGGCGACAACCAGTCCATGCCCAAGATAACATCAAAATTTACCATGCTGAGCAATAATAAGTCGGTTCTGGTCTCAAAACCGCTAAGAGCAATCAAACACGACCGATACACGAGGTCCAAAATAAGAGAATCTCCCACAAGAGTAGAAACATAAACAGGGGAACTCAAAGAATCCCGTGATACGCCCAAATACGGGGCAAAATAAGAGGACACATAGGAATATGTAGAGCCTGGGTCAAATAATACCGACGCATCTCTATGACAAACTGGAACAATACCTGTAATGACAGAATCAGAAGCAACTGCCTCTGTACGAGCAGGAATGGCATTATATCTGGCCTAGCCTCCCTCTCTAGGGCGACCTCGACCTCCCTGACCTCCTCGGGTTGGCTAAGCAGGTGGTGTGGCAGCTGGTGCTGTAATCATAACCTGAGGACCCGGTGGAGCACACTGTGGCTGAGAAGTATGTGGAGGTGCACCCCTCCTAAATCTGGGGAAATCCCTCACCATATGACGAGTGTCGCCACACTCAAACAAGCTCTGGGAGGGCGTGAATGCTGTGGCTGGCTCGGGCCAGATCTGCTGGACTGGCCACTAGGAACACCTCATGCAAGAGGCACACTAGATACTGGCGGTGCATAATAAGGCTCCTGGGGCCTAGAAGGGGCTGGGACACCACTGTTGGCTAGAAGAGCTGAATGAATGAGGCGACTCACTTAACCCCTACCATGGCGAGCTGCTGGGGCACGAGCACCAGAATAAGAACTAGTCTATCGAGACCTCTTGGCCTCCCTCTCCTCTCTATCCCGGGCAAGCATGCCTTCCAATCTCCTGGCAATACTCACAAACTGCTGATAAGAAATATCCATCTCCAACTCCCTGGCCATACTAATCTGGATACTAGGGTGGAGTCCCTCAATAAACCGTCGAACCCTCTCTCTAACTGTGGCAACCAAGGACGTTGCATGTCGGGCCAAATCACTGAAATGGACTGCATACTCTGACACAGACATGGATCCCTAGCGCAGCTGCTCAAACTCCGTGCGCCATGAGTCCCTGAGGCTCTGAGGGACATACTCTCTCAAAAACATGTCTGAGAAGTAAGTCCATGTAAGTGAAACTGCCTCATCCGGACTACTCAGCTCATAAGCACGCCGCCACTGATAGGCTTCTCCTCTAAGCTGGAATGTAGTAAAAGAAACCCTGTTCGTCTCCGCTACGCCCATAGTACGGAGAATATAATGACACTCCTCCAGAAAACCCTGAGCATCATCTGTAGCCAATCCGCTGAAGGTAGGTGGGTGGTACTTCTTGTACCTCTCAAGTATGAGCTGCTCCACTTCATAAGTTGCCGCCCTAACCTCAGACTGAGCTGGAGCTACCGGATGCATTGGTACAATCTGTGGAACCTGGTCGACCTGAACCCACTGCTCTAGAGTACCGGCGACGGGAGTCTGTGCTCCTCCCCCGGCCTCAGATGTGGCAAGAAGAAGTGGGATCAATCCAGCCTGAGCTAAGGTGCTGAATATGGTTAGAAACTAGGCTAGAGTCTCCTAGAGGGCCGATACAGAAACAGGTACCTCAGGTGTCTTCCCTCCAGCTGGAGCTACTGGGGGCTCCTCTGTAGCAGCTCGTGCGGGTGACCTGGCTGCAACACGTGGAAGTCCTCGGCCTCTACCCCGGCCTCGCCCTCTCGCGGATCTAGTAGGGGGCGCGGGTGCCTGGTCATCATATCCGTTTGTACGTGTCCTCACCATCTGTGAGAGAATAGAATACAGACGTTTAGAATTTTAGAAGTCAACAATTTTCGCACGACAAAGTATCAAAGTAGTGAAATTTTCCTATCAGTTCCATAGCCTCCCGAAGATAAGTACAGACGTCTCCGTACCGATCCACAAGACTCTAATAAACCGACTTATGACTCACGACACCTATGAACCTAGAGCTCTGATACCAACTTGTCATGACCCAATTTCCCCTTCGTATGACGTCGTGACGGCACCTAGTCTCTATGACTAGGTAAGCCTAACATTTTGCAGAATAAAGGAAATGAAAACATAAATTTAACAACTAACTGTAGCAATAACACTATAATTGAGTACCTTGCCACTTGGCATGTACAATAACTAACTCCTCAATATACTACATTGCATTCCCAAAACCCGTAACATCGTGAATCACAAACTACAGGAGGAAAATCTAGTGTTTCTATACATCAGAGTCTATCAAAAGAAAAAAACTAGAAGATAATAGACATGGGGAAAAATAGAAGGGGACTCCGAGGTCTGCGGACGCGGCAGATATACCTTGAAGTCTCCAAAGTTTTCCCGGCTCACTGATAGTGTGACTGATAAGGAGTACCTGGATCTGCACACGAAAAACATATGCAGAAGAGTAGCATGAGTACACCACAATCGATACCCAGTAAGTGCCAAGCCTAACCTCGGTCGAGTAGTGACGAGGTCAGGTCAGGGCCCTACTGGTATATATATAATAACACAAGATTGAATGAAATATCGCAATAGAATAAAGATTGAAATTTAACAGGAATAAAATCATAGAAGACAACAACTCAGTACACAGAGATAACAACAGAGGATTTCCCGAGATACCATCTCGTAGTCCCAATGTAAATGTGTAGAACAGGAGGATCTTCCGGAATACCGTTTCGTAGTTCCAAAGTAAATATGCAGTACAGGAGGATCTCCCGGAATACCGTTCCGTAATTCCAAAGTAAATATGCAGTACAGGAGGATCTCCCAAAATACCGTTCTATAGTCCCAAAATAAATATACAGTACAAGGAGATCTCCCGGAATACCATTCCGTAGTCCCAAAGTAAATATGCAGCCAAACAATAGAATTCAATAGTTACGACACAAAATTCTACAGTTCAACCTAAGTACCAGTTAAGGAAAGACAGGTAAATTCACTAAACATGCTGCACGTAGTTCAAGTAAACAGTTAAGGCAACTAGGCATGATATTCTAGTCTAGTCGGATATCACATATGCTGATGGAACTCAAATAAGAAGGAAATCAGGTTATTACTTAGTAGAAAAATCGGGTTTTACACAATTAGCCCGTGTACGTACTCGTCACCTCATGTACACGGCGCTCATATATCAAAAACAGTACAGATCCTACAGGGAATTTCTCCCACACAAAGTTCGGCAAGTCACTTACCTCGAACCAAGATCAATCAATCGGTAAGAAGGCCTTTTCCATGAATATCCGACTCTGAATGGCTCGAATCTAGTCAAAATAACAGTCAACAAGAATTATAGGAATCAATTTCATAAGAAAATACTACATTTTCAATAAAAATCTGAAATTAACTCAAAAATCGCCCGTGAGACCCATGTCTCGGAATCCGGCGAAACTCACAAAATCCAACAACCCATTCAATTGCGAGTCCAGCCATACCAGTTTCACTCAAATCCAACTCTGAATCAACACCGAAATCTCACAAATTCGTTTCTTTGAGATTTCTAAAATTTTTTCAAATTTCAATCTCAAAACACTAATTAAATGGTGAAAACAAATGATGGATTCGGGTAATTTAACCATAATTGAGTTAAGAATACTTACCCCAAAGCTCCAATTCGTCAAAAATGGCACAGGGGATGATGTCCCATGTTTTATAAATCTGTCTAGGCAGCCCTCGGTCATGCCTCGATCCTGGCTCTCGATCATGGCTTCGATCATGGCCCTCGATCATGGCCCTCGATCCTGGGCCTCGATCCTGACCTTCGATCCTGGGCATCGATCATGGCTTCGATCCTGGCCTTCGATCATGGCCCTCGATCATGGCCTTCGATCCTGTGCCTCGATCATGGCTCTCGATCCTGGCCTTCGATTTCTGTATTTCCAGTAGAAGAAATTTGCAGCATCTTTTGCAACAGCTGTTTAGGTCCAACTTTTGATCTGTTAACCATTCAAAACTCACCCGAGGCCCTCGGGACCTCAACCAAAAATACCAACAAGTCCTAAAACATCACAAGAACTTATTTGAAACCTCAAATCATATCAAATAATGCTAAAATCACAATTCACAACCTAATTCAAGCTTAATGAAACTTAAGAATTTACTACTTCTACATTCGATGCCGAAACCTATCAAATCAAGTCCGATTGACCGCAAAGTTTGCACACAAGTCATAAATGACATAACAGAGCTATAAAAATTTTTGAAACTGGATTCCGACCCCGATATCAAAACGTCAACTCCCCGGTCAAACTTCCAAACTTAAATTTCTATTTTTTTCATTTCAAGCCTATTTGAGCTACAGACCTCCAAAACACAATCCGCACATGCCCCTAAGCCCAAAATCACCTAACGGAACCGACAAAATTCTATTTTGGAGTCGTCTTCACACAATTCTAACTACGGTCCAAATCCTAAGGTTTAAACCTCCATTTAGGGACTAACTGTCCCAAAACACTCCAAAATCCAAAGCCAAACCTCCCGATAAGTCACAATAGCAGGAATAGACATGGGATTAGCACTAAATAGGAGATCAAGGCTATTACTCTCAAAACGACTGGCCGGGTCGTTACACTTTCGGTCTACAAATCCGCTCTAAATCCTCAACGTGATGTCAAACATCCCGAAACTAGCCACGTATTATATAATTTAATCAATATACACTCACAAGTTCATAATATAACTACTAGAGTAATTACCCAACCCAAATTGGAAGATTCCTAAAATTAACCCACGGGCTCACGTGCTTGGATTTTAAAATATTTTGAAGATAAATGCTACCCATAACCTCACGAACTTAAATATAGAATTTTTACCCAATTCCATAATCATTTTCGTGGTTAAATCCCATTTTTATCAAAGCCTAGATTTTTTAACTAAACCTAAAAATTTCCACAATTTTACATGTTAAAATCTACCCAAAATATATGTATTAAACTTACATTAGGTAAGAATTACTTACCTTCAATAGCTAGGTGGAAACCCCTCTCCAAGAAGCTCCAAATTCGGACCACACAAGTGAGAAATGAGAAAAATGGGTCTAAGTCCCGTTTTAAAAATGTTACTGCCCACGAGTCCTTATACGCGATCGTGATAGAGCATCCGCGATTGCGAATGCCAAAATGGCCCAGCCCAGAAAAATGCCTTTCGTGAACACGAGAAAGGCCACGCAAACGCGAAGGCTTAGCAGGCCTGCCCACCGCGAATGCAATGGCCTCTTTGCGAATGCAAAGGCCATCGACTGACTCCTCCCCAGCTGGCATCTCACTTCGCGAACGCGAAGGCCTGAACGTGACCGCGAAGGCCAGTGGCCTAGAGCACCGCAAACACGGTCTCCATCTTGCGAACGCATAGGGCAAAACTCCGTCTAGCCCCATTCCTTCATCGCGAACGCTATTTCTTCTCCACGTTCGCGAAGAAGGAAACCATAACATAGATTTATGGTGTTTCCAAACTTAACTCCAGGAGATCTGAAACATAATCGAGCCATTTGGGACCCCGTCCAAATGCATCAACAAGTCTATAAATATGATAGGGACCTGCTCGAACTCTCAAAACGCGTAAAACAATATCAAAACTAAAAATCGCACCCCAAAACCAAATTGAATCAAATTATAAACTTCAAGTTTTGCGAACGCGCCGAATCATACTTAAACTACTCGGAATGATACCAAATTTTGAATGCAAGTCTTAAATCACCATACATAACTATTCCCAGGCTCGAAATCCCAAACGTACCTCAATAATACCAAAACCTAATCCAAACCAAACTTAAATAACTTGAAAGCCTTCAGTGCTCCAACTTTCGATATTAAGCGCCGAAACGCTCCCGGGTTATCCGAAACCCCATCCGGGCATACACACAAGTACAAAATCATCATATGAACCTATTGGAACCGTTAAATCTTGGTTCCGAGGTCGTTTACTAAAAATGTTAACCCAAGTAAAACTTAACCCTTTAAGCCTACATTAAGGAACTAAGTGTTCCGATTTCAACTCGAACCTTTTCAAACCCGAACTAACCATCCCCGCAAGTCATAAAATAATAAAAGCACATATAAAAAATCTTACTTAAGGGAACGAGTATCTAAAAAGTAAAATGACCGATCGGGTCGTTATATATAGTATGATATATATATATGGGCGGACTTATATGCTAAATGCTATGTGTTTGGGAGTGACGCATATGCAAGATGACGAACGTATATGCGGATACCAAGGTTACTATGTCTGAGCAAACGTTTAGGCTTTTTTTATGCCTTGTCTTGATATAGGTTCTACTTATGACATGCTTTAATTGTTTGTATAAATACTTAAGCTTTACTATTTGGGCATGATGGACTAAATATATGTTAGATTATATATTATAGTTGTGGTCATACTTTATCCATATGCATATCAAATATTTCTTGTATATATACATGCACCATGCATAATTATCCCTCTTGTACATATGCATTGCATCATGTATGTCAGTCTTTCATATACATGTTAGTAAGGATGAGAGTGATATTGACACGATGTGTGTTTTCGTGAGAATTGATATATATGCAGGGTAAATATAAGAAGAATATTTGCACGATGGGTGCTTCTGTGTGGATTGATGATTGATTGTAGAGCTATTATGCTCGGATATGATGCATGGATTGGATCTTCCCTCCGAAGTCACGTGATTGACTATGTTATCTTGGGTCGTGTATGCATAGGTTGTAAGAAGCCGTCCGGTTTCTGATTTGACACGAGATACATATATTCATGCATTCTTGCATGCAACATTCATGCACATCATCCTCATATGCTACTCGATACATTTTACATATGTATGCATTTTATTAGCAGGTTATTAGACACTTGGAGGGTGTCGTTTGATGTAAAGTTTGAGTCTTTATTATACATAGACGTTCTAGACTCATGTAGAAGCATTTAAATAAATGTTGCTTGATACATATATATCCTTTATATACGAATTTGGTGTATTGATATATGCTTTTGATCATGATTTCTGGAAGATATGCTTCTAATTTTCTACTTCGGCTATACACCTTATTATTCATACTTGTTGCTCCTTGGTTGTTTCTCTATCTCTGCATATGCTTATGAACATCACAAAGTTATATAAAGTGAGTATCTTTTGACTAAATCCCGTAATTACTTTGTTGAGGTTAGTATCGATACTTACTGAACATATAAGGTCGGTTGCACTCATACTACACTTATGCATCTTGCGTGCAGATTTCAGAGCTGAGTTGTGTCGGAGTTTGAGAAGCATTGAATACATGTCAGCATTCCAATTAATAGCTATCATTTGTTCATGGTAGCTTAGGATCTTATATTTTTGTTTATGTATATTCAAACATATGATGTATTTTCTTCATATCAGTATTGTATTCATATTCTTAGTTGCTCATAACTTGTGACATCAATTCTTTGGTAGTTTGTATTAAATTTTGTATTCTTATTTTATTATTTATTTGATAATCTTCAGTTTGAGTTGTGTTTTATGTTGGATGATTCGTCTAGCATATTGGATTAGGTACCATCATGACCTGGTAAAATTTGAGTCGTGACATAGGGTTTCACAAGTAAAGGAGAATGATTACTAGAAAAATTAAGGTGCCTAGCTAAACAATCGGGTCAAATTTGAGGGGCTATATATGTATTTGGCATTATTATTATTACCGGTCTTAGGTTACACGCGTTGCGCGTGTACCTTGTCTCAATAAATATATATATATTTTATAAATATCACATACATATTATATTTAAAATTGTATTTCACAAAAAAATATTTTCTACTTAAAGTAGATCAATGAAAATTAAAAATTATATATATATATATATATATATATATATATATATATATATTATATATATTAGACGAAAGAAATACTCTTCCCTATTTGCGCACGAAATTTTCAAGAATTCCCTTTATTTGAGTGTGACTCGACTACTTATACCAAACCACGTCAGGAAAACAAACAAAAAATATTAACAATTAAAATAGAATAATTAAAATAGAAGAGGCAACAATAGTCAAGTAAAATTAAACCACGTTAGAAAAATAGGTCTCTTGTTAGCAAAAAACAAAAGACATAATCTTAGAGAACTAAAGGAATCAAAGAAAATAAGTTTTTGATAACATGAATACCAAACAAATACTATAAGTTTATTCTGTATACCACTTGTTTAACGACTCGGTTGGTCATTTCGAGTATTTTAGCCCCGACCCTCTATTTATTGCCTCCTCTATATTATATTGTGGTTATGTGACTTGCCGGGGTATTTGGTTTTGGTTTCGAGGGAGTTTTGGAGTGAAATGAGACACATAGTCCCTAAGTTGGAGCCTTAAGTTGATAGGGCTGACCGTAATTTTACTTTTGTATAGACGACTCCTGAATGTAGTTTTGACGGTTCCAATTATGGTGATTTTAGACTTAGGAATGCGTCCGTATGTTGATTTGAAGGTCCGTAGGTCGTTTCATAGTGAATTGGGGAAATTTATAAAGTTTGACAGGGAGTTGACTTTATTGATATCGGGGTCGGTTTCCAATTTCAGAAGTTGGAATAAGTCCGTCATGTCATTTATGACTTGTGTGCAGAATATGAAGTCAATCAGAGTTGTTTTGGTATGAATCGACATTAGTTTTGAAATTCGAAAGTTCATAAGTTCATTAGGCTTGAATCGATACGCGATTTATGGTTCTAGTGTTGTTTGATATGATTTGACATTTCGAGCGTGTTCATGTGATGTTTTAGGACTTGTTGGTATATTTGTTTGAGGACCCGGGGGCCGTGGGTGTAATTCGGATCATGTTCGGTGCATTTCGGAACCTTGAAGACTACTGAATCTTCTCCTGCTGGTTTCCTTGTATACGATCGCGAGTAGAGGTTCGCTATCCCTATCGCAAAGAGCTGGTTGGCAGCTGGTAAAATTTGTTCTATGCGATCGCGAGATGGGTTATGCGATTGCGAAGTTTGGAGAGTTAGTGAATTGCGAACGCGTGTCCTTGGTCGCGTCCGCGACGAAGGAAGAATGAGGCTGCAAGTCCAAGTATTTTGTTCTTCGCGATCGCGTGAGGGGTTTCACTATCATGTAGCTTGTAGAGTTTGTGAGTTGCATTTGCGTGTGGAGTTCCGCGTTCACTGAGAAAAATTTGGCAGACTATGAAATTTGTACTTCGCGATCGCGAAGAAGAAGAACACCTGAGCAGAATTTAAAGTTCAAAACGTGGGTTTCATCTCATTTTTCATAATTTGGACCTAGAGAACTCGGTGTGAGGTGATTGTTCAAGAGTTTCTCAAGGAAATCGTTGGGGTAAGTGATTCTAATCGGGATTGGGCTATATTTCATGAATCTATTGCTATTTTCATCATCTAATTAGTGATTTGAGTTGGAAATTTGGGGAGAAATTATTAAAACTTCATAGACTAAATTTTGGGGTTTTGAAAAGTGATTTGAAGTCGGATTTGAGTAATTATTGTATGGTTGGACTCGTTATCGAATGCGTGTTCAGATTTTATAATTTTGGTCGAGTTCCGAGACGCGAGTCGGGTTGACTTTTATTTCTTTACAAAGATCGTAACTTTATTATTCGAAATAGTTTTCTATAGTTTATATTTATGGTATGAAGTTGTTTTGGCTCGATTTGAGCCATTCGAAATTGGATAATCGAGGGAAAGGCCTACTAGTAGATTGAGTTAGCGTGTTTTGAGGTAAGTGTCTTGCCTAACTTTGTGTGGGGAAATTACCCCTTAGGATTGGTGTTGTTTTCTGATAATTGTGATGTGTGGAAGCCATGTACGCAAGGTGACTCGTGCGTACACGGGTTAAATATGGCGTACACTAGCTAAATGTGGAAATTTACTGGTTTTATCTATGTAGATTCCTTTCATGCCTTAATTGAGTTATCGTAACATGTTATATTCATCATCATTAGTCTATTTTAACATGGTCTACTTGACTTATCTCTTACTTGTAATTGCTCTACATGTTTTGTTGAAGTTCTCTGTTCCTTTATTTCATATTCATTATTTAACCATTGAATTCTTTACTTGAAGTTGTTATTCTTGGAATATCTTGGTGTTAAAATAAGTATTGAGTTATAAAGGTCGTGATTCACTTTGAGTCAACGTGTTAAGTTGTGAAATACTATTCTTGTTGAGTTATTCACTTCTGGTTGTTATTTTTGAGACTCTTGTATACATTGTGGTTGAGCCATAGGCTATTTATTGTGAAACAACGTTATTGTTGCCTTCTTTGGCGAGTTGTGATATTGGACACTTGAGATGCGATTTGTGATACGTTGTGATGTTGATTGCATGTAGTGGTATAAGGTTTTGTTTTGAAACGCATGAGGTGAGATAAGGTGAGCTTGATACGCGTGACTAGTAGGGAAACTACTAGAAGCCACGCGGTGTGATAAGATGGGCTAAACGCGGGATGCTATTTCGGGAAAAATTATTTTCAAAACTAAATGCAAGGCTCCCGCGGTGATATAAGAAAAGTTTGTGAATTATTCGTGTGATTTGAGACTACGAGGCGGTACCTCGGTAGTGACTTTTGTTGGTATTTCTCTATTACTTTACTTGTGTTTAGTTGCTTTGTTTCCTTGGCATAACACTCCTTGTTTTCTTCCGTGATGCATTAACTGCTTTAGTTCTGTGTAGTAAATTTTGGTATATTCCTAGTTTCATTTCCATTGTTATTGTTATTGCATTGTTAAATTACTCATTATGTCTCTTATTTATTCCAGAAGGGCCTTAACCTGACCTCATCACTACTCTACCGAGGTTAGGCTTGACACTTACTTGGTACCGTTGTGGTGTACTCATGCTATGCTTCTGCACTTCTTTTGTGCAGATCCAGGTACCTTCTACCGGTCCAGGCATCAGTGAGTTGAGTTCGTACTTGGAGACTTCAAGGTACACATGCCGGCGTCCGCAGGCCTCGGTGTCACCCTCTATCTATTTCTATATCTTCCTTCTTTTATTAGATACAATTGTATATGGATGATTATGACACCTTTGTAGAGCTTGTGACTCGATATCACCAGGTTTTGGGAAATTGTATATGCTAAGTTGTGGAGTCTTCTTTATTAAAATTGTTGTGTATTTGACAGTATACTTGTTATTTCAGTTATTTTTGCATGTTTGTTAGGCTTACCTAGTCTTAGAGACTAGGTTCCATCACGATATCCTACAGAGGGAAATTGAGGCCATGACATGTTGGTATCAGAGCTCTAGGTTATTGGTGTTAGAGACCTAGTCATAGAGACTAGCTCTAGAAAGTTTAGTAGAGTCTCGTGGATCGGTACAGAGATTGTCTGTACTTATATTCAGGAGGCTATGGAACTGTTGGGAAAAGTTTCACTACTTTATTCCTTATCATGCGAATTTGTTGACTTCGGAATTCTAGATCTCTGTCTTTCTATTCTCTCACAGATGGTATGGACACGCACGACTGGATCTGATGATCAGACACCCGCGCTCCCTGCTAGATCTGCGAGAGGCAGAGGCAGAGGCTAAGGACAGGAACGCGGTGTATCCAGAGCACCTGCCCGAGCTTCTACAGAGAAGCCACCAGTAGCTCTAGTTGGATGATAGACACCTAAGATGCCTGTTACTACCCCTGCACTTCAGGAGACTCTCGCCCAGGTTTTGAGAATGTTTGGTACTCTAGCTCAAGCGGGGTTGATTCCACTTGCTCGTGCCACATCTCAGGCCAGGGGAGGAGCACAGACTCCTACAGCTTGTACCCCAGAGCAGCGGGTCTAGGTTGAGCAGGTCTCAAAGGTCACACTAGTGCAGTTGGTTGTCCCAATTTAGCCCGAGGTTAGGGTAGCAGCATCCGAGGAGGAGCGGATCAAGCTCGACAGGTACAAAAAGTACCACCCTCCTACTTTCAGCGGGTTAGATTCAGAGGATGCTCAGGGTTTTCTTAAGGAGTGCCACCGCATCCTCCGTACTATGGGTATTATGGAGTCAAGTGGGGCTGCTTTCACTATATTCCAGCGTAAGGGAGTGGCTTATCAGTGGTGGCGAGCGTATGGGCTGGGTAGCCCTGCCGAGGCAGCTTCACTCACCTGGGCTCAGTTCTCAGAGGTGTTCATGAGGGAGTTTGTTACTAGTGTCTTAGGGTTGCATGGCACATAGAGTTTGAACAGTTACACCAGGGTGCTATGACCGTATCAGAGTATGTAGTCTGGTTCAACGAGTTGTCCAAACATGCACCTGCATTAGTTTCCACTGTCATAGAGCGAGTTTGCCAATTTATCGAGGGGCTAAACCCTGGTATTAGATTCACCATGGATCGAGAGTTGGAGACTGGCATCCCATACCAGCAGGCTTTGGAGACGCTCGGAGATTGGAGGGTATGTGGGCCTGGGAGAGCGATGAGAAGGAGGCCAAGAGGCCTCGAGATTCTGGCACATATAGTGGACCTCGTGCCCTTGTTGCAACCCGTCATGGTAGAGGCTACGTGAGCCGTCCTATTCATTTAGCACTCCCAACTTCTAACGGTGTTTCGGCCACTCCCAGGTCTCAGGTCGCCCATTATGCATTGCCACTATCTAGTGTACCTCTTGCACGGGGTGCTTTCAACGATCAATCCTGCCAATCAGGCCCGAGCCAGTTCTAGCAGCCACGTCCTCCGAGAGCTTGTTTTGAGTGTGGCGACACCGTCATATGGTGAGGGACTGCCCTAGACTCAGGTGGGTTGCACCTCTACAGACTGGGGTGCTTTTAGCGGTCAGTCCAGCCGATCAGGCCTGAGCCAGTTGTAGCAGCCACATCCTCCGAGAGCTTGTTTTGAATGTGGTGACACTCGTCATGTGGTGAGCGATTGCCCCAGACTCAGGTGGGGTGCACCTCTACAGACTACTTAGGCCCCGCGTATTCCATAGGTCCTCAGGCTTCTCAGGCCGTGATTACTGCACCGGTTGCCACTCCACCTGCATAGCCAGCCAGAGGTGGAGGTCGGGTGGGTAGAGGTCGCCCTAGAGGGGGAGGCCATGCCATATGTTATGCTCTTCTGACTAGGACGGAGGCGATTGCATCCGACTCAGTTATCACAGGTATGGTTCGGTTTGTCATAGAGATGCATCAATCTTATTTGATCCATGCTCCACTTATTCCTATGTATCATCTTACTTTGCTATATATTTGGGTATATCCCGTGCTTCTTTGAGTTCTCCTATCTATGTGTCCATGCCTGTGGGAAATTCCATTGTTGCTGACCGTGTGTCTCGATCGTGTTCAGTTGTTCTGGGTGGTTTTGAGACTAGAGTCGACCTATTGTTGCTCAGTATGGTTGATTTTGATGTTATCTTGGGTATGGACCGGTTGTCGTCCTATCATGCTATTCTTGATTGTCACGCCAAGACGGTGACATTGGTTGTGCCAGGTTTGCCACGGTTAGAGTGTATGGGTACTTTGGATTATGTTCCTAGTAGTGTGGTGTCTTTCCTTAAGGCGCATCATATTGCTGGAAAAAAGGGTGTGACGAGTATCTGGCCTTTGTGAGAGATGTGAGTGTTGATACTCCTACCGTTGAGTCAGTTCCGGTAGTGACGGATTATCCAGATGTATTTCCAGCGGATCTTCCGGGCATATTTCCCGATAGGGATATCGATTTTGGTATTGATTTATTGTTGGGAACTCAACCCATTTTATTCCACCATATCGTATAGCCCTAGTGGAGTTAAAAGAGTTAAAGTAAGAGTTGCAAGAATTGCTTTATAAGGGTTTCATTCAGCCTAGTATATCATCTTGGGGTGCTCCGGAAGAAGGATGGTTCTATGTGCATGTGTATTAATTATCGATAATTGAACAAAGTTACAGTGAAGAACATGTATCCATTGCCACACATTGATGACCTATTTGATCAACTACAGGGTGCCAGAGTGTTCGGGAGCCGGATATTCCAAATACTGCCTTCAGGACTCGGTATGGTCATTACGAGTTCTTTGTGATGTCATTTGGGCTGACCAACGCCCCAGTAGCATTCATACACTTGATGAACAATGTATTCCAGCCCTATCTTGACTCATTCGTCATTGTGTTTATTGACGACATCTTGGTGTACTCCCGGACTTAGCAGGATCATGAGTAGCACCCGAGGAGCGTGCTTCATACCTTGAGAGAAAAGAAGTTGTATGCAAAATTTTTTAGAGTGTGCATTCTGGCTTGATTTAGTGGAAATTTGGGGACACGTAGTGTCGAGTGAGGGGATCAAGGTATATCTGAAGAAGATTGAAGCAGTGCAGAGTTGGCCCAGACCGTCTTCAGCCATTGAGATCCGAAGTTTTCTTAGTTTGGCAGGGTATTACCGTCGATTCGTAGAGGGTTTCTGGTCTATTACAACACCTATAACCAGATTGACCCAGAAGGGTGCTCCATTCAGGTGGACCAAAGAGTGTGAGGAGAGCTTTCAAAAGCTCAAGACAACTTTGACTATAGCCCAGTGTTGGTGTTGCCTTCGGGTTCGGGGTCTTATACTGTGTACTGTGATGCGTCGCGTGTTGGCCTCGATGCAGTGTTGATGCAAGATGGCAGGGTGATTGCCTATGCATCTAGACAATTGAAGGTGCATGAAAAGAACTATCTTGTCCACGACCTTGAGTTAACAACTATTGTTCATGCCTTGAAGATTTGGTGGCACTATTTGTACAATGTCCCTTGGGAGGTCTATACCGACCACCAGAGTCTACATTATTTGTTCAAAGAGAAAGATCTTAACTTGCAGCATCAGAGATGGTTAGAGTTTCTTAAGGACTATGATATCACCATTCTATATCATCCCCGGAAGGCTAATGTGGTTGCCGATGCCTTAAGTCGAAAGCCAGAGAGCTTGGGCAGTTTAGCATATCTTCCAACAGCGGAGAGGCCATTAGCATTGGATGTTCAGGCCTTGGCCAACTAGTTTGTTAGATTGAATGTTTCAGAGCCGAGTCGAGTTTTGGCTTGTGTGGTTTTTCGGTCTTCTCTTTACGATCGTATTAGAGAGCGTCAGTATAACGATCCCCATCTGCTAGCCATCAAAGACACGGTTCAGCACTGCGATGTCAATGAGGTCACTATTAGGGATAACAGTTTATTATGGATGCATGGCAGGTTATGTGTGCCCAATGTAGATGGTTTGCATGAGTTAATTCTTCAAGAGGCTCACAGTTCGCAGTACTCCATTCATCCGGGTGCCGCCAAGATGTATCAGGACTTGAGGCAGCACTACTGGTGGAAGAGGATGAAGAAATACATAGTGGAGTATGTAGCTCGGTGCCTAAATTGTCAGCAGGTGAAGTATGAGCATCCGCAGCTAGGTGGACTGCTTCATAAGCTAGAGATCCCAGAGTGGAAATTAGAGAGGGTTACTATGGATTTTGTTGTTGGGCTCCCACAGACTTAGAGGAAGTTCGATGCAGTATAGGTGATTGTGGATAGGCTAACCAAGTTGGCTCATTTCATTCCAGTGGTGACTACTTATTCTTGAGAGCAGTTGGCTCAGGTTTATATTCGTAAGATCGTCTGGCTTCATGGCGTGCTGGTATCCATCATCTCTGAATGGGATACGCAGTTTGCATCGAGGTTTTGGAAGGCCGTACATCGTGAGTTAGGCACGTGGGTTGAGTTGAGTACATCATTTCACCCTCAGACAGACGGACAATCCGAGCGTACTATTAAGATATTGGAGGATATGCTCTGAGCATGTGTGATAGAGTTTGTGGTTTCTTGGGATCAGTTCTTGCCGCTTGCGGAGTTTGCCTACAACAACATCTACCAGTCGAGCATTTAGATGGATCCATATGAGGTCTTGTATGGAAGGCGGTGTCGGTCTCAGGTTGGTTGGTTCGAGATGGGTGAGGCTAGGCTATTGGGTACAAACATTTTTCAGGATTCTTTGGAAAAGGTTAAATTGATTCAAGATCGGCTTCGCACAACCCAATCTAGACAGAAGAGTTATGCAAATCAGAAGGTTTGCGACGTTGCATTCATGGTTGGGTAGCAGGTCTTGCTTCGAGTTTCACCAATGAAGTGTGTTATGAGGTTCGGGAAGAAGGGAAAATTGAGCCCTAGGTATATCAAACCTTTTGAGATTCTTGAGAGGATTGGAGAGGTGGCCTACAAGCTTGCACTGCCACCCAGTCTAGCTGTAGTTCATCCACTATTCCATAGGTCTATGCTCTGGATGTATCACGGTGATCCGTCTCATGTGTTAGATTTCAGCTCAGTCCAGTTGGACAAGGATTTGTCTTATGTTGAGGAGTTAGTGGCCATTTTGGACAAGCAAGTCCAGAAGTTGAGGTTGAAGAAAATTGCTTCAGTGAAGGTATAGTTCAACCAGTCGAGGAGGCTATATGGGAAACAAAGCATGAGATGCATTTCCGTTATCCTCATCTTTTCACCACTTTAGGTATGTCTCTATACTCGTTCGAGGATGAACGTTTGTTTTAAGAGGGGGATGATGTAATGACCCGACTGGTCGTTTTGAGTATTTTAGCTTCGATCCCATATTTATTGCCTCCTCTATGTTATATTGTGGTTATGTGACTTTCCGGGGTGTTTGGTTTTGGTTTCAGGGGAGTTTCGGAGTGTAATGGGACATATAGTCACTAAGTTGGAGCCTTACGTTGATAGAGTTGATCGTCATTTCATTTTTGTGTAGACGTCTCCAGAATGGTGTTTTGACGGTTCCAATAGCTCCGTATGATGATTTTAGACTTAGGAGCGCGTCTGGATGTTTATTTGGAGGTCCGTATGTTATTTCAGCGTGAATTGGCGAAAGTTAGAAAGTTAAAGGTGTGGAAGGTTGGAAAGTTTGAACGGGAGTTGATTTTATTGATATCGGGGTCTATTTTCGATTATGGAGGTTGGAATAAGTCTGTCATGTCATTTATGACTTGTGTGCAAAATTTAAAGTCAATCAGTGTTATTTTGGTATGAATCGACATTAGTTTTGAAATTCGGAAGTTTATAAGTTCATTAGGCTTGAATCGATGCGCGATCTATGGTTCTAGTGTTGTTTGATGTAATTTGAAGCTTCAAGTATGTACATATGATATTTTAGGACTTGTTCGTATGTTTGGTTGAGGTCCCGAGTGCCTCGGGTGTAATTCGGATCATGTTCGGCGCATTTTGGAACCTTGAAGACTGCTGAATCAACAGGTTCTGGTTTCTTTGTACACGATCGCGAGTGGAGGTTCGTGATCGCGAAGAGATATTTGGAAACTGGTGAAATTTGTTCTATGAGATCCCGAGATGGGTTACGCGATTGGGAAGTTTGGAGAGTCTGTGAATCACGAACACGTGTTATTGGTCGCGTCAGCAAAGAAGGAAGGAGGAGGCTGCAAGTCCACGCATTTTGTTTTTCGCGAGTTGCATTAACGTGTGGAGTTCCGCGTTTGCCGAGAGCATTTTGGAAGCCTGTGAAATATGTGCTTCGCAATTGCGAGGAAGAAGAACACCTGGGTTAAATTTAAAGTTCAAAACATGGGTTTGATCTCATTTTCATAATTTGGACCCAGAGAGCACGGTGTAAGGTGATATTTTGAGAGTTTTTCAAGGAAATCGTTGGGGTAAGTGATTTTAACATGGATTGTACTATATTTCATGATTCTATTGCTATTTGCATCATCTAGTTAGTGATTTGAGTTTGAAATATGGGGAGAAATTGTGAAAACTTCCTAGACTAAATATTGGGGTTTTGAAAAGCGAGTTGAGGTCGAATTTGAGTAATTCTTGTATGGTTGGACTCGTTATCGAATGAGTGTTTGGATTATGTAATTTTGGTCGGGTTCCGAAATGCGGACCCGGGTTGACTTTGATTTCTTTGCAAAGATCGTAGCTTTATTGTTCGAAATAGTTTTCTATAGTTTATATTTATGGTATGAAGTTGTTTTGAGGTAAGTGTCTTGCCTAACTTTGTGTGGGAAAATTGCCCTTTTAGGATTGGTGTTGTTTTGTGATAATTGTGATGTGTTGAAGCCGTGTACGCAAGGTGACGAGTGCGTACACAGACTAAATGTAGAAATTCACCGGTTTTAGCTATGTAGATCAGTACTAGAAACACATCATTTTACCACGAAAATATTTTCAGTGGCAATTCCCACTGAAATACAAAGGGAAAATTAAAATTTCTTTTCCTAGAAAAATAATAACATTTGCCATTGACTATCCGTGGAAACATTTAGGCGCAAAAATGTGCGTAATTTAGTTCCCTCTGATTCTGTGGGAAAAGTCATTAAAAAAATAATTATATAAAACTGAAATTATTTTCCAGCGAAGACAGTGGGAAATTAAACAATAAAAAAAAACGTTTTTACATATTCCCATAGACTCAGTGTGAACGAATATTTTTAAATTTTTAAAATTTTCTTATAATTATGAAAAAGATTTCCCATAGAGATTTTCCAGGGTAGTAGTGGGAAAGTTTTATTATTACACATAATCTTAAGTTTTCCCTCATTCTATTCACATCGTATTTTTCCCCTCTGTATCTCCCGCTCCACAGACGCTTCTCACTTCATTCCATTCCCAGGTAATTCGACCCCTCCCTCCCCCCTCCCTCTCTACTCACCCTCTCCTTTTTTGTTTTTGATTTCCCCCAAAGTACTTTGAAACCTAGGGATTTTATACTATTTCGAACCCTAGGTTTAAAAAAATTAATGTGAAGCGAATCAAGTTGCTCTCTTTCTTTTCTTTCTCGATTTCTTTAATTTGTAAGTCTCATTCTTCCAATTTCCGTAGTTGCTGATGGAGTTGTATAGAGATAATGTGCTTTTTGAAGAATCCAAGTAATAGGAAGAAGGTCTGCTAGCAGATATTGATCCATTAGTGGATTACAGATTCTTGAATAGCTAGTTTGTACTGTAGTCGATATGAAATAGCTATTCAAGAATCTGTAATAGGTAAACGCTCAAATCATAGATGATAGTCTTGAATGAATATTTAAGAAAACATGCCCCAAAAATCAAATAATATGAAAGGAAATTTAAGAAAAAATGCCCCAAAAAATGGATTTTTATTGTCGTTATTTTTTTATTGATGATAGTCTTGAATTTCAAGTCTAATGATTTTTTTTTGGCAAATTATACTACTAGGCGTGCCCAGTAGTTATTTTATTAATAATGGAAAAGAAAAGTGTAACACATAGGAAAAGTACAAATAAGGGGGACAATAGCACCAGTAGTGTTGCCTGTATGCCTTGGCTATATAATCACTCCTCTGCGCCTCACATTGCCTTATGATGGCAGCCTTATGTAGAAGATCTGCCGGCAAAGTCTCACGAGGGCATATAATCTCATAGCCATTTGGATGTCTTTCCAAAGGCATAGTACATGAGCAACCACATACTGGGCCAACCTTACATTACTAATCCAATGAGGCATAATCCTATAAAGTAAAAATCTTTTATGAACCTTATCTGATTATTTATAATGGGTTGGTTTTGCTGCAATCTTGGTAAATTTTCTGTATCCAGTGCGTAAAGATGCCGCACAAGATCGATGTGACACAAAAATAGGCCACTGCAAAAAGATATTTCTTTAACGGTGGACATGTGGATTAAGGCAGCTGGTGGCGTGCATAAGGGGAGAGTCTACGGCCTTGGATCAAAGTTTAGTCTCGGCCGTCGTACTTCTGAATTGTCTGGTTCTTATTCTTCATCACATTGCTCGGTTGATCTGGATTAGTTTGAGCAATTGAATAGGAAGGTAGCGAAGATTAAGGAGTTGTATCTTCAAGAAAGGGCTGCAAGGGAAGAAGAGGCAAAGTGAAGGGAGGAAGAAGATAGGCGAAGAGAGGAAGACGAAAGGCAAAGGGAGGAAGAAATGAGGCGAAAGGATGATGCATTAAGACTTGTCACTAGTGATGTTAAAAGTCTCAAGTCTCAGATAAACTCCCTCTTAGCATCTGGTGCATATTGAATTCTGGATTTTTTGAGTTTTTGTTCTACTCTATGTTTTGTTGGATATTGTTTATGAAATGGATTGAATTAGATGTTGTTTATGAAATGAATTGGATTGAATGTTGAATTTGGTATTTGAATGCTTAATTATATTTAGTCTTGTATTGGTGGTTGTACTTTCTGTTTGGCAGGTGGTGTAGTTCTAAAAATAGATTTTGTCATAAAAATATTTTTTAGATTTTTCACGGATTTCCCACCAACTCCGTGTGAATTCTGCCCATATTCTTTCAAGAATTTCAATATTTTCCACCGATATTCATGGGAATGTTCATAGAATTATTTCCAGGTTATGCATATTTCCCACTGCTTCCATGGGTAAAATAAAAGAAAATAGCTAAATTATTTTTAATACTTCCCATAGATTCAGTGGGAAACTTAAAAAAATTAAATTATTATATTTTCTTCCTCTTCCCACGGCGGTCGTGGGAAAATACACTATGTAATCCCACCAAGTTTTCGTGAAATCTTCTGTGGGAAACATCCTGGGAATTACCCACAAATGTCCTGGGAAATTATTTTCCCACCATCCATTTTCCCACTGAGCGTCTCCTCTAGGAATATAGTGGGAATATTCAAATTATACACAGATTTTCACCGATTCTTCTGTGGAAAAAGACTGTATTTCTAGTAGTGGATTCCTTTCATGCCTTAATTGATTTATCTTAACATATTATATTCATCATCATTAGTGTATTTTCACATTCTCTACTTGTCTTATCTCTTACTAGTTAATTGCTATAAATGTTTAGTTGAAGTTCTTGTTTCCTTTATTCCATATACATTATTTAACCGTTTAATTCTTTACTTGAAGTTGTTATTGTTGGAATATCTTGGTGTTAAAATTGGTATTGAGTTATAAAAGCCGAGATTCACATTGATGCAAAGTGTTAAGTTATGAAATACTATTCTTGTTGAGTTATTCACTTCCGATTGTTATTGTTGAGACTCTTGTGTACATTGTGGTTGAGGCATGAGCTATTTATTCTGAAACAACGTTATTGTTGCCTTCTTTGGCGAGTTGTGATATTGGGCACTCGAGGTGCGATTTGTGATACGTTGTGATATTGATATGCATGCGGTAGTATAAGGTTTGGTTTGGAAACGCATGCGGTGGGATAAGGTGAGCTTCATACACGTGGCTAGTAGGGAAACTACTAGAAGCCACGCGGTGTGATAAGGTGGGCTAAAACGCGGGATGCTATTTCGGAAAAAATGATTTTCAAAACTAAATACATGGCTCCCACTGTGGTATAAGGAAAGCTTGTGAATTATTCTTGTGATTTGAGACTACGAGGCGGTACCGCGGTAGTGACTTTTGTTAGTATTTCTCTATTACTTCACTTGTGTTTAGTTGCTTTGTTTCCTTGGCATAACACTCATTGTTTTCTTCCGTGATGCATTAATTGCTTTATTTCTGTGTAGTAAATTTTGGTATATTCCTTACTTGTTTCATTTCCATTATTAATGTTATTGCACTGTTAAATTACTCGTTCTGTCTCTTATTTATTCCAGTAGGGCCTTGACCTGAGCTCGTCACTAATCTACCGAGGTTAGGCTTGACACTATCTGGGTACCGTTGTGGTGTACTCATGCTACGCTTCTGCACATCTTTTGTGCAGATCCAGGTACATCCTACCAGACCAGATATCAGTGAGCTAGACCGTAGTGGAGACTTCAAGGCATATCTGCCAGTGTCCGTAGACCTCGGTGTCCCCCTCTATCTTTATTATGTAATGACCCGGCCCGTTGTTTTAAAAGTTATTGCCCCACTCCCCTATTTACTGCTCATTTTTGCTTTATAACTATTATGTAACTTGTCGGGGTAGTCGGTTCGGGTCCGGTAAGGTTTTGGAATGAATTGGAATACTTAGTTCCAAGTTTTAAAGCTTAAGTTCAAATATTGACCGGATGTCGACTTAAGTGCAAACGACCCTGTAATAGAATTTTGATGATTCCAACAGGTCCGTATGGTGATTTTGGACTTAGGGGTTTATTCGTAATTTTATTTGGAAGTCTGTGGTTAAAATAGGCTTGGAATGGCTAAAATAGGAATTTAAGTTTGGAAGTTTGACCGGGGAGTTAACTTTTTGATATAGAGGTAGGAATCTAGTTCCGAAAATTTTCATAGCTCCGTTATCTCATTTATGACTTGTGTTCTAAATTCGAGGTCAATCGGACTTGATTTGATAAATTTCGACATCAAATGTAGAAGTTGGAAATTCTTAAGTTTCATTAAGCTTGAATTGGGGTGTGAATTGTAATTTTAGCGTTGTTTGATGTGATTTGAGGTTTCAAATAAGTTCGTATAATATTTTAGGACTTATTTATGTTTTTGGTTGAGGTCTCGAGGGCCTCGACTGAGTTTCAGATGGTTAACGGATCAAAAGTTGGACTTAAACAGCTGCTACAAAAGCTGTTGCAATTTTCTCCTGCTGGAAATGCAGAAATAGAGCCCAGGATCGAAGCCCAGAAATCGAGCCCTGGGTCGAAGGCCAGAGTCGAGGGCCAAGATCGAAGCTAGGATCGAGGGCCATGATCGAGGCTCAGGATCGAGGGCCATGATCGAAGGCTCATGATCGAGGGCTATGATCGAAGGCCATAATCGAGGGCCATGATCGAAGGCCAGGATCGAGGGCCAGGATCGAAGCCATGATCGATGTCCAGGATCGAAGATCAGGATCGAGGCCCAGGATTGAGGGCCATGATCGGAGCCTTGATCGAGGACCAGGATCGAGGCAGGACCGAGGGATGCCTGGACCGAATTATAAAACAGGGGACTTCTTCTGTGCCATTTTTGACGAATTGGAGCTTGGGGAGAGGCAATTTTTGGGATATTTTCAAAGAAAACATCGGGGCAAGTGTTCTTAACTCAATTATGGTTAGATTACCCGAATCCATCATTTGTTTTCACCATTTAATTAGTGTTTTGAGATTGAAATTTGAAAAAATGTTAGAAAATTCATAGAAACGAATATTTGATATTTTCGTGTCGATTCAGAGTCGGATTTGGGTGAAAATGGTATGGTTAGACTCGTAATTGAATGGGTTGTCAGATTTTATGAGTTTTGTCAGATTCTAAGATGTGGTCCCCACATATATTTTTTGAGTTAATTTCAGATTTCTTTATTGAAAAATATAGTATTTTCTTATGAAATTGATTTCTATAAATTTTGTTGATTGTATCGAATTATTTTGGTTAGATTCGATCCATTCAGAGTCAAACATTCGTGGAAAAGGCATTCTTACCGATTGATTGAGCTTGGTTCGAGGTAAGTGGCTTGCCTAATTTTGTGTGAGGGAACTCCCCGTAGGATTTGTACTATTTTTGATATATGAGCGCCGTGTACGTGAGGTGACCAGTACATACACGGGCTAATTGTGTAAAAGCCCGATTTGTTTACTAAGTAATAACCTGATTTCCTTCTTATTTGAGTTCCATTAGCATGTGTGGTATCCGGCTAGACTAGAATAGCATGCCTACTTGCCTTAACTGTTTACTTGAACTACGTGCAGCATGTTTAGTGAATTTACCTATCTTTCCTTAACTGGTACTTAGGTTGAACTGTAGAATTTCGTGCCGTAACTATTGAATTCTATTGTTTGGCTACAGACTACAAGATGGTATCTCGGGAAATCCCTAGTTGTTATCTCTTCATACTGAGCTGTTGTCTTCTATGATTTCATTCTTGTTAAATTTCAGTCTTTATTTTACTGCGGTATTTCATTCTATATTGTGTAATTATATATATATCAGTAAGGCCCTGACCTGATCTCGTCACTACACGACTGAGTTCTTTGGCGAGTTGTGATATTGGGCACTTGAGGTGCGATTTGTGATACGTTGTGATATTGATATGCATGCGGTGGTATAAGATTTGGTTTTGAAATGAATGCGGTGCGATAAAGTGGGCTTCATTACTAGAAGCCACGCGGTGTGATAAAGTGGGCTAAAACGCGGGATGCTATTTCGGAAAAAATAATTTTCAAAACTAAATACATGGCTCCCACTGTGGTATAAGGAAAGCTTGTGAATTATTCTTGTGATTTGAGACTACGAGGCGGTACCGCAGTAGTGACTTTTTTTGGTATTTCTCTATTACTTCACTTGTGTTTAGTTGCTTTGTTTCCTTGGCATAACACTCATTGTTTTCTTCTGTGATGCATTAATTTCTTTATTTCCGTCTACTAAATTTTGGTATATTCCTTACCTGTTTTATTTCCATTGTTATTGTTATTGCACTGTTAAATTACTCGTTCTATCTCTTATTTATTCCAGTAGGGCCTTGACCTGACCTCGTCACTACTCTACCGAGGTTAGGCTTGGCACTTACTGGGTACCGTTGTGGTGTACTCATGCTACGCTTCTGCATATGTTTTTCGTGTGCAGATCCAGGTACTCCTTTTCAGCCATACTATCAGTGAGCCGGGATAGCTTTGGAGACTTCAAGGTATATCAGCCGTGTCCGCAGACCTCGGAGTCCCCTTCTACTCTTCCCCATGTCTATTATCTTCTGTAGTTTCTTTTTATAGACTCTGATGTATAAAAATACTAGATTTTTCTCCTGTAGTTTGTGATTCACGATGTTACGGGTTTTGGGAATGCTGTGTAGTATATTGAGGAGTAGCCAAGTGGCATGGTACCCAGTTATAGTGTTATTGCTACAGTTAGTTGTTAAATTTATGTTTTCATTTCATTTATTCCGCAAAATATTAGGCTTACCTAGTCGTAGAGACTAGGTGCCGTCACGACGTCATACAGAGGAAAAATTTGGTCGTGACAATTTCTATATCTTCCTTTTTTATTAGATTCAATTGTATATGGATGATTATGACACCGTTGTAGAGCTTGTGACTCGTTATCATCAGGTTTTGAGAAAATTGTATATGCTGAGTTGTGGAATCTTCTTTATTAAAATTGTTGAGTATTTGAGAGTTCACTTGTTATTTTAGTTATTTTCCCATATTTATTAGACTTGCCTAGTCTTAGAGAATAGGTGTCCTTACGACATTCTACGTAGGGAAATTGGAGTTGTGACAACTTGTAGATATAATACCATAATATTTGGGGAGAAATCAATGTAGCTTGCCCTTTGTAAAAACAAATTGAGGTATATAAACCATAATACTTTATATCTTGGTAAGCGATGAATCAAAATATGAAATTGTAAGAGGTAGAAAAAAAATACAAATATTAAAATAAGAGAACAAATTATTGAAGTCAGAATTGGATAAAACCTCTAAAGTCGACGTGCTTCTTTAAATGTTTGCAATTACCAAGTACTTACCTAAACATGCTTCAAATTGTTGTATCCACAACTAAGGAGATGCCTGCAAAAGAAAGCATGAAGAGGCTTTGCAAGTTTGCGTAAAAGTTAACAAAGTAGAACCATAATAGATATGCAGGAATGCAACAAAATAATTCATAAGAAAACACGAGCACAATATCTAGAATCCCTCTTGGACGAAATTTCTTGATTATGAGATTATTTTTGGGAAAATACATTTTATATAGTTGTTTTTATTCAATTTAAATAAGGAAAAAAATTATATAATTAAATCTTACTCGATTTAAATTCCTAAATATTAGGAGTTCGTGTGAGATTCAAATAAGTAAGAAATTAATAACTAAATTTTTAAGTGATTTTAAAGTTCTAAATATTCAAAAAATAATTAAACAAAATAAAAGAAAATTGCTTTGAAAAATAAAAACTACATTTGTCAAAGAAATAAAATTATAACTAAATTGCTTTCAACTACGGTAAAGTGTAAACCGTGTCCATAAGCTAAATATTCAGAAGTATTTTTCTATAATTTATAAATGTTTATTAACCTTGCTTGATGGTCTGACAACTTCAGAGGTAATCACAAATGTTATAATGTGGAGACCGATTCACAGGTATTACTCAACCTATTATCAACGGCCAGTGCTAAATACTCACATTTATTTGATGATTGCAGGTTGATGCTCAGTAATTCACTCATACATGGGATCCAACACATATTTCGGGAGGGGAATAGAGTCGCGGATCACTGTTGTTATATCAATGTTGTTTCTAATATATCAATGTTGCGTTATAACAAAAAACAAATATCATAATGCACTTCAAAGCATCTATAGCTAAGATTAACATTTTTAAGTTTCTTTATCATATTTAAGTTAACTGCTCTTAATTTAAATAATTATTAACTTCTTAGAACAAATTTATAGTGACAATCATATCTCTAATTAACGTTGTACGTTCATACGTAGAAAGAAAGGAGTTCAAATATAATTAAAGGAAATAATTCTAGTTCAAATAAAAAAAGATTTAATAAGCATTAGAATTTTATTTGATTTCAAAGTACTAAATTTCAGGAAAATACTTAAATGACAACATAAAAAATTCAAAGTCTTAAACATTAGGAAATAATTAAATGGCTATTTATAAATATCAGGGAATTAATTAAAATAATGCACACGGATCTAATCCTTCACTTGGTGAAAAATACTCCATGTGCTAACTCTTGTTCACCGATTTATATAAACCTTTTCAATGGTCAGCATTCAACAATAAATAACTTCCAATCTAAAAGGTAATAATAGTTTAAATAATAACTCATCAAATTTATCAAATAATTATATGCTAACTAGAAAGGTTTCTTACGCCTACTACTTTCAATGGTAAGTCGAACTACCATTATTAACGAAGTAAAAATTGGTAAAGAAAAATTATACTACATGGGTTCTTTATCCACACATAAGATAACCATGTACCAACCAGCCAATCCCATCATGTTCTTAGTTCTATTGAAAATGTCTTTTTTCTATCCCAATAAAAAGTTAAAAGAAGAAAAAAAAAAATACCAATAACCCAAAATCATATATAATACAGTAGTATTTAGTTGTTGCTATGCTAATGTTTGCTTACTCCCCCCCCCCCCTTATTTTTTAGGTCAATCTAATTGGAACTAGTTCTCCGTAACTTTTTGGTTGCTTTATTTGGTATGTGTTAGTGTAATTGTTTTTCATGAAATTCAAATGCTATGCTCTTGTCCAAATTATAAACTGTTTATAGTATGAAGATTATTTTATATATTTGCACGTGAATTAGTCATACTGCGGATTAGTATTCGAAGAGGTTAATTTTCCAGCAGATGAAAATTAGAGTTTGACTCCCAAAACTGAAAAATCCTCTTTGAATTTTATTGAAGTTGTGATATATTACATACACATCAGATTACTTGCATTTTATTGAAACTGGACGATGATGAGATGAAAATAGGACTTTTGTGGATATTGTTTCTCTATTTCCCTTGAGCCTCTTTAAGTCTCATATGTTTGTTATCTTCTTCTTCAGATCCTTTTGTGTAACGACCCGACTGGTCGTTTTGCTTTCTAGATCCTCATTTTCCTAAATAAGACTCTTCGTATGTGCTTTTACTATTTTATAACTTGCGGGGATGGTTAGTTCGAGATTTGGAAGGGTTCGGGTTGAAATCCGAATACTTGGTTCCTTAAGGTGGGCAAAAAGGGCTAAGTTTGACTTTGGTCAACGTTTTGAGTAAACGACCTCAGAAACGGGAATTGATGGTCCCAATAGGTTCATATGATCATTTTGGACTTGGGCGTATGTTCGGATCGGGGTTTTGGATGACCCGGGAGCATTTCGCCGCTTGATATTGATTGTTGGCACCTTGAAGGTTTTAAAGCTCTTTAAATTTGGTTTAGAGTAGGTTTTGGTGTTATCGAGGTCTGTTTGGGATTCCGAGCTTAGGAATAATTTCGTATGGTGATTTAAGACTTGGACGCAAAATTTGGAGTCATTCCGAGTAGTTTAAGTATGTTTCGGCGCGTTCATAGTAAGTTGGAAGAACTTGAAGTTCATAAGTTGATTAAATTTGGTTTGGGGTGTGATTTTTAGTTTTGGTATTGTTTTCCGCATTCTGAAGGTTCGATCAGGTCCGTCTCATGTTTACGGACTTTTTGGTATCTTTGGGCAGGGCCCTGGGGGCCTCGGGTGTTAATCGGACGAGGCGCGGACAAAGTTTTGGACTTAGAGGAAATGGCTGAAGCATCCAGCTTCTGGTGTAATCGCACCTGCGGAAGGCCAGCCGCAGGTGTCACGACCCAAAACTAACCCCTGCCGTGATGGCGCCTATCGTAGAACTAGGCAAGCTGACTCATTTCCAAAACAACCAATATTTTATTTTAAAGATAATTTCAAGGTTATTTGACATAAAACCTCCATTAAAAGAGTTCAAATCAAAGAAAAATAGAAGTGCAGAAAAGAAAAAGCCCGACATCGGGGTGTCACTAGTCGTGAGAATCTGCTACAATCTGTATAACAATGTCAAGGCTAACTCAGCCTAGAAAATAGCTAAATACAACTAGAGGAAGATAAGAGGGAGAAGAGCAGGGGCTGTGATCGCCAAACAGCTACCTTGCTATCTCCAAGAAAATCTGCAACCATAACACTCAATAACCGCTACCATGTCCAGCTATAGCTGAATCTGCACACAAGGTGCAGGGAGTAACGTGAGTATGCCAACTCAGTAAGTAACAATAATAAATAAAGATTGAGCAGTAGTGACGAGCAATAAAGCATATAACGTTCATCAGGAAATCTTAGTAAAATACCACATGCTTTTAAAAATCAGGTTTTGAATCAAACATCTCGTTTAAATCCAGTTCCAGTAAAAATCATTTAAAGATATTTATCCAACAGTTTTTCAAATGAAGGCTCAATGTAAAAGTGAGCAAAAATGATGAAATCATAAACAGCCCCTCGGGCAAAACATCACTCATATACAACTCCTCGGGCAAACCTCACAGTCACTCGTGCCACTCGAGCATACCTCACAATCACTCTTGCCACTCGGGCATACCTCACAATCGCTCATGCCTCCCAGTCACTCAGTACTCGGCACTCGACACTCGCACTCAATAGGTACCTGCGCTCACTGGGGGTGTGTACAGACTCCGCAGGGGCTCCTTCAGCCCAAGCGCTATAATCTGCACGGACAACTCACGTGCGATAATAATAAAGTATGCTGCAGGCGGGCAGCCCCGATCCACACTCATTCTCACAAATCAGTCCCTCGGCCTCACTCAGTCATAAAGCATGCTACAGGCAGGCAGCCCCGATCCACACTCATCCTCACAAATCAGGCCACTCGGGCATTTCAGTAAAATAGGGCATTCGGCCCAAAATATTTATATGCATCAAAATAGAGTCATAAAACTGAGTTATGCGGTAAACAAGTATAAACATGACTGAGTATAGATTTTCAATTGAAAACAATGAGAGGATGGTAAGAAACAGCCCCTAAGGGTCCAAACAGCATTGGCGCATGGCCCAAACATGGCATTCAGCCCAATTTACAGAAATTCTTTCTAAAATATATAAGTATCAAATGGTTTCAACAAAGTATGCAACTTTACAGTTGCTACGGGACGGACCAAGTCACAATTCCCCAACCGTGCACGCCCACACGCCCGTCAGCTAGCATGTGCGTCACTAAAAATAGTAGAATGATACGAAATTCGGGGTTTCATACCCTCAGGACCAGATTTACAATCGTTACTTACCTCAAACCGGCCAAATCTCTAACTCGCAATGATATTGCCTCTGGACTCAACCTCCAAATGCTCCGAATCTATTTACAATCAGTACAATACCATCAATACGCGCTAATGGAATGAATTCCACAAGAAAAACTACAAAATTAGACCAAAACCCAAAATTAGCTCAAACCCGGCCCCCGAGCCCACATCTCAAAATCCGACAAAATTTACAAAACTAGAAAGCTCATCCACTCACGAGTCTAACCATACCAAATTCATCAAAATCCGACATCGTTTGGCCCTTCAAATCCTTAAATTACTTTTTTCAAAATTTTCAAGCCTTAACCCCTCATTTTCACTAATTACCATGATTAAACAACGGAAAATCACCATATACACAAGTATTAGGGCTCAAGTAACTTACCTCAACGAAATCCCCTTGATTCCCTCTTCAAACCCCTCCAAAAGCTCCAAACACCGAGTTGCAATTGTGAAGAATGACCAAAATTTGCGAAGGGTTCTATTTAAGGATTCTGCCCAGGTTTTTTGCACCTGCGGACCCTTTCTCGCACCTGCGCTTCTGCATCTGCGGACACAGGTGCACACCTGTGCATTCCACTTAGCTGACCAGACTTCGCACCTGCGAGCCCGCAGGTCGACCCATTCTTCGCATCTGCGAACATTTCCGCATCTGCGAGCCTTCAATGCACCTGTGATCATCGCACCTGCGGTTCCCAATCTGCAGGTGCGGACACACTAGAATAGCAGCTCCAGCTGCATTTTCCAACTTCAACAACTCCGTTAACCACCCGGAATCACCCTGAGGCCCTCGGGACCTCAACCAAAAATACTAACAAGTCATATATCAACATACAAACTTAGTTGAACCTTCGAATCACTCAAAACAACATCCAAACACCAAATTACCCTCGGATTCAAGCCTAAGGACTTCTAAATTTTTCCGAATTCGGCAACCGATGCCGAAATCAACCAAACCACATTCGAATGACCTCAAATTTTGCACACACGTCACAAATGACACTATGAATCTATTCCAAGTTCCGGAATTCCATTCCGACCCTGATATTAAATTTTCCACTGCCGACTGAAATCGTCAAATTTCTAATTTCGCCAATTCAAGCCTAATTCTACCACAGACCTCCAAATCACATTCTGGACGCACTCCTAAGTCCAAAATCACCTAACAGAGCTAACAGAACCATTAGAATGCAAATCCGAGATTGTTTATACATAGGTCAACATTCGGTTGACTTTTTCAACTTAAGTTTCTACTTAAGAGACTAAGTGTCTCAATTTACTCCGAGTTCCTTCCGGACCCGAACCAACTAACCCGATATAACATAATATAGCTGAATAACACAAAAAGAAGTAGAAATGGGAAAAACGGGGATATAACTCTCGAAACGACCGGCCGTGTCGTTACAGCAGGTACGAGCTAGCAGAAGCGAGCCATCAACCATAGAAGCGGCCAAGCAAAGGCTGCCCAGGAATCACAGAAGTGGTGGGAGGACAACACTTGCGGAAGCGCAGATGTGAAGCAGACGATCGCAGAAGCGGGGAAGGTGCAAGTGCGACCAGCTCACCGTAGAAGCGGTCTCGTAGAAGCAAGCCACTGGTCGTAGCGAGGGAGCCAGCTGAGGGGAGGATTGCATCTGCGAGGCCCTTTCCGCAGATGCGAAGCCATAAATGCGGCCAAGGAGCCACAGAAGTAGAAGTCCTGGAGGCAGTGAGCTTCATTTATTACGGTACTTAGGCCATTTCTAACCCATTTCTTTCATATTTTGGGCTATTTTGGAGCTTCTTGAGAGGGGTATTCACCTAGCAACTTGGATGCAAGTAAATTATATCTAATATAAGTTAAATACATAGATTAAGGGTCAATTTTAACATATAAATTTGTAAAAATTATGGGTTTAGGTGAAAAATCTAGGTTTTGATAAAAATGAGATTTAACCAAGAAAATGGTTATGGGCTTGAGTGAAAACTATATATTTGAGTTCATGATGTTATGGTTAACAACTTTCTTTGAAAATTTCCGGAATTCGGTCACGTGGGCCCGAGGGCAAATTTTAGGAACCTTCCAATTTGGGTTGGATAATTATTCTAATAGTTAAATTATGAACTTTTGAACATGTATTGATTAAGTTCTATAATATTTGACTAGTTTCAGGTCGTTTGGAAATGAGTTGAGGATTTAAAGCATATTTGTGGATCGAGAGTGAGTTTGAGAATGAGGTAAGTCTCTTGCCTAGCCTTGTAAGAGGGTACCCATCCCTTAGGTATATTTTTGTTGTGAATTGTATGTGTGGGGAGTTACGTACGCACTAAGTGACGAGAGTCCATGCGTAGCTATATTCTATGTGATGTTCGGGTAGTCTTAGGCTTACACCATGCTTTGTTTGCTCTATTATGTTGGTCACCCATATTAATTGTCTTATTTAGAGCTGAGATCAAGGATTTTAAGATTTAAAGTCTCCTCTACTCTCATGGGAGCGGGCCATTCACCTCGGCAGGTTAATAGGTGCATCTATGGTCCGTGTTGTTCGACCCTGGGCAGTGCACACAATATATGCATATATTTTGGATCGGGTCGTACGACCTCGACATAAATCGTGCGTAATAATACGTGTAGCCTAATCTTCTTGATATGATTTTATTGCCTTGAGAGGTTACAATTATTTAAATGATGGAAATTGATTTGGGATTTAATGTTAGTGAAAGAAATATTTGTTTATCGCTTGTTATGGAGATTTATGGTTGTTTACATAACTCATGCTTATTTAGAATTTTGATATTTTATTGTTAGCCCACAGTAAGTATCGAAGTCGACCCCTCGTCACTACTTCTTCGAGTTTAGACTAGATACTTACTGGTACATGTTATTTATGTACTCACGCTACACTTCTACACTAACTGTGTAGGATCTGAGGTAGGTGCATCTGGACATCATCCCGGCGCGCACTCCTGATACATCGAGACTTAGCGGTGAGCTACTTTCCGAGCCGTTCTGCAACACCCGAAGTCTTTCTTTTGTATTTGCTTTCCGTCTACTTTATTTCAGAGAGTAGTGTAGTATTTTGTGTATTCTACTAGTAGCTCATACACTTGTGACACCAGGTCTTGGAATTTTGCTAGTAGACACTTAATGATTTTTGAGTATTTATTTCACTACACTTGATCTTACAATTTGTTACGTTTTATTTTATTAAATTTTCTCATCTCTTACTTATGTAATAATTAAAAATAAACTATTTCAAAAATGTTAAAAGAGTAAATGATATCACGGCCTTGTTCTTACAAAAATGATAAAACTATTTCACTACACTTGATCTTACAATTTGTTAGTTCACTGTTGGCTTGCCTAGAGGCAACGTAGGGCGCCATCACGGCCTACAGGAAATTGGGTCGTGACAACTTGATATCAGAGAACTAGGTTCATGTAGGTCTCACAAGTCATGAGAAATCCTTATAGAGTCTTGCGGATCGGTGCAGAAACGTCCGTACTTATCTTCGAGAGGCTATAGGGTGTTAGAAAACTTCTTTTTCTTCATCTCCTATCGTGCAGTCGATGTTGTGATAAGTATCTCTCTCTTATTCTATCACAGATGGTGAAAACGCACGCACCAGATGTACCCGATCATGGAGGAGCTGCTCCCTATGTCGCTAGAGGTCGAGGCAGAGGCTGGGGGAGGGGTCCAGCTCGTGGTAGAGAACGAGGATGTCCTAGAGTTGCTCCATCTATGCCACCAGTGGATCCAATAGAGGATCCTATTATTGAGGAGCAGGGCGAGGTGCCTGCAGCAGAGCCAGCCCTAGTGGATTTCATGTCCACACCGAGATTCCAGGAGGTCATGAGCTGTGTGCTACAGTTCATGGATTCTATGACTCAGGCTGTTTTATTTTCAGTAGACCCAGCCACATCTCAGGAGGGAGGGGGAGCACAAGCCCCTACCACTCAGGCTCCAGGTCAAGCAGCTGCCGTATATCAGACCCTGAGCGCACTACCCGTGGGTAAAGCTCTGCCAGTTGCAGCAGCTATACTGGGCTCATACCGGCTGTGGTCAGTGATCCGCATAGGCTATTGGACAGATGGACCAGGCTGCAACCTCCTGTCTTTGGAGGTGAGCGACATGAGGACCTCCAGGACTTTATTGATTGGTGCAGGGACAGACTGCACAACATAAGGATATTGGAGTCCCATGGGGTGCATGTTACTACCTTCCAGCTGGAGGGCAGGGCCCGTAGGTGGTGGCAGCCATATATCTTTGGAGAGATATATACCAGCAGGTTCTCCTCCCATGACTTGGGACCAGTTCACACGCCTCTTCTTGGAGAGATATATTCCACCCTCTTAGAGGGAAGAGTTGCGATTTCAATTTGAGCAGCTCCAGCTCTACTGAATTCTTGACAGCAAACGAGCGGAATACTTGACCCAGGAAAGGGCCATATGTCGATGACCGACTTTGAGGCGAGATTTTCTGAGTTGTCTCGCCATGCACTTATGATACTTCTGACCGATGCAGAGAGAGTGTGGAGGTTTGTGGAAGGTTTGCACTTTGCTAGCTAGGCCATTATGGCCCGAGAGGTTGAGATGGGAATTTCTTATGAGCTAGTTGTAGAGATAGCTCGGAGGATCGAGGGTGCACGTCAGCGTGGTCGAGAGTAGGCTACGAGGGATAAGCGGTTTCGGTATTCTAGGGAGTTCAGTGGTGCCCCAACTGGGGGAAGGGTTTAGTTCGTGAGGGGCCAGTCTAGCAGGCCCATATATCCAGCACCGTCGCCTCCTTGGGGTGCTCCAGTGAGGCCCTACTTTAGTGCCATGCTAGAGAGTTCCGACCGGCCACCTGCTATTCAGGGTTCCTCCAGTGGGTATTCAGGCCATAAGTGTCACGATCCAAAATCCAACTAGCTGTGATGGCACCTAACCTCACCCGCTAGGTAAGCCAAATAAAAAATAACCCGATTTAATTAATATTTAACGGACTCTAATACACTCCCCAAGGACTGGTAGTACAAATCATGAGCTTCTAAGATTAGAATTTACAGAACTGGTGTGGAATAAAAATACGTTATCTGTCTAAAATATGCATGAACAGATTAAAAATTATAAAGCTACCATGAACAAGAGGCAGCAATGACTGGAATGCAAGAACTTCTTCAGATCTAGCTCCCGCCGTACGCAGCTACATCAACATCAGAAATCAGCACACAAGGTGCAGAAGTATAGTATGAGTACAACCGATCCCATGTACTCAATAAGTAACAAACCTAACCTTAGGTTGAAAGAAGTGACGAGCTGGGACAAGGGTCAGAGTCCAACTCCAATAACTAATAACATCTCATAACAATACAATTTAAAGCAGCACAAGTAATAACTCAATAATAAATTGCTCAGCTCGTGTAAATTTCCGGAAAAATAAACATTTTCTTTTCAATTTAACAGTAAAAATCAAATCTTTTGCCAAAAGTCACCGAAAATATGAGTAAGTCTGAAACCTGTGATTTTTCTTAAAAACTTTAACGACAGATAAGAAATCTCATTATCAGATGGCATGAGGAAAAATACTTTTCTATTCCTACATATCAAGTATGCACGTCTAATGCAATGCAGCACAGTGATGAACTCATGTACTCACACTCTCAGAGTACTCAATCACTTAGTAATGTATATGGCCAATCCAGCACAGGGAAGATCCATCTCATATATATACATAATAACTGACATTCAGCCACTCAGTATTGTACAGGGCCAATCTAGCCCAGGAAACTCCATCCCAAATATAATAAATGATTCGGGCAAGATCCATGCCCAGAAAATTTTTAAATAAATAAGGCAAATCCATGCCCTGGGAAGTCCATCCCAAATATAATATCATCTGCGCTCACTGTGTGGGGTGCAGACTCCGGAGGGGCTCCTTCAGCTCAAGTGCTATAATAAGCCAATCTAGCCTGCTGCGGCGTGCAACACGATCCCATAATAATAAAGTATATAAAGCCAATATGGCATGTTGTGGTGTGCATCCCGATCTCATAAATATCCTCACAATCAGGCCCTCGGCCTCACTCTGTCATTAATCTCTCCAGTATCTCGGGCTCAAATTGTCATGAAAATCAACCAAAAAATAATAATATGATGTATCAATAATTAGCAACAGAGACTGAGATATGATATGAAATAAATGAACATGACTGAGTATGAAATTATAATTTAAACAAATAATTCAACAATAATATGACCTTTGTTAGTCTCAATAATAGCGGTATATAGACTCAGCATGATTTTTAACATGATTCTCACCTCAATTTCTTTAACACATAAACGTACGTGGATAATGCCAAGATTATTTGATTATAAAATTCTACAGAATCAATTACGTCACAAATTTCCACGGTGCATGCCCACACGCCCATCACCTAGAATGTGTGTCACCTCCAAACAATTCATATAACACGTAATTCAGGGATTCATACCCTCAGCTCCAAGTTTAGAAATGTTACTTACCTCAAACCGTGCAATTCTTTAGTCCAATAAGCCTTTTCCTCACGATTCGACATCCGAACGCCTCAAATCTACTCACAAATAATTTGATGCAATCAACACGAGGTGTAGGAATCAATTCCATAGGAAAATGCTAAATTTCACAATAAATTCGAAAAAGTCAATAGTGGGGCCCACGCCTCAGAACCCGGCAAAAGTTATAAAATATGAACGCTCATTCAACCATGAGTCCAAACATACCAAATTTACCAAACTCTGACATCAATTCGGCCTTCAAATCCTAAAATCTTATTTTCAAATCCCTAAGCCCAAATTCTCGAATTACACCTCAAAAATACGTAATTTAGTCGGAATATTCGATGATAATTCAATATTATTAACTAACAATGATCACAAATGACTTACCTAAAGATTTCCCATGAAATTTCTCTGAAATATCGCTCCAAGCCGTGCTCTTTTGCCCAAAAAAGTTGAAATGAGCTAAAAAAACAAAACTGCTCAATAAAAACACATTTCCCGTCACTAAAAGTCAATTTTCCGTCACTAAAGGTCCGCACCAGAACCTGCTTGCACCAGTAATTTAGGTTTTTATTAAAAAGTCTCTAACGCCATCACACGAACTCGAAATTCGACGATTCTTATTCCTATGAGTCACAAATAATAATACAAACCTGGTCGTTCAATCGAAACTCAATTTGGAGCTCATTTGCTCAATGCGATATCAATTTTGCTCGTTAAACAATTACCTCATGTTTCGCACTAAAAACCCAATCGCGACTTGATGAAATTAGACCAAATATTCCAGATCATTCCTATAATTCATTATTAAACTCCCGGAAGTCTTGAAATCAAATTTCAAACTCCAAAACTAAAAATGAACCTTTGGATCATTACATGCTTATGCTCAGAACACAAAACTCTTCCAAAAACTCTTCCAAAACTCATCCGAGCCCCATGGGACCCCAACAAAGTATACTAACAAGTCCCATAATATGACACAAAATTAGTCGATCCCTCAAATTATATTAAAAAATAATTAAACACGAATTACACCCCAATTCAAGCTTAATGAAAAATTAACAAATTCCAAATTCTACATTCGATGCCGAAACCTATCAAATCAAGTCCGATTGACCATAATTTTGCATACAAGTCATACATGACATAACAGACCTATCAAAATTTCTAGAACTGGATTTTGACTCTAATATCAATAAAGTCAACTCCCGGTCAAACTTCCAAACTTTCCATCTCCAACTTTCGCCATTTCAAGCCAAAATCAACTACGGACTTCCAAATAAATATCCGGACACACTCCTAAGTCCAACATCACCATACAGAGCTATTTGAACCATCAAAACTCTATTCCGGAGTCATTTGAACAAAAGTCAAACTTCGTTTAACTCTTTTCACTTAAGCTTATAAACAAGGATTGTTCTTTCAATTTAATCCTGAATCATCCGAAAACCAGAGTCGACAATTCACAAAAGTCATAATACACATTACGAAGCTTCTTAAGACTTCAAACGAGATATAAATGCTCAAAACGACAAGTCAGGTCAGACTTCAAGTCAGCAGTTCTCCGTTCTGAGGGGTTGTTATGAGTGCGGGGATCCTTGTCACATGAAGATGTTTTGTCCCAGACTTTGGGGTAAGGTAGTAAAGCAGGGTCACTAGCCCATAATTATAGCACCAACTGCTGAACCAGCCGTCCGGCCACCCAGAGGCGGAGGGCAGGTGGGTAGGGGTTGTCCCAGAGGTGGAGGCCAGGCATGTGGCTCTCCAGTTAGATTCTATGCTTTTCTTGTCAAACCAGATGCAGTGGCCTCAGATGCCGTGATCACGGATATTATTTCTGTCTGCGGTAGGGATCCTTCAGTACTATTTGATCCAGGGTCTACCTATTTCTATGTTTCATCTCTATTTGCTCATTTCCTGTGTGTTACTCGGGAGTCCTTGGGTACTCCTATTTATGTGTCCACTCTAGTGGGCAATTTCGTTGTTGTGGATCAGATATATCGGTCCTGCATTGTTACTTTCTGTGGTTATGAGACCCGAGCGGATCTTTTGTTGCTTGATATGACTGACTTTGAGGTCATCATGGGCATGGATTAGTTGTCTCCATATCACGCCATCCTTGATTTCCATTCCAAGACCATTACCTTGGCAATACCAGAGTTGCATAGATTGGAGTGGAGGGATTCGTCTGTCAGTACATCTAGTCGGGTTATCTCCTTTCTGAAGGCTCAAGACATGGCCGAGAAGGGGTGTTTGGCTTATCTCGCTTATGTTAGGGATACAACTGTAGAGACTCCGGCGATTGATTCTGTTACACCCTATATTTTCGTACGTAAAAATGCGTCGTAAGCAAACTAATGTAGGACCAAAAATGAGATAATATTTAAAAGTATATAAAGTAAGTTAATCATGTTACCTCTGAGGTTACAAATATTGAAGATCATGAACAACAAGTACAAAGAGGGTTGGACAGTTCAGAAGCTAAAGCAATTAAATAAAATAATATTTCGTCGAAAGTCGACAAGTTGGGAATGTTATAACATGTACCTTTGGGGTGAGACTAGGGTGATTAACATGATAAGGAGATTATGTTATGATTTATATTAGTCATATGACATCCGTGTGTTATGTTTTAATGTCAAGCGAGTTGTGGAACAAAAGTCGATGAAAGTCAGCACAAGTTACACTCATAAGTTTTACTGAAATTTTGGGTCAAATGTAACTGCGATTTTCTCCCAATATACTTAGAGTTATGGGGTGTTCCACCCATCAAATTAAAGATCTATGAGTCTATTTTCCAGCGCATTAAACCGTTTGTCAATAAGACATTGGAGTAAAAAGATATGGGCATTTGTGAGATACTGCGCAAGCTGCTAGGTGACAAGTAGGTGTGTCACCTACTTGCTTAAATGAAAGCCCAAAAATGGGCCATTTCGGGTCGTCCAAAGAGGCCTTTTAAGGGCCGATTTTCTTCATATATTAGACTTAAAATAGAGCATAATAACCAGATATAAGCTCTGCAAAGAATCCTCCCAAAAATTTCCCACAAACCCTAATTGATTTTCTCTCCCTTTCAAGTTCCAATTGGAGGTAAAACCTAGAGTTTGAAGAACCAAGATAAGAGCTGAGTTATCCAACAAATAAGGTGAGTTTACTTCTCTCTTTCATCCAATTTTTCTTCTGTAAATTCATGGTAAGTCGTTCTATACTTGTAAGAACTCATGGGACGGTGATCGGAAGCCGTGAGTTCGAGGTATTCACTTGTAGCGGACTGTTTTGTGTTGCTATTGGGCTGCGTGTTTTACTACTATTTTGTGGCGTTTTGGAGGAGGAAGGGGGTTTATAACACCATATAAATGTAGGGTGGTTGGCTGGTCGTTCGTCATAACATTTTCGGGTCGTTTGACACTACTACGGTGGTCGTTTTGTGTACGAAGAGATTGGGGTGTGTTGGGCTATTTTGTTGTATTTGATGGTGTATATAGGGCTGGAAAATGATGTATATATGTTGTTATTGTTCTGTTCTTGTATTGTTGGTGTTATCTTGAATTTGGAGGAAGTAAGGATTATAGGGGAGATGCTGCCCGTTTTAATACAAAATAGGTTTGTCGTTCGTTGTGCGATAGTTGTACCTTTCGTAACTTAACGATAGTATTATTATCATTCTTGTAGATTAAGGTGCGAAGAGGTGAGTTCAACTTGGTGATTGGAAAGATTGTGATAAGGTATGTTAAGGCTAAGCCTTCCTTCATTTTGGCATGATCTCGTAGCTACATGTGTTAGTAATGAGACAAAAAGAGAAGTTCATATTCATGAATTTATTCACACTATTCTAGTCTCATAAGTTACAATATTATTCCTTATCGAGACTCTATATTCAATTTTAGTATTGTCTTCTTCCAGTCAAGAGAGCAGCAAGCCTATATATACAGTATTACAGTATTTTCATTACCATCAAGCTATAATCGATGGGCAGGCCCCTATTGGGCAACCTCTGATCAGATGGAAAATTATATACCGAACCTACTGTGGCCGAGCGCCTATGAACGAGCCCAGCATGGCCGAGATACATAGCCTAGTATGGCCGAGCGCCTATGAGCGAGCCTACTATGGCAGAGCAGTTATATATATACCGAGCCTTATAAGGCCGTACAATTATTTTACTTACTATATTGAAGGAGTTGAGTCAGTATCAGCAGGTAAGTATATCTCCAGATCATCTTTTGACTCCCAGTTACTTCCAGTTATTATATTATCAGTTCAGTTTCGATTTTCAGTTATGTTATTGCCTTACATACTCGGTACATTATTTCGTACTGACGTCCCTTTTCCGGGGACGCTGCATTTCATGCATGCAGGTTCAGATAGACGGACGAGTAGATCTCCTCAGTAGGTGTTTTCCGAGTTCAGCCTGATCGGTAAGCTCCATGTCTTTCGGAGTTACCAGGTCTAGAGTGTTGTGTACATCTTATGTATATATGTATATATGTTATGGGTAGGTCGGGGCCCTGTTCCGATCATAGTACATCTATTAGTAGAGGCTTGTAGACATATCCTGTTGGTTAGTGCAGTATGTTGGGTTTGTAGGCCTGGTATGTATAATTTGGTGGTTTGTCAGCTGTAGTAGCTATGACGGCCTTTTCAGCCTAGCTTTATATTGATGTTTAGTTAGCGCTAGCTTCCATTCAGTTTTATATTTTGCTTCGCAAATTGTCTTGCAAGGTGGCCCCATGGCCAAAGTATGACATTATGTGTTCAGAGTCCCTTAGTCACAATTTAGTACGCCAGGTTAGGTGAGGCACCGGGTGCTTGTCTCGCTCCTAGGTTCGGGGTGTGACAGATTCAGTGCCCGTGGTCCGGGAGTTCTCCGATGTGTCTCTTTCTAATCTTACAGGCATGACACTAGATCGTGATATCAATTTATGTATTGTTTTCGCTCCAGGTACCCATCCTATCTCTATCCCACCGTAACGCATAGCTCCGAAAGAGTTGAAGGAGTTGAAAGAACAACTTGAGGAATTGCTAGCAAAGGGGTTTGTCAGACCGGGTGTGTCGCCTTGGGGTGCAGCGGTGTTATTTATGAAGAAGAAAGATGGGACTATGCGGATGTGCATTAATTACCACCAATTGAATAAAGTTACCATTAAGAATAAGTACCCGTTGCCGTGTATTGATGATTTATTTGACCAGTTATAGGGTGCTAGTGTGTTCTCCAAGATCAACTTGAGATAGGGGTACCATCAGTTGAAGATTCGGGATTCGGATATTCCGAAGACGGCTTTCCGGACTAGATATGGCCATTGTGAGTTTCTAGTGATGTCCTTCGGTTTGACTAATGCCCTAACGGTGTTTATGGATTTGATGAACCGGGTGTTTAGGCCCTATATCGATTTGTTTATCATTGTCTTCACTGATGACATTTTGATCTACTCATGTAGCATGGAGGAGCACAAGCAACATTTGAGAGTGGTGCTTCAAACCTAGCAGTAACAAAAACTATATGTTAAGTTCTCTAAGTGTGAGTTCTGGTTGGATTCTGTGGAATTCTTGGGGCATGTTGTATCAGGCGAATTAAGGTTGATCCCAAGAAGATTGAGGAAGTTCAGAGTTGGCCTCGTCCTACCACATCAATTGAGATCAAGAGCTTCTTGGGGTTAGCGGGTTATTATCGCTAGTCTGTGGAGGGATTCTTATCTATCGCAACACCTTTGACTAGATTGACCCAGAAGGGTGCTCCGCTCTGGTGGTCCGATGATTGTGAGGTGATCTTTCAGAAGCTCCAGATCGCATTGACTTTAGCACCAGTGTTAGTGTTACCTTCTGGTTCAGGGATTTATACTATGTATTGTGATACTTCACGCGTTGGTTTGGGTTGTGTACTGATGTAGGAGGGGGCGAGTTATTGCATATGCTTCACGTCAACTGAAGCCCCACGAGAAGAATTACCCGGTACATGATTTAGAGTTGGCTGCGATTGTTCATGCTCTTAAGATCTAGAGGCATTATCTTTATGGGGTGTCCTATGAAATTTACACCGATCATCACAGCTTACAGCACTTGTTCAAGCAGAGGGATCTCAATTTGAGGCAGCGCAGGTGGCTTGAGAATATAGTTGCAGATGGGTATGGGTAGTTTGGCCTTCATTTCAGCAGAGGAGAAGCCATTAGCTTCGGACATTCAGTCCTTGGCTAACAGACTTGTGTGGTTGGATATTTTAGAGTTCGACAGAATTCTTGCATGCGTTGTTGCTCAGTCTTCACTTTTCAAGCAGATCAAGGCTCGCCTATTTGATGATTCTCACTTGCTGGTTCTCAGAGAGACGTAATACAGGGTGGTGCCAAGGAAGTTACTATCGGCGGGGATGGTGTTCTACGACTCCAGGTCGCTTATGTGTTCCTAATGTTGGTGTCTTGAGGGAGAAGATCCTATAGGAGGCACATCGTTCTCGGTATTCTATACATTCAGGTGCTACAAAGATGTATCGTGACCTGAGGTAGCATTATTGGTGGCGGCGGATGAAGAAGGACATAATTGACTATGTGGCGAGGTGCCTAAATTGCAAGCAGGTCAAGTATGAGCATCAGAGGCTAGGTGGCCTACTTCAGTAGATGACTATACCTGAGTGGAAATAGGAGCACATTACTATGGACTTCGTAGTTGGGTTGCCGCGGACCTTGCGGAAATTTGATGTAGTTTGGGTCATTGTCGACAGATTAACCAAGTCGGCACACTTCATTTCGGTTGTGACCATGTATTCTTTAGAGAGGTTAGCCCAAATTTATATTCAGGAGATTGTTCGGTTGTATGGTGTACCTATCTCTATTATATCAGATAGAGGCCCTCAGTTTACTTCATATTTTTGGAGAGCAATACAGAGTGAGTTAAGGACCCGTGTAGAGCTCAGCACATCCTTTCATCCGCAGACTGACGGGAAGTCGGAGCGGACATTTCAGATTTTGGATGACATGCTCAGAGCATGTGTGATTGACTTCGGAGGACAGTGGGATCGGTTCTTGCCTTTGGCTGAGTTCGCTTACAACAACAGTTATCAATCCAGCATCGAGATGGCTCCATTTGAGGCTTTATATGGTCAGCGATGTCGTTCTCCCATCGGATGGTTTGAGCCCGGCGAGGCCAAGTTGTATGGTACTGATTTGGTAAAGGATGACTTGGAAAAGGTAAAGTTGATCCAGGAGCAACTTCGCACAGCACGGTCCAGACAGAAGAGTTACGCGGATCAGAAGGTGCGTGATTTATCTTTTATGGTGGGCGAGAAGGTTCTCTTGAAGGTCTCGTCGATGAAGGGGGTCATGTGGTTCGGAAAGAAGGGCAAGTTGAGCCCAATATTTATAGGTCCGTTCGAGGTGTTGAGACGAGTTGGGGAGGTTGCTTATGAACTTGCTTTACCTCCTACTTTATCGGGAGTTCATCCGATTTTCCATGTGTCTATGCTCTGAAGGTATCATGCTGACATGATCCATGTGTTGGAATACAACACGGTTCAATTGGATGAGAGTCTGGGTTATGAGGAGGAGCCAGTTGCCATTGTTGACTGACAGGTTTGCCAGTTGAGGTCCAAGATGATTTCTGCAGTAAAGGTTCAGCGGAGGGGTCAACCAGTCGAGGAGGCAACTTGGGAGACCGAGGAGCAGATATCCACACTTATTCAGCACTCCAGGTATGATTCTAGACCCGTTCGAGGACGAATGTTTGTTTAAGAGGTGGAGAATGTAACGAACCGACCAGTCGTTTTGCTTTTTAGATCCCCGTTCCCCTAAATAAGACTCCCCATATATTGTTTTACTGTTTTATGACTTGCGGGGATGGTTAGTTCGGTATTTGGAAGGGTTCGGGTTGAAATCGAAACACTTGATTCCTTAAGGTAGGCAAAAAGGGCTAAGTTTGACTTTGGTCAACATTTTGAGTAAACGACCTCAAAACCGGGATTTGACGGTCCCAATAGGTTTGTATAATAATTTTGGACTTAGGCATTTGTTCGGATCGGGTGTTGGATGATCTGGGAGTGTTTCAACGCTTGATATTGATAGTTGGAACCTTGGAGGTTTTAAAGCTCTTTAAATTTGGTTTAGAGTAGGTTTTGGTATTATCGAGGTGCGTTTGGGATTCCGAGCCTGGGAATAGTTCAGTATGGTGATTTAAGACTTGCACGCAAAATTTGAAGTCATTTCAAGTACTTTAAATATGTTTTGGCGCATTCAGAGTAAGTTGGAAGAACTTGAAGTTCATCAGTTGATTCAATTTTGGTTTGGGGTGTGATTCTTAGTTTTGGCATTGTTTTCCACGTTCCGAGGGTTCGAACAGGTCCGTTTTATATTTATGGACTTGCTGGTATGTTTGGGTGGACCCCAGGGGCCTCGGGTGTTAATCGGACGAGGCACGGACCAAGTTTTGGACTTAGAGGAAATGGCTGAAGCATCTAGCTTCTGGTGTAATTGTACATGCGGAAGGCCAGCTGCAGGTGCGAGCTCGCAGTAGTGAGACATCAACCGCAGAAGTAGCCTAGCAAAGGCTACCTAGGAATCGCAGAAGCGGTGGGAGGACCACACCTGCGGAGGCGCATATGCGAAGTAGACGATCGCAGAACTGGGGAAGGGGCAGGTGCGACATGCTCACCGCAGAAGCGGTCTCACAGAAGCGAGCCACTGGTCGCATAAGTGAGAGAGCCAACCGAGGGGAGGAATGCATCTGCGAGGCCCTTTCCGCAGATGCGGAGCCGTTTATGCGGCCAAAGGAGCCGCAGAAGCGGAAGTCCTAGAGGCAGTGAGCTTTATTTATTAATGGAATTAGGCCATTTCTAACCTATTTCTTTCATATTCTGGGAAATGTTGGAGCTTCTTGAGAGAGGTATAACATACATAGATTAAGGGTCAATTTTAACATGTAAATTTGTGAAAATTATGGGTTTAGGTAAAAAAACCTAGGTTTTGATAAAAATAGGATTTAACCACGAAAATGGTTATGGGCTTGAGTGAAAATTATATATTTGAGTTCGTGAGGTTATGGATAACAACTTTCTTCGAAAATTTCCGAAACCTTGGCACGTGGGCCCGAGGGTGAATTTTAGGAACCTTCCAATTTGGGTTGGGTAATTACTCTAATAGTTAAATTATGAATTTTGGAACATGTATTGATTAAGTTATATAATATTTGACTAGTTTCAGGTCATTTGGCAACGAGTTAAGGATTTAAAGCATATTTGTGGATCGGGAATAAGCTTGAGAACGAGGTAAGTCTCTTGCCTAACCTTGTAAGAGGGAACCCATCACCTTAGGTGTATTTTTATTGTGAATTGTATGTGTGGGGAATTATGTACGCACTAGGTGACGAGAGTCCGTGCGTAGCTATATTCTATGTGATGTCCGGGATAGTCTTAGGCTTACTCCATGCTTTGTTTGCTCTATTATGTTGGTCACACATATTAATTATCTTATTTAGAGCTGAGATCAAGGATTTTAAGATTTAAAGCCTCCCGTTTAAATTTCTTATGTGTGGAGAAAAATGGAAGAATTTTATAATAACTTTGAGAAATCTATGTTCACTCGCGTCGCAAGTATTTCGGCGAGCGAGATAAATTTCCTCTACTCTCATGGGAGCGGGCCGTTCGTCTCGATAGGTTAATAGATGCATCTATGGTTCGTGATTTTCGACGCTCGACCGTGCACACAGTATATACATGTATTTTGGATCAGGTCGTACGACCTCAGCACAAATCGTGTGTAATAATATTTGGAGCCTAATCTTCTTGATATGATTTTATTGGCTTGAGAGGTTACTATTATTTAAATGGTGAAAATTGACTTGGAATTTATTGTTAGTGAAAGAAATATTTTTTTATCGCTTGTTATAGAGGTTTATGGTTGTTTACATAACTCATGCTTATTTAAAATTTTGGTATTTTATTGTTAGCCCATAGTATGTGTCGAAGTCGACCCCTCGTCACTACTTCTTCGAGGTTAGACTAGATACTTACTGGGTACATGATGTTTATGTACTCAGGATACACTTCTGCACTAACCGTGCAGTATCTGAGGCAGGTGCATCTGGACATCATCCCGGCGCGCACTCCTGATACATCGAGACTTAGCGGTGAGCTGCCTTCCGAGCCGTTCTGCAACACCCGAAGTCTTTCTTTTGTATTTACTTTCTGTCTACTTTATTTCAGACAGTAGTTTAGTATTTTGTGTATTCTACTAGTAGATCATACACTTGTGACACCAGGTCTTGGAATTTTGCTAGTAGACACTTAATGATTTTTGAGTATTTATTTCACTACACTTGATCTTACAATTTGTTACATTTTATTTTATTAAATTTTATCATCTCTTACTTATGTAATAATTAAAAATTAACTATTTCAAAAATATTAAAAGAGTAGATACACGGTTAGTTCACTATTGGCTTGCCTAGCGGAGACGTTGGGCGCCATCACGGCCTATAGGAAATCAGGTCGTGACATTTTGATACTTTGTTTTTAATTTTCTAATTATGTAAGGATGACAAAAGGTAGGTACCTATATATGTTGTGTTTCTCTTTAAAGGTTGAGTGCTTCTTTTTATTTGTTTTATGATGTTGATCATAAATTTAATGAGAAAAAATTTAAAAATATAAATTCTTTGGCTATCCCTCAATGCTAACATATTAAGCTCTTCAAAGAATCAATGATCTCTAAAGATGTATCTTATTTATGACTTATTGTTGATTTGCTTCACGTACTATATGAACAAAAGGTTAGGCAGATGAACGAGGCAAAAAAGCTTAGAAGAGAGAAAATGATGCACCTATTACCCCCATGCGTAGGACCAATATTAGCAGCTTGATGTCACGATCCAAAATTTATCTAGCCATGATGACACCTAACCCAACCCGCTAGGTAAGCCAGTTAACCACAAACCAATTCAAATGATATTTATTAAGAAAAGAAATGATAATAGGACTGAACTGTTATACAAAAATTTCCAAGGACTGGTAGTACAAATCATGAGCTTCTAATATTTAGAATTTACAAAGCTGGTATGAAATAAAGTACATCATATGTTTAAAATATACATGAACAAATTAAAATTCTAAAGCTACCAAGATCATGAGGCAGCTATGACCGGAACGCAGATACATCTTCAAATCTAGCTCCCGCCGTGCATAACAACATCAACATCCAATATTTGCATGCAAGGTGAAGAAGTATAATATGAGTACAACTGACCCCACGTACTAAATAAGTAACAAACCTAACCTTAGGTTGAAAATAGTGACTAGCTAGGATAAGCGTCAAGGTCCAACTCCAATAACTAGTAACAGTTCATAACAATATGATAAAGATGGTAGAAGAAATAATTCAGCTGGTTGAGAGTTACGAAAAATGGTCTTGCTTTTCAAGTATAACAGTAGATCCCAAATCTTTCACCGAAAACCTCAAAATATATGAATAAGTTTGAAAACTGTGATTTTTCCAAAAACCTTTCAATAATAAACAAGATGTTTCGTTTCTCAGATAGCATGAGAAAAATACATCTTTATGCCTACATGTCAATATACAGGTGAAATCATGAATGTCACCAAAATCGGGTAGCATGAGAAAATGCATCTCTATGCCTGTATCTCAAGTACGAATGTCAAATGCAATGTATCTCAATGATGAACTCATGTACTCACACTCTCTCAGAGTACTCAATATTACTGTCTCGTATTCTCACTCATCATGCACAATACTCAGCACACTCAGTCACTTAATACTGTACAGGGTAGATCCAACCCAAACATAATAACTGCTAGCAACTGCACTCACTGGGGGTGTGCAGACTCTAGAGGGCCTCCTTTTGCCCAAGCTCTATAATCCGTACGGACAATTCACGTGCTGCACGGATAAATCACGTACTATAGTATCAATATCTGGATCAGCACGGATAACTCACCTGTTATACGGACAACTCATATGCTATAGTATCAATATATGGATCCGCACAGACAACTCACATGCTGCATGGATAACTCATGTGCTATAGTATCAATATCTGGATTCACACGGACAACTCACGTGCTATAGTATCAATATCTAGATCCTCACGGATAACTCACATGCTACACGAACAACGCACGTGCCATAGTATCAATAACCTCACAATCAGGTCCTCGGCCTCACTCAGTCATCAATTTCTCCAGTCTTTCGGGCTCACAATGTCATGAAACTAGCCAAAAATGATGATATGATATATCAATAAATAATAATAGAGACTGGGATATGATATGCAATGAATGTATATGACTGAGTATGAAATTTCAATTTAAACATATAATTCAACAGTAGTAATGACCTCAGTGGGTCCCAATAATACCGGCATTTACGTAAGTATGATTTCTAACATGAGTCGCGACCCAGTTTCTATAACACATGAAAAATACATGAAAAATAAAAAAATACAAGTTAATTGACTACACAACTCTAAGGAATCGACCGAGTCTCAATTTCTACGGTGCACGCCCACACGCCCGTCACCTAGCATATGTGTCACCTCCAAGCAAATCACATAACACGTATAATCAGGGTTCATACCCTCAACTCCAAGTTTAAAAGTGTTACTTACCTTGAACAAGCCAAATCCAATACCGAGCAAGCCAAGCGATGCTCCAAAATACCATCTCGCATGTACTGACCTCCGAACGACTCGAAACTAGCCAAAAGCAACTCAAATACATCAAATAATTCCAAAGGAAATAAACCCAATCGATAAAGGTTGAATCTTTAATCAAAAGCCCAAAATCAATCCAAAAGTACAACCCAGGTCCGCGCCTCAAAACTTGACGAAACTTATAAAATACAACAACCCATTCAATTACGAGTTCAACCATATAATTTTCACTCAAATCCGACTCCGAATCGATGTTCAAAACTCAAAAACTCACTCTATGAAACTTTAGGTTAAAACCCCCAATTTTTCTTTAAAATTCATAATCCAATTGCCAAAAACAAAGATAGAATCACGAAATATAATAAAAAATGAGGGCAGAACACTTACCCCAATCCATACGGTGAAAATCGCTTCAAATATCGTCTCAATCCGAGCTCCATAGCTACAAATATGTAAAAATGTCTGAAACCTTCGAAATAAAGTACTTTATACACTGTTCCAGGGGTACCCTTCGCGATCGCGATTACAAAATTTTGCAGGACAATTTTTATCCTATGCGATCGCGGTCATTTCCCCGCGATCGCGATGAACAAACTTCCATTTACCCCTTCCCAACTCTTCTCATACAGCCTGTAGTATATTAGCCATAACGTTTTGTACAAAACTCCAAATGACAAACGGTTTAATGTTTTGAAAACTAGATACAAAGGGCTACAACTTTAAATTTTTGAATCATCTCCAAATTTCTTATAAATTGCAAGTTATAAGATTCCAAAGTCGGGTCAGTGCATCAGAGATTTTCTTCTATGCGATCGCGTGAAGTCTTCCCAAGCCCTCGGGGCATCACGCCAAACATCCAGACAAGTCTAGAAACATCTTGCGAACTTGCTCGCACGATCAAATCACCAAATTAACACCCAAAACCATGAATCAGACATCAACACACATGAAATTTGAAGGGACAACTCAAGAACTTCTAGAATTACAACCAAGCGTCCGAATGCTATCAAACCAACTCCGAACGACCCCGAATTTTGCAGGCAAGTTCCAAATCATAACGTAGACCTAGTCTATGTTTCAAATCTCACTTAACAACATCAAAATCACAAATCACACCTCAAATCGACTTAATGAAATTAATGAACTTTCAAAATTCAAAACTAATGCCGAACAAGCCTAAAAACCTCGGATTGATCTCAAATTTGGCACACAAGTCATAAATGACATAACGAACCTACTATAACATCCAGAATCAAAATCCGGCCCTGATATCAATAAAGTCAAACCTCGATCAAACCTATGAACATTTCCAAACCTTCAAATTTCCAGCTTTCACCAATTAGTGTCGAATTCTTCTAGAAATATCCAAATACAAATCTGGGCATACACCCATATTCAAAATCACCATCCGGACCTAACGAAATCATCAAAACTGCGATCCGAGGTCAAATACTAAATAGTCAAACTGGGTCAACTCTTCCAACTTAAAGCTTCAACAATGAAATTCATTCTTCCAAACAAGTTCTGAAACACCTGAAAACTAGCGCCGACAATTCACACAAGTCATAATACGTCATACGGGGCTACTCGTTCCCCCAAACTACTGAGCGAAGTGAAATTGCTAAAAACGACCGATCGGGTCATTACATTCTCCCCCACTTAAACATACGTTCATCCTCGAACGTGCCAAGAGTCATTCCAAAGCCATCAAATCGCCGAGTAACCTTACCATGGACATACCCGGGGGTGATCTATTCTCAACTGAATATTCAAAAAGTGGTAAGTATTTATGGCGTGAATTCCATGTTGCCGTTTCTCGAGCCATGTCACCCTATTCCATATAGGCCCGATAACACAACATAACTGAAGATCATTACTTCAACCTCAGCCCATAAACCATATAATCCAATTTCCAACATCTGAAATTTCCCACAAGACCCGAACCTCGCATCTACACATTGTATAAGTATGAACAAGCTGTATCAAACCATAACCATAACCCAAGATGTGATCACATGACATACCACACAACTCGCATACTCGTAGCAAAATTTCCGATTACGGTGGCTGCTCAAAACATCCCAATACCGATAATAAACCTCATATCAAATAAAACCTCATTCTAAAATCTTCGTACACTGCCAATGATGAAAGAAACATGCAGAAACTCAGAACCATATATCAGACCAACAAGCCATAGAGCTCCCTCTCCTTCGACAAGAAGTATAGCTAATTTCTAAGTCGATCAACTATATTATCCTTCCAAATATACCGCAAACAAATCCGATATCACCCATTTTAGGTCCGATGACCTCATCTCATCACACAACCACTATAGTGATATGCCACATCAATACAACCTAAAACCAAAATCCACACAATCTGTGCACCAATAATCAACAACCTTAATGTACTCAATCATGGAAAATGACTCAAATGAGAGAACCATCTCGCAAGTTCAACAAGTGCCACCACAACCGCAATGCTACAAACACATCTTATGTAGTAGAACCAAGACACACGAATCTAACACAAAGGATCATATCGCGACATAGCCCAGCTGCACTGCGTGACCCTATCCAAACACAGGTCCATATGAAATACCTCAAGACACCATGCTCAAAATCAGCAACTACACACAATTTGATATCAAATACATGACGTGTATGACCATAACCACAAAGAAGAAAATAGCACAATATACCACAGGCCGGAGAGAACATAACCAAGCCACAATCAATCATTCGACACCCCAATAACCATCTCGCTCGAATCCCGCTACAAGACCCAAATAGAACCGCACCATGTGTGCTTACAACCAACAAATCACAACCCCTCGTAGCATAGATGAGTAATACATAGATCATATTAGAGCACGAATAAGCTCCACTCTAACCGAATGTCACATCCTCTAACAATAACAGTACGGAGTAGACCAATCCGACCCGGTGTATAATACACATCCTTGTTGGGCCTACCAATGTGCCCCAAATCAACTCTGGTCATCCACAAATAGATAAATAATCCTCCAAAAATCCACAATGACCTAACCATAAAATATACTATCATCTGGCTAGCTTTGGCCACATCTTCACCGTCCTCAACCATGAAACAATCTGCTTCTGAGAACTTCTGGTCTCCAAATCGGTAGAACACACGAATCACCATATCTGATCACATCTCTCATACATGATCATCCCACGAGGAATACATCTATAATTCTTCCATGCCACATAGCAAAATCTAAATATCAATCAACCAGGCGAGTACCACAATACCAATGAAGCATCCACACCTTCTGAAATGTACGCTCTCCTTAGGTAATACCAAGTAGTAATATCATTCATCTAGTCATCTAAAACCGCCCATGTTGTCTAAGAATTCATGCCCTTCTTTCAAAACTACACTGTGACCTTGCACACGCAAATCTTAATCCCACACAACATACCACATCTATCACGAATATGAAAAGTATGAGAATTTTATAAACAACTCTGAGTCGCAAGCAAACTACATACTCAATTAGCCATGAATCTTCCATTTGATCTCATCCAGGAAAAAATCACAACACGCAACATGCTCCTCATGCCAGCAGGAAATATACACCTCAAACCATGGTAGAAACCATTGTGAACACTTTGAAATCCATTTGCACATAACCCAGCTATCATAACCGAATCCCTCTAACTCAACCAAGTTACGCAAATCGCCAAAACCCAAGAGCATTGCCAAGAAACACCTGTAGAGGCTCACCACATCATAAGTACCTAAAGAACCAATCATATCCATTACCGTGTTGATTTAAGCTATTACCAAGTTGTCCTATTTCTCTGAGTTCCTTCCGAATTACCCTCAAATGGACACTTCCCTTGCCAGAACACCACGATCCTTAACCAAAACTCACCCCCACGAGATCCTAGCATAAAACCACACCGCCTTAAGGCTCATAAGCTGCCGTATTCCCTCTTAAGAAACCCAAACGTACTACAACCGAGACACCCACTCTGAAAAGACCTGTGAATCTAAAGTTGTTTTTTCACCTTTCTGATACTGAAATATAAAATCCGTAATGATATTAAAATACCGCAAGTCCCGAGACCATCCGATGCAAATCTCAGATTCAAGCCATATACTAATTTTGAAAAACGTTCACAATTACTACATAAAAATCTTGAATCCATTAGAACTTTATCAAGAGTCATCCACTCTACTTAAATCTCAATTACACCATCCAAACGGGTCTAACTGCCTATGATTAATTAGCACAACAACATCCCAAATAAGTAATTTTGCCTTAACGCAATCGAGAAAATTCATACACCGTGCAAACTACATCTGTCACGAATAACAACTCAACTCATTCCATGATTTCCATATACCCATAAAGTGTAGCATAACCCATATCCAGAAATTCTTTTACTCGAGTCATCCTCCCTCTCCACCTTTGCTAGTCATATCTGATTCACAAGTATGCCTCAAACCGAAACCAGTATAACACATAACCATGCAATCAAATTGGTGATAGCATACTCCCCCACTTGGCTCAAAGCCATAGATCAAAATACTCGATAACTCATAATACCCATACTTTATTACTACCGTAATACCGTAGGGAGATTCAACTAAGTCCTTTATAAACTCAGATAACACAAACCATATAGCACCTCAAATCATCTACTAAGCTCGTGTATATCCACGTGACGGTTAGGTCGACTTTCTCAACCAAATTCAAATTCAAATCTCAACAAATATACCCCGCTGGTAGAAAAGAAACTCTCCACACAACATTATAAGGATCACACCTCCGTAGATTACTCTGCAGGAGATAACTCACCTGTTTAGCCTCAAATTGGCATCTTGCTATACCCTTTCGCAGCTGTGATTACTACGCCATCACTTAATCTTCCTTAGTCTAAACTCACCACAAGACATGAAAATCTACTTCGTTCCACAATTAAACAACATGAAAAAACTTCCAACACACTCATAACTCGAGACTATACGTCACATCAAGACAACAATCTAGCACCCAATAGTCTTTTTTACATCTCAAGCAAACTATTCCTGTAACAATCAAACCATCTGAACACATTTTGCAGTCACATCATGCTCATCATATAGCCATCCAGACACTCATCGAGTCACAAATTTAACTCATAGGGATGCTACCGGACATATAAGTCCAAAAGTACGTGCTCACAAAACCGAAATCCCCATGCTCAAGATGCAGTCAAAACTCGGCCTCGAGTCCTCCAGACTTACCCATTATTAGCGCACCAAAATCAAACCTCGCACCTCATCCATTGAATCACAAGTCGGCGATGCATAGCTGATACCGAGTGCTCACATACGCATACGAATGCGTGGAGGGAATTCAAAGAGTTATATTTCAAGCTGAATCAATCCCCCATGATAAGGAAAGAAAGATGGGAAGTTTATCCTAAATACCCTTGTTACACCCCATGTTTTCGTACGTGAAAGTATGCCATAAGTTAATTGATGAAAGCTCAGGAATGAAATGTTACATCTCGCATTTTCGGACGTTAAAGTTTCATCGTAAGTTAATCGACGTAAATTTGGAAATGAGATTTATTTTGGGATTATAAGTATTACGCTATTTCAAATAAGTGATAAGTTAATTCGTGAAGGTGAGAGGGTAAGCAAATCGATGAAAATAAATTTCGTCGAAGTTTGACAATTTGGGATAAAGTACGGTCCGAGCTATAATACTCGATATTTATGGACTAGTGCCATACAAGGTACCACATGACCATAATAGTACGATGTACAAAGTGTATTAAAAGTGAGTGGTATTTAAGTAATTTGGGATAATATCTAATTATGTGAATAATTGGATAATTATTAATTAATGGGGAATTAAAGAATTAATTAAGAAATTAAGTGGTCAATTGTTGGATAAGGATGGGCCAAAAACGTGGCAGCAAGCCACTTCTTGAACATATGACTATTAGTTATTCTTGGTTAGGTGGCAGTAATATGTCAAGTACAAGGACACTTCATTTCTCATACTTTAAAGACTTGTACAAGTAATATGTTAAGTACGAAACACTTCACTTCTATTATTTTGAATAAAAAGACTACAAATCAGATGTGAGCCTTTGCACATAGCAACGTGAATTCTTACCCATTTCCTACAAATTCCTACAAGTTTTCAACAAATTTCTTACAACCAAACAGTACAATCAGATGCTACTTCATTTCTTATATTTTGTATACAAAGCTAATACAATCAAATGCTAGCAATTCCTACAAAAAACACCACAACCAAATTCCTACGTGATTTCTTACACTACAAATTCCTACGTGATTTTTTCAACCAAAGAGATTTTTTTAGCACATTAGCAACGTGAGATTTTGTGATTCTAAAGGAGTACGGTGCAACCTTTTCCAAGAATATCATATGAATATTTCCCTACTTCGATCCGCCATTACGTGTTGTTACATTCAACGTGTGTTAGAGGGATTGTCAAGAGAATCGGCTAAGGTATGTTAAGGCTAAGCCCTTCCTTCATTTTAACATGATCTCGTAATTACACGAGTTTGATAACGAGGCATAAAGAAAAATTCATATTTCGGAAACTACGTATATTTTTCTAGGCTTGTAAGTTACAATATTCTCCTTATCGAGACTTCATATTCAATTGAGCATTTTTTTTTCCAGTCAAGAGAGAAGAGAGTCTATATATATAATATTATAGTATTTTTATTACCATCGAGATATAATCGATGGGCATGCCCCTATTGTGGCCGAGCGCCTATGAACCAGCCCAGAATGGCTGAGATACAGATCCTAGTATGGCCGAGCGCCTATGAGCGAGCCTACTACGGCAAAGCAGTTACACATACCGAGCCTTATAAGACCGGACAACTATTTTACTTACTATATTGAGAGAGTTGAGTCAGTATCAGCAAGTAAGCATATCTTCAGATTATCTTTGATTCCCAGTTACTTTCAGTTATTATTTTATCAGTTCAGTTTCAGCTTTCAGTATAGTGCCTTACATACTCGGTACATTATTTCGTACTGACGTCCCTTTTTTGGGGGCGCTGTATTTCATGCGTGCAGATTCAGACAGACAGACGGGTAGACCTCCTTATTAGGTGTTTCCCAAGTTCAGCTTGATCGGTAAGCTCCATACCCTTCGGAGTTGCCGGGTCTAGAGCTTTACGTACATCTTTGTATATATATATATATATATATATATATAGATCATAGTATATCCATTAGCAAAGGCTTGTAGACATATCTTGTTAGTTAATGCAGTATGTTGGGCTTATAGGCCTTTTATGTACATTTTGTTGGATTGTCAGCTGTAGTAGTTATGACAGCCGACCCAACCCAGCTTTTTATTGATATTTAATCAGTATTCGCAATTGTTTTGCAATGTGGCCCACGGTCAAAGTATGACATTATATGTTCAAAGTCCCTTAGTCGCAAGTTGGTACGCGAGGATAGGTGAGGCACCGAGTGCCGGTCTCGCCCCAAGTTTATCCTAAATGCCCTATAGCCTCTCGAAGATAGGTATGGATGTCATCATATCGATCCGCAAGACTCTACTAGACACTTGCTCATGACTTGTAGAACCTATGAACCTACAACCTGCTAGGTGTCACGACCCAAAATCTATCTAGCCGTGATGGCACCTAACCCAACCCGCTAGGTAAGCCAGTTAACAACAAACCAGTTCAAATGATATTTATTAAGAGAAGAAATGATAATACAACTGAACTGTTATACAAAAATTCCCGAGGACTGACAGTACAAATCATGAGTTTCTAAGATTTAGAATTTACATAGCTCGTATAAAATAAAGTACATCATCTGTTTGAAATATACATGAACAGATTCAAATTCTAATGCTACCAAGATCAAGAGGCAGCTATGACCGGAACACAGGTATATCTTCAATTCCAGCTCTCGTCGTGCCCAACAACATCAGCATCCAACATATGCACGCAAGGTGCATAAGTGTTGTATGAGTACAACCGACCCCATGTACTCAATAAGTAACAAACCTAACCTTAGGTTGAAAGTAGTAACGAGCTGGGACAAGGGTCAAGGTCCAACTCCAATAACCAGTAACAGTTCATAACAATATGATAAAGATGGTACAAGAAATCATTCAGTTGGTTCAGAGTTACGAAAAATAGGCATACTTTTCAAGTATAATAGTAGATCCCAGATCTTTCACCGAAAACCTCAAAATTATATGAATATGTTTAAAAACTATGATTTTCCCAAAAACCTTTGAACAATAAAGAAGATGTTTCGTTTCTCAAATAGCATGAGGAAAATACATCTCTATGCCTACATGTCAATATACATGTGAAATCATGAATGTCACCAAAACCGGGTAGCATGAGAAAATGCATCTCTATGCATGTATCTCAAGTACGCATGTCAAATGCAATGCATCTCAATGATGAACTCATGTACTCACACTCTCTTAAAGTACTCAATATCATTGTCTCGGATTCTCACTCATGATGCTCAATACTTAGCACACTATGTCACCCTCAACATTTTCATCATCTGTGAAATCACCTACGTCATTATCCATAGATTTATCAACATCCATGTCTCCCTCTTCTACTTCATTATCTATAACTTCTTCATTATCTATCACTTCACCATAGTCTTCAACGGTGAAGTGTTCGAATTGATCGTAGTCTTCCGTGTGTACTATTTGTTCAATGTATGTTCTTAGTTCTTTAGAAGAGTGAAAAGCAAAAATATTTATGCGTCCTCTCCTTTCGGCCCCATTGGTATCATAAAATATCAGTCTAATTTCCTATGTTGTCCACTACAAAAAAAAATCGTACATGAAAATATAATTTTAAGTTGTTATGCAGTAATTACATAAAAGGAGAAAGAAAACAAGAGTAAAGATAATTACTTTCGTTGTTTCGTGATAATTTTCATTAAAGGAAGAATAAAGGCAGACAAAGAGAAAAATTAATGAACATTTAGCCGAATAGAATAAGGTGCAGATGAATAGAAATTGATGAAACTTTCATATGGACCACAGAAAAAAGGATGCCAGTTGGTGAATCTCTAATTTGCTTTATATTAATGATGACATTGTGTAACATTCATAACCTTCTTAGTATTCTTCTAGTTAACATTGTTTTGAATGAATTAATAAATCTTACTATAAAAAAGGCATCAAGAAGATGTAAAAATATCACGACCCAAAATCTCACATGTCGTGATGGCGGCAAGCTGATAATTCACAAAACCACGCATCTTTAAGTTTAAAACATAATGAAATAAGCTTAATTGTGAAATCTCATAATAACTGATAAGAAAATACCGCAACTCAATACAAACTTTCTCAAAATCCGGGTGTCACTGAGTACAAGAGCATCAAAATGATAACACAGTCTGACTGCTAAGACACTGTCTAGAAAGATAGAATAAAACTAATAAAACTGAAAAAAAGGATAGTCAAGGTCTACGGACGCCAAGGAAGCTACCTCAAAGTCTCCGAATAGATAAAGCTCCAAAGCTAGCAACCTACGTGCCCGGAAGAACCTAGATCTGTACACAAAATGCAGAGTATAGTATGAGTACAACCGACCCAATGTACTCAATAAGTAACAAAACTAACATTGGGCTGAAAGCAGTGGCGAGCTTAGATAATTACAGTCCAAATCCAGATGTATAACAATAATAATTCATAAAGAAATCCAATAATCAGTTTGTAAACAGTTCAGAAAATATAGACATGCTTTCAAGCAATTGACAATTTAAGCTCATCGTGGATAAAATTTACAAAGAATGATTGATATGAGGAATGCTGCATCTATATATATATATGTCAAAATTTCATGCCACATGTAATAAATCACAATGATAACGTCACGTTCTCATACCCTCTGAGTACTTAATCTCACTGTCTCGCACTCTACTAATCATGCTCAATCACTCAGCACTGTATGGTACCTGCGCTCACTGTTGGTATGTCAGACTCTGTAGGGGAGGTATCCTGACCAAGCGCTAACAAAATCTGCTGCGGCGCGTAGCCCGATCCCATCATAAATCAATAATACATGCTGCAGCATGCAGCCCAATCCCATCATAAATCAATAATACTCGTTGCGGCGCGTAGCCCGATTTCATCAATATCACTCACAAACAGGCCATCGGCCTCACTCAGTCATCAATCTCTCCAGTCTCTCGGGCTCACAACACTCATGCCAATCAGCCCAAAATAATGATACATGATGTAACAATATATAGTAACAGAAATTGAGATATGATATGCAAATGATGAATGCAACTGAGTGCATAACTGCAATTTAAGAAAATAACTCAACAGTAAAGGAACGAACGATGTGGGTCCCAAAAGTACCAGCACATAGCCTAAAAATGATTCTTAACATAAAATCACAGATTAAATTCTCTAACACATAGAGTAAACATGAATAATAGCAAGATTAAGTGACTACACAGTTTCACGAAAATTAACCGAGTCACAATTATTACGGTGCACGCCCACATGCCCGTCACCTAGCAGGCGCGTCACCTCAACACCAATCACATAACACGTATTTTAGGGATTCATACCCTATGAACCAAGTTTAAAAGTTTTACTTACCTCAAACCGTATAAAATCTACTCCAACAATCCCTTGCCTTGAGAATCGGCCTCCGAACGACTGGAATCTAGCCACAAACAACTCAATACAATCATCACGAGCTATAGGAATCAATTCTATATGAATAATCTAAGTTCTGTAACAAAAGTCAAAAATATAACTCAAAACGTCAACCCCGGGCCCACATCTTCGAATCTGACAAAATTAATAAAATTCGAATACCCATTTAACCAGGAGTCCAACCATACCAAAATTACCAAATTCCGACACCAAATCGTCACTCAAATCTCCAATTATTATTCTCCAATACATGGGTAAAACAAATCCCCAATTCCCATTTCAAAAACACCAAATCTATGGGGAAAATTCAATGGGTATTCAAAATAATAGATAAAAACGACCAAATGTTTCTTACCTCTCAAAATCTAGCAAAAACGCCTTCACAAATCGCCTTAATTCGAGCTCCCAAAATCCAAAAATGAATAAAATCTCGGAACCCTTCAAATATGTACACTGCCCAAGCATTTTGCACATGCGAAGCCATGGGTCGCACCTGCGATCCCGCTTTTGCAGAGAAAATGTTACTTCTGCGAAGTCCATCAAATCCCTGGCCTAGCGCACCTGCGGTCCCCTCTTCGCACTTGCGGGACCGCTTCTGCGGATAATCCCATTATTTCTGCGATCACCATCCCTACTGCCCAGCTTTGCTTTTGCGGAATACCTTGCGCAGGTGCGCTTTTGCTTCTGCGGATCTCTCCTCCACACCTGCGCTTCCCATCTCCCTTATCACTTTTCGCACCTGCGCTCACCCAGTCGCACTTGCGACCAATCCCCTCACAGGTGCGATCCCACCAGAAGGTCCCTAACTTCAGCAATGCTTCAAGTCTAATTTTTGATCTGTTAATCACCCGAAATCCACCTGAGGCCCTCGGAACCTCAACCAAACATACCAACACATACCAAAACATGATACGAACTTAGTCAAGGCCTAAAATCACATCAAACAATATCAAAAACACGAATCACACCTCAATTCAAGCCTATTGAAACTAATAAATTTTCAACTTCTACAATCGATGTCGAAACCTATCAAACCAACTCCGATTGACCCCAAATTTTGCACACAAGTAATTAATAACACAACAGACCTATTTTAACTTTCAGAACCAAAATTCGAGCTTGATAATCATAAAGTCAACTCTCGGTCAAACTCCTCAACTCTCCAAACTTCAACTTTTCTAACTTTTGCCAATTCAAGCCAAAATTTTCTACGGACCTCCAAATCAATATCCGGACACACTCCTACATCCAAAATTATCATACGAAGCTATCGGAACCATCAAAACTCCATTTTGGATCCGTTTATACATAAGTCAACATCCGGCCAACTCTTTTAACTTAGGCTTCCAACCTTGGGATTAAGTATCCCAATTCATTCTGAAACATCCCCGAAATGAAACCAACCACCCCGGTAAGTCACATAATAACAAATGAGCATAGAAGAAGCAAAGCAATAAATGGGGGAACGATGATATAATACTCAAAACGACCGATCGGGTCGTTAGATCCTCCCCCTCTTAAACAAACGTTCGTCCTCGAACTGGTCTAGAATCATACCTAGAGTCTCAAATAGGCGTGGATATCTGCTCCGCATCTCTTGCTTAGTCTCCCAAGTAGCCTCCTCGACTAGCTGCCCTCTCCACTGCACCTTCACTAAAGCTTTATTCTTTGACCTCAACTTTCAAACCTGCCCATCCAAAATGTCCATCGGCTCCACATCATAAGTTAAATCCCTATCTAGTTGAGTCGTGCTGAAGTCTAAAACATGAGACGGATCACCGAAATACTTACGGAGCATGGAAATATGAAACACTGGATGAACACTCGATAGACTAGGCAGCAATGCAAGCTTGTAAGCCACCTCCCCAATCCTCTCAAGCACATCAAATGGGCCAATATACCGAGGGATCAACTTGCCCTTCTTCCTGAATCTCATAACACCCTTCATGGGTGAAACTCTAAGCAATACCTTCTCTACGGTGCACATCCACACGCCCGTCACCTAGCATGTACATCACCTCAGCATCAATTACATAACACGTATTTCAGAGATTTATACACTCAGAACCAAGTTTAGAAGTGTTACTTACCTCAAACCTTGCAAAACTCTACTCCAACAAGCCCTTGCCTTGAGAATCATCCTCCGAACGACTCGAATCTGGCCACAAACAACTCAATACAATCAACACAAGCTATGGGAATCAATTCCATATGAATAAGCTAAGTTTTGTAACAAAAGTCAAAAGGTCAACTCAAATAGTCATCCCCGATCCTATATCTTAGAATCCGACAAAATTAACAAAATCCGAACACTCGTTTAGCCACGAGTTGAACTATACCAAAATTACCAAATTCCGACACCAAATCATCACTTAAATCTCCAATTATTACTCTCCAATACATGGGTCAAAAATATCCCCAATTTTCACTTCAAAAATACCAAATCTATGGGGGGAAATTCAATGGGTATTCAATATAATAGATAAAAATGAGCAAATGATGCTTACCTATCAAAATCTAGCAAAACTCCCATCAACAATCGGTTAATCTGAGCTCCCAAAGTCCAAAAATGAATAAAATCTCGGAACCCTTCGAATATATACACTGCCCAAGAATTTTTCACCTGCGAAGCCAGGGGTCGAACCTGCAATACTGATTTTACAGAGAAAACGTCGCTTCTGTGAAGTGCACTAAAGCCCCGGCCTAGCACACCTGCGGTCCCCTCTATGCACCTGCGGTCCCTTCTTCGCACCTGCGGGATCGCATCTGCAGATAATCCCACTGCTTCTACGATCACCATCCCTACTGCCTAGCTCCTCTTCTGCGGAATACCTTGCGCAGGTGCACTTTCGCTTCTGTGGATTTATCCTCCGCACCTGCGCTTCCCAGCTCCCTTCTCGCTTCTCGAACCTGGGATCACCCGGCCGCACTTGGGGCATTGCACCTGCGACCAATGCCTTCGCAGGTGCGATCACACCAGAAGGTCCCCAACTTCAGCAATGCTTCAAGTCTCATTTTTGATCTGTTAACCACCCAAAATCCACCCGAGATCCCCGGGACCTCAACCAAACATACCAACACATCCCTAAACACGATACAAACTTAATCGAGGCCTCAAATCACATTAAACAATATCGAAAACATGAATCACATACCAATTCAAGCCTATTGAAACTAATAAATTTTCAACTTCTACAATCGATGGCAAAACTTATCAAACCAACTCTGATTGACCCTAAATTTTGCACACAAGTCATTAATGACACAACGAACATATTTCAACTTTCGGAACCAAAATATGAGTCCGGTAACCACAAAGCCAACTCTCGGTCAAGCTCCTCAACTTTCCAAATGTAACACCCCAAAAACTTTCGAAGTACTTAAGTGGTAAGCCCGGTAAATTTTGCAAAAATATTATATTTCATGGTGTCGGACTAGGCTTATGTGTTTGAGGATTGGATTGAACAATGCACCGAAAAGTAAAGAAAAAGTTTTGGCGGAAAAGTGCATTTCTGCCGCCTATTATGCGACGGCAGAATTACTCTGCGGATCGCATAATGGCCGCAGATTTAGGCAGTTAACTAGGCCAATTGGAAGCAATTATTTGGTCGACTATGCGACCGCATAACTGTTATGCGGTGCATTATGCGACCGCATAACGGTTATGCGGACCCCATAGTGACCGCATACATAGAAAGTTCTTTTGGCTATTTTGTAACCAACTATGCGACCGATATGCGGTCTGCATATCGGTTATGCGGTCCGCATATCGGTTATGCGATCGCATACCTTGTTCCGGAGCTCCATTTTTGGGTTTTTAAAACCCGACCCTATTTCGTTAAATACACTCTTTGGGATATTTTTGAGCTATAATCTGATATTTTAGAGTGAGAGAGATTGCGCTAGAGTGAGAAGGTGTTCTTCAATTATTGTTCTTCAATTCTTGCTCAAGTGTTGGACGATTAAGAAGGGAAGCTCACTAGGTCTTCATCCTAGAGGTAAGATTCTACACCCTAAACCCTAATTTCGAAATTATCTAAAAATGGTTAATTAGCAAGATAATTTTTGGGCATGAGAGTTGTTTATTTTACATGCATGTGATATCAAGGCATGTAGGATGATTGTTGAACTAAGAATGGTAAAGATTGGGTTGTGGGATGATGGAATCCTCCATAAAAGGACTTTTGAAATCTTAATGCACGCCTAGTGTTTGATAAAATGCTCAAATGAGCTAGAACCATAATCATCTTCCTAATTTTGATTCAATTTTTTATATTTCTAAAATAGATTGAAGTTGCTAAAAATTCTGGAATGTTTTAGAGTTTAAGGAAGCTCAATTGAGGTATGTTGGCTAAACTCTTCTTTAAGAATTGGAATTCCCAATATCCTTATAAGTCCGAGATGTTGATTATAAATGGAGTATTCCGATAAGTTTTGTGATGAAGATATATGTTCAATTCATGTTTCAAATTCTCTTATCTTATTGCATTATAAATTGAGGATGTGTCCCAAACTATGGATTATGTATCCATATGTTACAATTTCTAGTCGTGATTTATATGAAAGTTATTATGCCAAGTTGTGTAGAGATTGTGATTGTGATACACCTCCACCCGCATACATTGGGGTGAGGTGGCATGACCGCTTTGTGTGGGGATTATGGTATAGAGATTGTGATTGTGATTGTGATTGTGATACACCTCCACCCGCATATATATTGGGGTGAGGCGGCATGACCGCTTTTTGTATGGATTATGGTATTGTGGGACTGCACCTTCACCCGCTTACATTGGGGCGAGGCGGTACGACCGCTTTGTGTATAGTTTTGTTATTGTTGTGGCACCACCACCCACATACATTGGGGTGAGGCGGCATCACCTCTTTGTGTAGGTTCTTGGTATTGTGGTTATACATCCACCCGCATACATTGGGGTGAGGCGGCAAGGCCGCTTGATTAGGCAGCAAGGCCGCACTGGTTCATCATAATTATCTTGTATTTCTAAATTCTTAAATTGGTGTTTAGTTTTCATACTAGTACTATTCGACAGTACTAACGTCCCTTTTGCCGGGGGCGCTGCATCTTTAAATGGATGCAGGTGGTTCCACAGTAGGAGACATTGATCAGTAATAGCAGTACACCTTCTTCCCAGCTGACTTGGTGAGCCCACTTCATCCCGGGGTCATGTATCTTTTGTTCTTTATGTATTATGGTTGAGGTATAGCCGGGGCCGTATTACCGGCATTGTCATTGTACTCTTCTTTATCTATAGAGGCTCCGTAGACATCGTGCGGGTTGTGTATTAGTGCCGGGGAAGACAAAATATGTTATGTTGTGGTTGTATTACTTGTCCATTGAGACTTTAAAAATGATGAAGCTATTGGAAATGAATTGCTATTGTAGACGTGAACACCATTTTGTCTAATTAATGAAAATAAGTATTATCTCCATTTGTGGATGAGTTTGGGTAGAATAAAATCTAACAGGCTTACTCAGCCGGGTTCACTCAGTTGAGCGTCGGTCGCGCTTCTCGGTTTTGGGGCGTGACAAACTTGGTATCAGAGCCAAAGGTTTTAAAGTGTCCTAGGATGTCTTGGAGCCGTGTCTAGTAGAGTCCTTATTATCGGTGTGTTGTCGACCACATTTATAATTAGGATGCTACATGGGCATTTAGAAATAATACCCTTCTTTCATGTTCTCGATCGTGCGATAAAGCTGGTTGTAAGACTATTCCTCCTTTAACTCCTGCATTGCTCTAATTTTCAGTACATGGCACCTAAGAAGAAGGAAAGAACTGGCCAAAGAGCTAATGTCACCCAGGAGTGACAGTTGACCCTATAATTGATGATGTGGGTGAGCACCCGAGGAGTGAGAATATTCCTCCAGTTACTACACTGCCTGACTCTACTACAACTGATCAGACCGCACCTGTCCCTATACCTACAGAAGGTGCAACGGTTCCTCCAACTGATATTCCAGATCCACCTCCAGCTCCAGCTTCCGATTATGGCGTGTCTGATATTGATATTAGGAGATCCATACAAATGTTGACACATATAGTTGCTTCTCAGGCCCAGAGATCGAGTGTTGGGCCTACTTCTTCCAGTCATCCAGGGGAATCTGCTAGTTCCAGGGTGAACAAGTTTCTTCAGTTAGATCCTCCAGTGTTTACGGGTACTGATCCCGAGGAGGACCCCCGGGACTTCATTGATGAGATGCACAAAACTCTCCGGGTTATGTATGCTACAGAGACGAAGGTAGTAGAATTGGCCTCTTACCACCTGAAAGGGGTGGCCTATTCTTGGTTTGAGTTGTGGGAGGAATTCCGTGAGGAGGGAAGCCCTCCGGCAAGGTGGGGTGAGTTCACATATGCCTTTATGGATCATTTCTTGCCTTCCGAAACTAAGGCAGCTCGTGCCGCTGAGTTTGAAAGCCTGAAGTAGGGTAGTATGAATGTGTGGGAGTACCATATGAAGTTTGTGCGCCTGTCCAAGTATGCTATTCGCACGTTGCCCACTATGGAGGCTAGAGTACGCCGGTTTGTACAGGGCCTTAGCCCATTGGTCGTCAATGAGGCCTCTACAGCTGCCTTGAATTCCAATATGAACTATGGTAAGATGGTGGCATTTTCTCAAGCCACAGAGACCCACAAATTAAAGAATAGAATTGAGCGTCAGAGTAGAAGCAAGGCCCGGTCCTCGGGCAACTTTGGTGGTTCTTCCGGTGGTAGTGGTGGTAGGTCGACATTCAGGGGAGCGTCATCAGGACCATCCCAATCATTCGCCCAGTCTTCGATGGGTGCACAATCATCTGGACCCAGTCAGGGAAACAGGGGACCCCACCAGCAGGGTCGGCCTGACAGAAAGTTTCAGCAGCGGAGGCTTCCATGCTCTAAGTGTGAGAGGATGCACTTTGGGTCCTGTTTCATGGACCTACCAGTATGCAATGGGTGTGGTTTGCGGGGTCACATTCAGAGAGATTGCCGCTCGTCCCGCCGAAATATGGGCAGAGGCATGGTACAGCCAGCTAATTCTGCAGCTACTACATCCACAACACCTCCAGCTCGAGGCACCCCATCACCCGTAGGGCGTGGTGCAGCTAGGGCTGGTGCACAGAATTCGGGAGGACCTAGCAGATTTTATGCTATGCGGAGACGTCGGGAATCAGAGGCTTCTCCAGATGTTGTCATAGGTATATTGACTATCCAATCTCATGATATATATGCTCTTATTGATCATGGTTCCACCTTGTCATATGTCACTCCTTATGTTTCTATGGAATTTGGGATAGAACCAGAACAGCTTTATGAGCCGTTCTTTATATCTACTCCGGTTGGTGAGTCTGTTTTGGCCGCACGGGTTTATAGGGATTCTGTTGTCACATTGCGTGGTTGAGACACTGTGGCCGATCTTATTGAATTGAGAATGGTCGATTTAATGGGGATAGATTGTCTTTATTCATGTTTTGCCAAGCTTGATTGCCGAACCAGAACTGTTAGGTTCGAATTTCCAAATGAGCTAGTTATTGAGTGGAAGGGTGATGATGTGGTGCCAAAGGGTACGTTTATTTCCTACCTTAAGGCCACAAAGATGATCAACAAGGGATGTATTTACCATTTGGTCCGGGTTACGGACACCGATGCTGAGGCACCTACACTTGAGTCCATGCCTGTTGTGAATGAATTTTCAAGAGTCTTTCCGGATGAACTCCCTGGGATCCCACCAGACAGGGAGATTGATTTTGGGATTGATGTGATGCCAGACACACATCCTATATCTATTCCACCCTACAGAATGGCACCGACAGAATTGAAGGAGCTAAAGGAACAATTGAGAGATTTGTTAGAAAAGGATTTTATCCGGCCGAGTGTGCCGCCTTGGGGCGCACCGGTCCTTTTTGTAAGAAAGAAAGATGGGTCACTAAGAATGTGTATTGACTATCGGCAACTTAATAAGGTCACAATCAAGAATAAGTACCCACTCAAGGATAGATGGTTTGTTTGATCAATTGCTAGGTGCCAGGTACTTCTCCTAGATTGATTTAAGATCCGGGTATCACCAATTGAAGATCAGGGAAAGGGATATTCCGAAAATAGCTTTTAGAACCCGGTATGGGAATTTTGAATTTCTGGTGATGTCTTTTGGACTAACAAATGCCGCAGCAACCTTCATGGATCTTATGAATCGCGTTTTCAAGCCATTTCTCGATTTTTTTGTGATAGTGTTTATTGACGATATTCTTGTATATTCACGCAATCGAGAGGACCATGCCGGTCACCTTAGGGCAGTGTTGCAAACCCTGCACCAACATCAGTTATATACAAAGTTTTCAAAGTGTGAATTTTGGCTTGAATCAGTCATATTCTTGGGTCATGTATTTTCTAGTGAGGGAATTAAGGTTGATCCTCAGAAAATTTCAGCGGTGAAGAATTGGCCAAGGCCTGCAACTCCAACAGAGATTCGCAGTTTCTTAGGCTTAGCTGGATATTACAGAAAGTTTGTGGAGGTATTTTCTACTCTTTCCTCTCCATTGTCTCAATTGACGCAGAAGGAAATTAAGTTCCAATGGTTAGATGCTTGTGAAAAGAGTTTCTAGGAATTGAAAGCAAGACTGACTACAGCACCGGTGTTTACTCTACCAGGGGGTATGGATGGATTTGTGGTATATTGTGATGCTTTAAGAATCGGGCTTGGGTGTGTATTAATGCAACGTGGGAAGGTGATAGCTTATGCTTCTAGACAACTAAAGAATCATGAAAAGAACTATCTAACACATGATTTGGAACTTGCGGCAGTGGTATTTGCATTAAAAATTTGGCGTCATTATTTATATGGGGTCCATGTTGATATATTCATGGACCATAAGAGCCTTCAATATATTTTCAAGCAGAAGGAATTGAATCTGAGGTAGAGAAGATGGCTTGAGTTACTCAAGGCCTACGACATCGATATTCTATATCATCCGGAAAAGGCCAATGTTGAGGCTGATGCTCTTAGCCAGAAATCTATGGGTAGTTTGGCTCACTTGGAGGCATATCAGAGGCCATTAGCCAAGGAAGTTCACCGATTGGCTAGTTTGGGAGTTCATCTTACGGACTCTAGTGAAGGAGGGATAATTGTGCAAAATAGGGCTGAATCATCGTTTTTTGTGAAAGTTAAAGAGAAGCAATACAATGATCCATTGTTAGTGCAATTGAAAGAGGGGATTCATAAACATAAGACCATGGCCTTTTCTCTTGGCATGGATGATGGTACACTAAGGTACCAAGGGCGACTATGTGTTCCAAATGTGGATGGTCTCTGTGAAAGAATTTTGACTGAAGCTCACACTTCTAGGTCTTCTGTGCACCCAGGTTCTACAAAATTGTATCATGATCTTAAGAAAGTCTATTGGTGGAATGATATGAAGAGGAATGTGGCGGTATTTGTAGCAAGATGTCCGAACTGTCAGCAAGTGAAGGCCGAACACCAAAGGCCCGGTGGGTTGGCACAGAACATAGAAATTCCAATATGAAAATGGGAAATGATTAATATGGACTTTGTGTTAGGATTACCGCGCACTCCGTGCAAGTTTGACTCAATTTGGGTGATTGTGGATCGACTCACGAAATAAGCACACTTTTTGCCGGTTAAGTCTACCGACACAGTGGAGCAGTTGCATGGCACCCCAGTTTTCATCATTTCTGATCGGGGGCACAATTCACTGCTAATTTTTGGAAGAAAGTTCAGCAAGGTTTGGGTACTCAAGTAAATCTTAGTACAGCCATTCACCCGCAGACTGATGGGCAGGCAGGGCGTACTATTCAGACGCTTGAGGATATGCTGCGCTCTTATGTTATAGACTTCAAAGGTAGTTGGGATGATCATTTACCACTCATAGAATTTGCATATAACAATAGTTATCATGCTAGAATTCAAATGGCACCGTTCGAGGCTTTATATAGTAGGAGATGTAGATCTCCCATTGGGTGGTTCAAAATTGGGGAAGCAGAGTTTATAGGGCCAGACCTCGTGTATCAGGCTATGGAAAAAGTTAAAATCATTGAGGAGCAGTTGAAGACTGCTCAGAGTCATCAGAAATCCTATTCGGATGTTCGTCGTAGAGATTTGGAATTCAAAGAAGATGATTGGGTATTTTTGAAAGTTTCCCCCATGAAGGGTGTAATGCGATATGGTAAGAAAGGGAAATTGAGTCCGAGGTATGTCGGACCGTACAAAATCATTCAGAGGATCGGTGAGGTAGCATACAAGCTTGAGCTACTACCTGAGATGCCATTAGTACACCTGGTGTTTCATGTGTCTATGTTAAAGAAAGTAGTTGGAGACCCGACAGTCATTGTTCCGGTTGAGACTATTGAGGTAAATGAAGAATTGACTTATGAAGAGATTCAAGCTTCTATTATTGATCGGCAAGTCCGAAAGTTGAGAAACAAAGAAATTGCATCCGTGAAAGTGCTATGGCGAAACCAACAGGTTGAAGAGGCTACTTGGGAGGCCGAAGAAGAAATGAAGAAAACGTATCCTTATTTATTTGAATAACCATGTAATTATGAGTTGTGCCTTATGAAAAATCTAAGGGATATTCCTATGAAATATGTATGACTTGTGCATTTGGTGTTAAGGGTGTTCCGTTCTGGTAATATAATTGCTTGTGAGGCCACAGTTGGTGTTGTTTTGTATTATATTACGTTGTTGGATTATGTATAAGCTGTTAGAATATGTTTCTAGGGCTCTCTAACAGGTGGATAGGCCTAATTACAAGGGAAACTCTGGCGAATTATTTTGAAATTTAGGGAGTTAGTCAAATTTGGAGCTGCTAGTTTGTGGTATAAAACAAACTAAGTTGCATAAGCGGGAGAATATAACACACCGAAAAAATTTGAAGTACTTAAGTGGTAAGCCCGGTAAATTTTGCAAAGAAAATAATGTTTCATGGTGTTGGACTAGGTTTACGTATGTGAGGATTGGGTTGAACAATGCGCCGGAAAATAAAGAAATATTTTAGGCGGAAAAGTGCATTTCTGCAGTCCATTATGCGGCCGCAGAATCACTCTACGGACTGCATAATGGCCGCAGAGTGAGGCAGTTAATTGGGCCAATTGGAAGCAATTATGTGGTCGACTATGCGACCGCATAACTGTTATGCGGTGTATTATGCGACCGCATAATATTTATGCGGACCGCATAGTGACCGCATACACAGACAGTTCTTTAGGCTATTTTTTAACCAACTATGCGACCGATATGCGGTCCGCATATCGGTTATGCGATCGCATACCTTGTTCCAGAGCTCCATTTTTGAGTTTTTAAAACCCGACCCTATTTCGTTAAATACACTCATTGGGACATTTTTGAGCTATAATATGATATTTTAGAGTGAGAGAGAGTACCCTAGAGTGAGAAGGTGTTCGTCAATTATTGTTCTTCAATTCTTGCTCAAGTTTTGAAAGATTAAAAAGGGAAGCTCACTAGGTCTTCATCCTAGAGGTAAGATTCTACACCCTAAACCCTAATTTCGAAATTTTCTGAAAATGGGTAATAAGCAAGATAACTTTTGAGCATGAGAGTTTTTATTTTACATGCATGTGATATCAAGGGGTATAGGACGATTGTTGAACTAAGAATGGTAAAGATTGGGTTGTGGGATGATGGAATCCTCCATAAAAGGACTTTTGAAACCTTAATGCACGCCTAGTGTTTGATAAAATGCTCAAATGAGCTAGAACCATAATCATCTTCCTAATTTTGATTCAATTTGTTATATTTCTAAAATAGATTAAAGTTGCTAAAAATTCCGGAACGTTTTAGAGTTTAAGGAAGCTCAATTGAGGTATGTTGGCTAAACTCTTCTTTAAGAATTGGAATTCCCAATATCCTTGTAGGTCCGATATGTTGATTATAAATGGAGTATTCCGATAAGTTTTGTGATGAAGATATATGTTCAATTCGTATTTCAAATGCTCTTATCATATTGCATTATAAATTGAGGATGTGTCCCAAATTATGGATTATGTATCCACATATTATAATTTCTAGTCGTGATTTATGTGAAAGTTAATATGCCAAGTTGTGTAGAGGTTTTGATTGTGATACACCTCCACCCGCATACATTGGGGTGAGGCGGCATGACCGCTTTGTGTGGGGATTATGGTATAGAGATTCTGATTGTGATACACCTCCACCCGCATATATAATGGGGTGAGGCGGCATGACAACTTTGTGTAGGGATTATGGTATTGTGGGACTGCATCTCCACCCGCTTACATTGAGGTAAGGCGGTACGACCGCTTTGTGTATAGTTTTGGTATTGTTGTGGCACCACCGCCCGCATATATTGGGGTGAGGCGGCATAGCCTCTTTGTGTTGGTATTGGTATCGTTGATGCATTTTCACCTGCATACATGGTATTGTACGGACACTTCCACCTGCATACATCGGATGAGGCAGCGGGGCCGCTTTGTGTGAAGATGGTTACAGAGGATCTCATCTTAAATCCTATAAATGTTATTGATAGCTTTTAATAAGCTTGCTATGGTTGAGACAGTTATCTATATTATTCTATTACCGCACTGGTTCATCATAATTATCTTGTATTTCTAAATTCTTAAATTGGTGTTTAGTTTTCATACTAGTACTATTCGACGGTACTAACGTCCCTTTTGTCGGGGGCGCTGCATCTTTAAATGGATGCAGGTGGTTCCACAGCAGGAGACATTGATCAGTGATAGTAGTACACCTTCTTCCCAGCTGACTTGGTGAGCCCCACTTCATCCCGTGGTCATGTATCTTTTGTTCTTTATGTATTATGGTTGAGGTATAGCCGGGGCCTTGTTGCCGGCATTGTCATTGTACTCTTCTTTATGTATAGAGGCTCCATAGACATAGTGTGGGTTGTGTATTAGTGCTGGGGAAGACAAAATATGTTATGTTGTGGTTGTATTACTTGTCGATTGAGACTTTAAAATTGATGAAGCTATTGGAAATGAATTGCTATTGTAGACGTGAATACCATTTTGTCTAATTAATGAAAATAGGTATTATCTCCATTTGTGGATGAATTTGGGTAGAATGAAATCTAACAGGCTTGCTCAGTCAGGTTCACTCGGTTGAGCACTGGTCGCGCTCCTCGGTTTTGGGGCGTGACACCAAACTTTAACTTTTCCAACTTTCACCAATTCAAGCCAAAATCATCTACGGACCTCCAAACCAATATCCAGACACGCTCCAAAGCTTGTGTTGATTGTATCCAGACACACTCCAAAATAATCTACGGAGCTATCAAAGCTATCAAAACTCCATTCTGGGGCTATTTATACATAAGTCAATATCCGGTCAACTCTTTCAACTTAGGCTTCCAACCTTGGGACTAAGTGTCCTAATTCATTTTGAAATATCCCCGAAACCAAATCAACCACCCCCGCAAGTCACATAATAACATATGAGCTTAGAAGAAGGAATAAATGGGAGATCGGGGCTATAATACTCAAAACGACTGGCCGAGTCATTACAAAAAATCCCTAAGTGGGATTTTTCTTTCCTATACACTGTATGAAACGTTATTACCAAAATTGTCCCAGTTTTGGAAATTACCTGCCATAAACATATTTTTCCTACAAAAATATACATTCGTTTAAAATAGACTCCATATTTAGGTAGACCTCCATTTTTAGACGCGCGATATTTGGGAGAGAATATATTTCAGTTACAAAATTAAGATGGTAAAAATCTACAACAAACATAATACGCAACCATTGCCCCAATTCTGCAGAATCCTTCTCTAACGCAGATTTCCTATGGTTTTTCATAAACAAGGCAACAAATTAAAAAAAAATACCTTTTGAAGAAAACAATTACAGATTAACGTGAAGTATTGATAATCGGCTCTGAACATATAGCTGATTTTTACAGTTTTTATTGGATTGCGTAATTGTTTTCTCTACAATTGAATTGAATTATGGTATATAATGTTAAAATTGATGATAATGCTTCAGCTCAATAGTTGGTGGGATAGCTTCAGGAGATATATAAATTTTGATGTTGACGGAATTGTAGTCAATGAAGATTCAAATTATAGTCAATTGAATGCCGCAATTACAGAGCACCTAATGAACGATACTTCTGTAAAAATCATAGAGATCAAATACATAGTGAACGAACGTTGTCCTCCAATGGAAATTCGGAACAATATAGTATATATCCAGAACATTATCCAATTTCATTCACAGACTGACCCTCAAATCAAGGATTTACCATTTCTCAACTTTGGGCCTCAAAACCCCAATTTCTACAATCAAAATACGGATAAAAATAATAATCAACGAAAATAATCATGGAAAAATATCAAAATAAAGGCCAGATATTTACCCCCTTGTTGAGACGAGAACAACGCCGTGAACATCACCTCAAACGGAGCTCTAGAACTCAAGATATGCTCAAAATACTAAAATACTCGGTTTAAAACATTGCCCAGATGATTTTTGTTCATCGCCTTCCCAGGAGACCTTTGCGTTAGCGAAGAGCAATTTTTCGTGTTGATTGGTCAACCCAGAAATTCTTCGCATTCGCGGAACCTCTCTCGCGTTCGTGAAGAACAAAAGTTCGCACCAAAAACCAGCAATGTTTTTCGATACGGAAATGGGCATAACTCTCTCAATACGACCTCGGAATTCCACAATTGTTGTTGCTATGGTTCCATAATTACGATATGGATCTAAAGGTTAAATATAATCACAAATCAAATGTCGTTTGCTTAATATAGTACCCTTTATGCCCAAAGAAACGATGCTGAAACATCAAATAAGAGCGCGACACAACCCAAACACATCTGAAACACACCCGAGGCCCCTGGGACCCTGTCCAATTACACAAACCAGTCCCAAAACATAACACGAACCTACTCAAGGTATTAAATCACACCAAACAACATCAAAACCATGAATCGTATATCAATTCAAGCCTAATGAACTAATGAACTTTTAAACATCTAAAACTCATGCCGAACCATACTAAATCAACCCGGAATGGCTCAAATTTTGCATGCAAGTCTCAAATAATACAACGGACCTATACCAAATCTCACAACTATAATTTTAGATCTGATATCAACAAAGTCAACTCTTGGTCAAACATATCAACCTTCTAAACCTTCAATTTTCTAACTTTTGCCAAAAAGCATCAAATCAACCTACGGACTTCCAAATCCAAATTCGAACATACTCTTAAGTCCAAAATTATCATCCGGACCTAACAGAACTGTCAAAACTCCGATCCAAGGTCATTTACTCATAATTTAAACATTGATCAACTCTTCCAACTTAAAGCTTCCGAATTTATCCTTCCAAATCAACTCTGAACTTCCCGAAAATAGAAACCGACCACATGTACAATTCATAATATATGAAGTGAAGCTACTCAAGGCCTTAAACTACCAAATGATGCGCTAAAGCTGAAAATGACTTGTCAGGTTGTTGCAAAAAAGTTCCAATTTAGGGTGAAAAGGTCTAGTGCAAGAAGGTAAGAACATTTTATTTATCAATATCATATTGTTTATAAATTTTAGTTTTTATTTATATAAATTGTATATAATTTGTTTAGAACAATTTGTTGTACATCAACAGCCTGATGTCTTGATAACTAAAATTTGTATAACATTTTATCATTATTTTTATTCTACAGCTACTGACTCGTATGTGTTGGTGACAATTGTACATGGCACTTTAAGTCCACAAGTATAAATGAATCAACATTGTTCAAGGCTAGAAAATTCAACAGCTTGCACACATGCTCGTTGATGGACAACACATATATACAACGTAAAGCTACTGCCATAGTAGTTGGCAGCATGGTCATGCCACAATATGCGGATCCTAAGACAATATACATACCATAAGACATACAAACTGTCATGTTGTCGGAGCATGGTGTGAACTTAACATACATGCAAGCTTGGAGAGCAACGGAAAAGTCTCTGGAATTTTTGAGAGGTCATCTTGCTGAATCATATAGTCGCCTGCCAAGTTATTTGTATATGTTAGAGAAAACTTATCCGAGGTCAGTAGTGAAATTGCAGAAGACTGAAGATGATTGTTTCTTGTATGCATTTGTTACTCTTAATACGCCCATCAAGGGTTGGGAGCATTGTAGGCCAGTTCTATTGGTCGATGGAACCTTCTTGAAGTCGGCATATAGGGGCATCATGCTAACAACTAGCACAATGGATGCAACAGGTAATTCTTAATCAAAGTTAGAAGTCTATACAAAGTAATGTAGATTAATTGTAAGAATATTGTATTCAAGTTATTTCTGAAAATGTATTTTTCATGTTTTCAAGATTTATGGATGAATTGAATTTCTTCTTGCTACTTATGTGATAGGTAGCATATTACCACTAGCATACGTTGTTGCTGATTCAGAAAATAACGCATCATGGAGGTGATTTTTTCGACAGTTCAAACATGCATATGGTGAAAAACCAAATATGTGTGTTGTTTCGGACCGGAATGAGAGTATATTGAAGGTAACATCAACGGTTTATACCGGCATCTCACATTATTCTTGCATGTGGCATATTTGGATAAATGTAAGGACAAAGTTCAAGAAAGGTCATCTAAAGTTAAACGAATTGTATTTTGCCATAGCACGATCATACACTCTTGATGAATTTAATGAAAGAATGTCAAAGATTGAGGAGATCAAAACACGTATTAAAGAATACCTATATGATATTGTTTACCACAAATGGTCTCGGGTACATGCTACGATGAACAGAACATGGACGATGACATCAATAATACAGTCCTTAAATGCGGTAACCAAAGATACAAGAGAGATGCCCGTAGTTCAACTATTAGAGTACATGCGGACACTTATTGAACGTTGGACTAATAAAAAATTATTGAATGCAAAGGGTACGTTCACATACCTTGGGAAAAAAATACAAAAAAGAGTTAGAGGATAACATGACTTTATCGCAGAATATGAGAGTAAGTTATGGTCCATAATATCATATCATTGATTTCATGAAACAAAATATATATTGATAAGTGTAGATATGTTGTACTGAGTACTGTTGATGATAATCTGACCTTTAAGACATATTCAGTTGTATTTGTTCTCTTCTGGACAATTATAGTTGTGTTGCTAATTTGAATAAAGATTGTCTCTTATAATGAATGTTTGGTAAACAGATTTTTACCCTTAATGCCATTGGTCTGTAGTTGGAATTTCATTAATAATTGTGTTTATTTATTAATTTTAAGCTTTTTTTACAATACTGCTAAATTTAAATAGATACTATACTATTGTATATTAGTTGTAGACAGAATTGTAGTTATTGTATAAAGAAATTGTTAGCTAAGAGTAGCAGTGTACCTTTGCTTGAAATTTTATTTAATTGTAAAGCTAAACGTTTGAGACCTTACATTTAGAGTAACATTTGTTCACATAATATGTTAAGTATGATCTAATATACTTATATAAAACAACAAAAAATATATATTATATAGTACCAATAAGGAGATTAAATACTAACAACTTTTAATAAAAAAATATTCTACAAATGTCTTGATATGTAAGTAGGAGAATTCCGGACAAAATAACAAACACAAGCTAAATCAAATTTAGCACAATTCTGCTACAAATAAATTGTAGCTGAATTGTTCTTAGTAAATACTTTTTCCACAACTTTAATACAGTCCAGCTACAACTAAACACTTTTACTATAATTTAGCTACTGAAAAAGGTAACTAATTCTTTCTGTTCCAAACTCTTGTTCGCTCCCTCACAGCTGGTGCACCTTTTCTTCTTACTAATATCCTAGTAACCTCACTTTCACTAATTGCACCAAGCTCTTGATGTTTTCTAGCATAATCCCAAAGGAGCGCTCCATAGAGTCTACAATGTTGATGAATATCAGAAAGGTCTTCCTTTAAAATCGAGAGCTATCCAATGCGGACATATTCTGCAAAAGCTGCCAGGTATACACCGCAATCACTGCAATAAATATTATGGGAAAAGTGTTAGCATTCAATGTAAAATTCAATTTGGTAAATTTAAAGAAAATCAACACATACAGTGATCCTTCTTTTTGCTGGGGTATCTCACCGACCAACCACTGAATGTCAAGAGGGTCAGTAACACCTTTTTCAATGTATGCCTTTTTGTTCTTGTAGTTGATGTCTGGACGCTTGCCATAGAAGGAGGTGCATAACAAGTAGAGGGGGATCATAATAGCAAACTTGTCGACAACAGATTCAAAAGTTTGTGATTACGTGAAGAGACCATAAAATCATAAACATATAGAACCCTATCGGTAATGTCAAACACAACCAATAACCATTAAACTTTCTCAACAATGCTGATGGACATAATCACAAAATTAACTTTATCCCATGCAAAATTAACAAGTAATCGGTACCCCAATATGTATTCTGATACGACGTCCTGGAGTTTGACAACAACAAACTTCCTATCGGGAGGGGCATTCATGTACCTCTCATAAATTTGTTCTATCTTGTCTTGAACATACAGTCAGTGGTTGTAAACCAAGTTCTGTTTTCAGGACCATACTTTCATCTCTTCCTCAAATAGTATAAAATAATACCAATGTGCTGCAAAAAAACATATTACATAATTTCTCACTACATCAGACAATTTAACTATAAATTTTAAACAAAATATCTACAGATATCTAAAATAACATAAAACTTAATCTTATAACTATATGCCGGGGTATGAACGAACTGTGTTGTTCAGGATTTGTTCAGGATGTGCCAAAGTATAAAACCAGGCCTTTTATCAACTTTCTCCACTCCAAGATCAAACCACGGGTTGAGAAGGTTATCTTTTACAGTATAAGGCGTCTTCTTCTTATATAAAGACATAAAGACATAGAAAATACAATTAAAAATGTAGTTTCAAATGGAAATCCATAAATTTTATGCCCTCGATAATATGAAAAAAGTGTAGAATCTAACCTCTTTAAAACAGTGTCGGTACCTAAATATAACCACTTGTTGAATTCTTCCAACAAATCAAGATGAACATTGTCGCCAATAACCCCAGTAAATGGATGCTTGATATTGAAAATTGGGGGAGGTGCACGAGAACTGCTTCCACCAGAACTGAAATAAGGGAGAAAAGGGGATCTGGCATGCTTTCTAGGAACCCTTGTTCTTCCTTGTTGTACAGGGATTGTTTCATCTTGATCAACCTCGCCGAACTTAACTATCTGTGGAAAGTTCTTAGGTAGCTCAAAATCATCAAGTGTTATTTCTCTTTTTCCAGACTTGGAATCATTGTCTGAGTCAGCTACATTGATGAAGTCGACTGGTTCACCTACAAAGTTAAAAATAAAAGAATAATATGGTATGTTGCTTGCATGAGATATGTTGGAAAATTGTAAATTATATAAAAGTTGTTATTGTTTCTACAATTATATTGTAACTATTAATACCACTGAAATCCTCGTTGCAATCCTCTCGTTGATGGGAAATATTTGCTTCCTGAATTGGAGAGTGCAAATGCATAGTCTCCTTCTCTTCATTGAAATGCTCTGCTTGTTTGGCAATATTTGCATTCTGATTTGGAGAGTGCACATGCATAGTTTCCTTCTCTATGACAACAAATGTATACAATGAAAGAGAATTGTAGGTAATTTATTCTAACAGAAATAATATGTTGATAAATTGTAACTAAGTTATAGATAATTTATTGAAATAATGTCATGTAGCTGAAATGTAATATGTATTGTGAAATATGCATAAAAACAATATTCAATCATACCTGTAGTTTCTTTCTTGAATGCCTCTTGAAATTGGGAAGATAAGTCAAATCCTATCGTACTTGATACAAGAACATTCTCCTCTTTTTGAATGTCAGACATATGTCATGTATCTACAACAACAAGTAGAAATATAATGTAGATTATTTATTGATAATTTACTAATATGTTTAACCTATGTAAGTCATGTCATCAAATTGTGTTAAAATTGTTCAAATACCTGTTTTAGTGTCGCTGCCCAATACTTGTTTAGCACTATTGCCATGATACTGTTGTGTGTTATTTGTTTTGTAATGCTCATTTTTTTGTCAGAACTGCCACTAACATGCAAGCAGAGCTTCTGAGGCTATATGCTTTACGGATGCTAATATAAACCTAAACAGGGTAAAATTGTTTTCCAAAATGACTATATTTTAAATGACACCTTAGCATCGATATTATTATCCTGTTGACTATTAATTGCCTGTAACACAGTCTTGATGGAATCAGTGAATAGCTCTCACATACTACCTAGTTCTTCAAAAATCTAGAAAATCAAAAAATCTTAGAATGTATCTGACAATAAGAGGCTTACAGATATAAAAGAAGCCTAAAAATCTTGAATTAGGTATACCTCTTTCTTGAACAATCCAAGGTCTGAACCGACCTAAGGAGAAAATAAAACGAGTTAAAGAAATATTTGTCATAAAATAAATTACAGAAAAAAACTAGGAATATCATAAGTTGTTACCTTATCAAAATATTTTCTTAATTTTTTTAGTTGTTGCAGAATTGTCGATTTGTCATCAATTCCCATTGACTGTTTAGTGCCATATGAAGTGTCACGACCCACAATTCAACTAGTCATGATGGCACCTAACCTCACCCGCTAGGTAAGCCAAATAACAACAATCCTATTCAATTAATATTTAACTAACTCTAATACACTCCCTAAGGAATGGTAATACAAATCATGAGCTTCTAAGGTTAGAATTTACAAAACTAGTGTGAAATAAAAATACGTCATATGTCTGAAATATACATGAACAGATTAAAAATTCTAAAGCTACCATGAATTTGTACGCAGCAACATCAGCATCAAAAATCTGCACGCAAGGTGCAGAAGTGCAGTATGAGTACAACCTACCTCATGTACTCAATAAGTAACAAACCTAGCCTTAGGTTGAAAGTAGTGACGAGCTGGGACAAGGGTTAGATTCCAACTCCAATAACTAATAATATCTCATAACAATACAATTTAAAGCAGCATAAGTAATAACTCAATAATAAAATGCTCAGCTCGTATAGAATACCAGAAAAATAAATATTTTCTTTTCAATATAATAGGAAAACTCAAATCCTTTGCTGAAAATCACTGAAAATATGAGTAAGTTTGTAAAATCGTGATTTTCCTTCCGAAACTTTTCAATAGGTAAATGTTTCATTATCAAATGGCATGAGGAAAAGTACATCTCTATGCCTATGTATCAATGTGTTTGAGAAGTCATGAATGACGTGATACTGTATAGCATGAGAAAAAATGCATCTCTATTCTTGTATGTCAAGTGTGCATGCCAATGCAGTACAACATATTGAACAACCATATGCATACTCTCAGAATATCAATCCACTCTGTCCTCCCAGTTACTCGGCACTCGCACTCGTACTCAATAGGTACCCGCGCTCGCTGGGGGTGTGTGTAGACTCCGGAGGGGCTCATTCAGCCTAAGCATCGCACGGACAACTCACGTACTATAATATAATATCTAGATTCGCACGGACAAATCACGTGTTGCACGGATATCTCACGTGCCATAGTAGCAATATCTGGATCTGCACGAACAACTCACGTGATGCACGGACAATTCACGTGCTATAGTATCTATAACCTCACAATCAGGCCCTCGACCTTCCTCAGTCATCAATCTCTCCATTCTCTTGGGCTCACTATGTCATGAAACTAGCCCAAGATGATGATATGATATATCAATAAAGAACAACCGAGACTGAGATATGATATGCAATGAATGAACATGACTGAGTATGAAGTTGCAATGTAAGCAAATAACTTAATAACAGTAATGACCTCAGTGGGTCCCAACAGAATAAGCATGAAACCTAGACATGGTTTCTAGCATGGATCACAACTCAATAACTCTAGTATGTAGAGATTTCATGATTACAGATAAGTTCAGGTAACTACACAGTACCACAGAAATAACAGAGTTACAATTCACACGGTGCACGCCCACACGCCCGTCACCTAGCATGTGTGTCACCTCAACAACAAACACATAACACGAAATTCGGGGTTTCATACCCTCAGCACTAAGTTTAGAAGTGTTACTTACGTTGAACAAGACGAGTCCAATATCGAGATGGACTGAGTGACCGGTAACAAATCATTGCCAAAATCAATATATCTGTCGGGTGTCATGCCCGGAAGATCAGATGGAAACATATCTGGAAAATCCCTCACTACTGAGACTGACTCAACTGTAAGGGTATCAATATGGACATCTCGCACATAAGCTAGATACACGTCACACCCCTTCTCAACCATTCGTTGAGCTTTAAGAAATGAAATAAGTCTGCTGGGAGTATACTCTAAGGCACCTATCCACTCTAATTGTGGTAACCTGGCATAGCAAGCATCACGATTTTAGCGTGACAATCAAAAATAGCATAATGGGGCGACAACCAGTCCATGCCCAAAATAATATCAAAGTCCACCATGCTGAACAATAATAAATCGGCTCTGGTCTCAAAACCACTAAGAGCAATCAAACACGACCGATACACGCGGTCCACAATAAGAGAATCTCCCAGAGGAGTAGACACATAAATAGTGGAACTCAAAGAATCCCGAGACATGCCCAAATACGGGGCAAAATAAGAGGACACATAATACCGACGCATCTCTATGACATACCAGGACAATACATGTAATGACAGAATCAGAAGTGACTGCCTCTGTACGAGCAGGAAGGGAATAATATCTGGCCTGGCCTCGCCCTCTAGAGAGACCTCTACCTCCCCGACCTTCACCTCAGGCTGGCTGAGCAGGTGGGGCGGCAGCTGGTGCTGGAATCATAGCTTGAGGACCCGGTGGAGCACGTTGTGGATGAGAAGTCTGTGGAGGTGCACCCCTCCTAAATCTGGGGCAATCCTTCACCATATGGCGAGTGTCGCCACACTCAAAACAAGATCTGGGAGGGCGTGGCTGTTGTGGCTGGGTCGGGCCAGATCTGCTGGACTGGCCACTAGGAATACCCCATGGGGGAGGCACACTAGATACTGGTGGCCCATAATAAGGCTCCTGGTGCCTAGAAGGGGCTGGAACACCATTGGAGGCTGGAAGAGCTGAATGAACGGGGTGACTCACATAACCCCTACCATGACGAGCTTCTGGGGCACGAGCACCAGAATAATAACCAGTCTCTCGAGACCTCTTGGCCTCTCTCTCCTCTCTATCCAGGGAAAGCATGCCCTCTAATCTCCTGGCAATACTCACAACCTGCTGATAAGAAATATCCATCTCCAAATCCCTAGCCATACTAATTTGGGTGCTGGGGTGGAGTCCATCAATAAATCGTCGAACCCTCTCTTGAACTATGGCAACCAAGGCCGGTGCATGTCGGGCCAAATCACTGAAGAGACCACACAGTTATAACACCCTGGCTCAGCTGCTCAAACTCCACCCGCTATGAGTCCATGAGGCTCTGAGGGACATACTCTCTCAAAGACATGTCCGAGAACTGAGTCCATGTAAGTGAAGTTGTCTCATCCGGACTACTCAGCTCATAAGTATGCCACCACTGATATGCTGCTCCTCTAAGATGGAATGTAGTAAAAGAAACCCCGCTCGTCTCCGCTATGCCCATAGTACGGAGAATACAATGACACTCCTCCAGAAAATCCTAAGCATCATCTGTAGCCAATCCACTGAAGGTATGTGGGTGGTACTTCTTGTACCTCTCAAGTCTAAGCTGCTCCACCTCAGAAACTGTTGCCCTAACCTCGGGCTGAGCTGGAGCTACCGGCTACATCGGTTCAATCTATGGAACCTGGTCGACCTGAACCCGATGCTCTAGAGTACCGACGGCAGGAGTCTGTGCTCCTCCCCCGGCCTGAGATGTGGCATGAGAAAGTGGGATCAATCCAGCTTGAGCTAAGGTGCTGAACATGCTCAGAAACTGGGCTAGAGTCTCCTGGAGGGCTGGTGCAGAAACAAGTACCTTAGGTGTCTGCCCTCCAGCTGGAGCGATTGGGGGCTCATCTGTAGTAGCTTGTGCAGGTGCCCTGGCTTCACCACGTGGACGTCCTCGGCCTTTACCCGGGCCCCGGCCTCTCGCAGATCTAGCAAGGGGTATGGGGCCTGGTCATCAGATCCGCATGTACGTGTCCTCACCATTTGAAGTCAATAATATTTCGCACGACAGGGAATCAAAGTAGTGAAAGTTTTCCTAACAGTTCCATAGCCTCCCGAAGATAAGTACAGACGTCTCCGTACCGATACGCAAGACTCTAATAAATCGGTTTGTGACTCACGACACCTACGAATCTAGAGCTTTGATACCAACTTGTCACGACCCAATTTCCCCTCCGTATGACGTCGTGACGACACCTAGTCTCTACGACTAGGTAAGCCTAACATTTGCGGAATAATGAAATAAAAACATAAATTTAACTACTAACTGTAGCAGTAACAACATAATTGGGTACCATGCTGCCTGGCATGTACAATAACCAACTATTCAAAATACACAGAAATCCCAAAACCCGAAACATCGTGAATCACAAACTACAGAAGGAAAGTCTAGTGTCTCTATACATCAGAGTCTAACAAAGGAAAAATACAGAAGATAATGGACATGGGAAAGAGTAGAAAGGGACTCTGAGGCCTACGGACGCGACAGATATACCTTGAAGTCTCCAAAGCTGTCCCGGCTCACTAATAGTGCGGCTAATAAGGAGCACCTGGATCTGCACACGAAAAACATATGCAGAGAGTAGCATGAGTACACCATAATCGGTACCCAGTAAGTGCCAAGCCTAACCTCGATCGGGTAGTGACGAGGTCAGGTCAGGGCCCTACTAGTATATATATATATATATATATATAATAAAAACAAGGTAGAATGAAATACCGTAGTAAAATAAAGACTGAAATTTAACAGGAATGAAATCATAGAAGACAACATCTCAGTAAACAGAGATAACAACAGGGGATCTCCCGAGATACCGTCTCGTAGTCCCAAACGTAAATGTGTAGTACAGGGGGGTCTCCCGGAATACCGTTCCTAGTCCCAAAGTAAATATACAGTACAGTGGGATCTCCCGGAACACTGTTCCGTAGTCCCAAAGTAAATATGCAGTACAAGGGGACCTCCCGAAATACCGTTCCGTAGTCCCAAAAGTAAATATACAGCTCAAACTATAGAATTAACAGCTACAACACAAAATCCTACAATTTAGACAAAGTACAAGTCAAGGAAAAGCAAGAATTTCACTAAACATGCTGCACGGAGTTCAGATAAGCAATTGAGGCAAGTAGATATGCTATTCTAAGCTAACAGGATACTACACATGATGATGTAACTCAAATAAGAAGGAAATATGTTATTACCTAGCAGAAATCGAGTTTTTACAACAATTAGCCTGTGTACGTACTCGTCACCTCACGTACAAGGCGCTCGCATATCAAAACAGTACCAAATCCTAAGGGGATTTCCCCCACACAAGGTTAGGCAAGCCACTTACCTCGAACCAAGATCAATCAATCGGTCACAATGCCTTTCCCACGAATATCTGGCTCCGAATGGCCCAAATCTAGCCAAAAGAAATTACATATCATAAATACAACCATAATAGACTCATCTAATTAATGAAATCAATACTTTAACAAAAATTCCAAAATTCTCCTTAAAACGTATACCCGGGCCCACGTCTCGGAATCGGGCAAAAATTACAAAATCCGAAACCCTATTCACTCACAAGTCCAACCATACCAAATTTATCAAAATCCGACCTCAAATGACCACTCATAACCCCAAATCAAACTCTTCGAATCCCTAGCCTCCAACTCTGAATTTCTACCTTAAATACACACTAACTAGGTGGGAAAATAAATGGGGAAGCAAGATTATTGATCAAAAATAAGCACAAGGCACTTACCTCAAGAAATCCCTCAAAAAGCTCCAAAGAAATCGCCAAACACGAGTTTGAAATGTTGAAAATGAGCAAAAATCGTGAACCTTTACATTTAAGTGTTCTGTCCAGAAATCTCGCACCTGCGGACTCTCTGTCGCATATGCGATGCCGCACCTGTGGAAATGCCATCGCAGGTGTGAATTCCACTTAGAATCACAGGTTCCGCTCCTGCGGCTATGCGACCACATCTGCGACTATCGCAGGTGCGGAAATGCATCACACCTGCGGTTCTTTCCCAGCTCCTTCTTGGCCGTATCTGCGGCTCCTCCTTTGCACATGCGATCCCGCACCTGCGATCTTCGCTCTGCATGTGCAAAAACATCAGACACTAGAAAATCTTCAGCAGCTAGCCTAAGTCCAAATTCAATCCGTTAAGCATCTGAAACACACCCGAGGCCCCTAAGACCTCAACCAAACATACCAACAGTCCTAAAACACCATACAAACTTAGTCGAGCCCTCAAATCACATGAAACAACGCTAAAAATATGAATCACCCTCTGATTCAAACTTAATGAACTTGAAACTTTAAACTTCTACAACCGATGTCGAAACCTATCAAATCACGTCCGATTGACCCGAAATTTTTCACACAAGTTTTATTCAACATTACGGACCTACTCTAACTTCCAGAATCCGAATCCGACCCTGGTATCAAAATGTCCACCTTCGGTCAAAATCTCCAAAAATTTGACTTTCGCTATTTCAAGCCTAAATGAGCTACAGACCTCCAAAACACAATCCGGACACGCCCTTGAGTCCAAAATCACCCAACGGTGCTAACGGAATGGACAAAACTCCATTCTGGAGTCGTCTTCACACAGTTCCGACTACGGTCAAAATTTTAAGACTTAAGCTTCCATTTTAGGGACTACGTGTCCCAAAATACTCCGAAACCAAAAACAAAACCTCCCGACAAGTCACATAAGCAGAAAAATATACTGGGAAAACAGTAAATAGGGAATCAGAGCTATTACTATCAAAACGACCGGTTGGGTCGTTACAACAAATAATCAATTCTAGCGATATACGAATTCGAGAAATTTTCAATTACCATATATACATTTTGAATCCATTAGAACCCTCTCGAGAGTCATACACTCTGCCCAAATCTAAATTGTACTGCCTAAACGGGCCGAAAGACATGTGCTCCATCAGCACAACAACACCCCAAAGAAGTAACACTACCTTAACACCACCAATCAAATTCATACTCCGTGCGCACTACATACTTCGCAAATAACAATTCACTCATCCCATGATTTTTATATACTTATAAAGTGCAATATAATCTGTATCTAGGAATTTCCTTACTCGAGTCATCCTCGAGTCAACCTCTGCAAGTCATAACTAACCCACAGGTATGCCTCAGACCAAAACTAAAATTTATCATATAACCATGAAATTAAACTGTCAGCAGCAGGCTCCCCCACTTGGCTCAAAGCCATAGAACAAAACATTCCATAACTCATAATACTCATACTCTATTACTGCCATAATACCGCAGTCAGTTCAACAAAAATTATTCTTAAGTTCATGCAACACCAACCATAAAATACCTCAATCATCTGCTAAGCTCGCATTTATTTTCTTGACAGTCAAGTCAACTTTCTCAACCGGATTCAAATTCAAATCTCATCACATACACCCAAATGGTAGATAAGAAACTCTCCACTAAACATTATAAGGAACACACCTATGTAGTTTACTCCGCAGGAAATAACCCACCTGTTTAGCCTCAAATTGTCATCTTGCTATACCCTTCCGCAGCCACAATTATTGTGCAATAACTAAATCTTTCTGAGTTTGAACTCATCAACACAACATGAAAATCTAATTCGCTCCACAATGAAACTGCATGACAGATCCTTCAATATACTCACAATTAGAGACCGTACGTCACATCAAATGAAAATCAAGCATCCAATGGCCCTCTTTACATTCCAAGGAAACACTTCTCATCACATTTAAACCATCCTAACACATCCCACAGTCACAACATACTTAGCATATAGCCATTCGATCGCTCATTGAGCCACAAGTTTCACTCATAGGGACACTACCGGATATATGAGTCCAAATGTACAAGCTACAATGGAGGCTATCGAGCCTAAGCTGCGGTCTAAACCTAGCCTCAAGTCCTCCAGACTGGCCCATCACCAAAACAAAGAATACACATTTTGAACCTCGTTCATGGAATCACAAGCCAGCGATGCACAACTGATATCGAGCGCTCACATGCGCACACGAATGTGTGGAAGGAATTCAAAGAGTTATGTTTCAAGTTGAATCAATTTGGCACGATAAGGAAAGAAAGATGGGAAATTATCCTAAATTCCCTTTAGCCTCTCGAAGATAAGTATGGACGCCATCATACCAATCCGCGAGACTCTACTAGACAGTTGCTCATGACTTGTAGAACCTATGAACCTAGAGCTCTGACACAACCTTGTCACAACCCAAAATCCAACTTGCCGTGATGGCACCTAATCTCACCTGCTAGGTAATCCAAATAACAACAATCCGATTCAATTAATATTTAATTAACTCTAATACACTCCCCAAGGACTGATAGTATAAATCATGAGCTTCTAAGATTAGAATTTACAAAATTGGTGTGAAATAAAAATACGTCATAAGTCTGACATATACATGAACAAATTAAAAATTCTAAAGCTACCATGAACAAGAGGAAGCAATGGCTGGAACGCAGGTGCATCTTCAGATCCATCTCTCTTCGTACACATCAACATTAGCGTCAAATATTTGCACGAAAGGTGCAGAACTGTAGTATGAGTACAACCGACCCCATGTATTCAATAAGTATCAAACCTAACCTTAGGTTGAAAGTAGTGACGAGTTGGGACAAGGGTCAGAGTCCAACTCCAATAACTAATAACATCTGATAACAATACAATTTAAAGCAGCACAAGTAATAACTCAATAATAAAATGCTCAGCTCATATAAAATACCAGAAAAATAAACTTTTTCTTTTCAATATAATAGTAAAACTCAAATTCTTTGCCAAAAGTCACCGAAAATATGAGTAAGTTTGTAAAATCGTGATTTTCCATCCGAAACTTTTCAACAGGTAAATGTTTCATTATCAAGTGGCATGAGGAAAAGTACATCTTTATGCCTACATGTCAATGTGTTAAGAAGTCATGAATGATGTGATACCGTACAACATGAGGAAAAATACGTCGGTATGCTTGTATGTCAAGTGTGCATGCCGACAACATAGTGAACAATCATATTCATACTCTCAGAATATCAATCCACTTAGTCCTCCCAATCACTCGGCACTCGTACTCGCACTCAATAGGTACCTGCGCTCACTGGGGGTGTGTGCAGACTTCGGAGGGGCTCCTTCAGCCCAAGTACTATAATCCGCACGGACAAATCACGTGTTGTATGGACAACTCAAGTGCTATAATATAATATCTGGATCTGCACGGACAACTCACGTGCTGCATGGACAACTCTCGTGCTACAGTATAATGTCTGGATTCGCACAGACAAATCACGTGTTGCACGGACATCTCACGTGCCAACAAAACACGTATCTGGATCTGCACGAACAACTCACGTGCTGCACGGACAATTCACGTGATATAGTATCTATAACCTCACAATCAGTCCCTCGACCTTACTCAGTCATCAATCTCTCCACTCTCTCGGGCTCACTATGTCATGAAAATAGCCCAAGATGATGATATGATGTATCAATAAATAACAACAAAGACTGAGATATGATATGCAATAAATGAACTTGACTGAGTATAAAGTTGCAATGTAAGCAAATAGCTCAACAGCAGTAATGACCTCAGTGGGTCCCAACAAAATAAGCATGTAGCCTAGACATGGTTTCTAACATGGATCACAGCTCAATAACTCTAGTACGTAGAGATTTCATATTTTAGATAAGTTTAGGTAACTACACAGTACCACAAAAATAACGGAGTTAAAATTCACACGGTACACTCACACACGCCTGTCACCTAGTATGTGCGTCCCCTCAACAACAAGCACATAACACGAAATTTGGGGTTTCATACCCTCAGCACTAAGTTTAGAAGTGTTACTTACCTTGAACAAGCCGAGTCCAATATCGAGAAAGATAAACAATGCTCCAGAAATTCCATTATGCGTGTATCAACTTTCGAACGGCTCGAATCTAGTCACAATTAATTCGATTCAGTCAACACAAATTATAGGAATTAATTCCACATAAAAATACTAATTTTCCTATAAAATCCGAAATTGCACTCAAATATTTCCAATGGGGGGCACGTCTCGAAAACCGAAAAAAGTTACAAAATATGAACGCCCATTCAACCACGAGTCTAACCATACCAAATTTACCAAATTCCAACAACAACTCGACCTTCAAATTCCCGAATCTCATTTTCAAATCCCTAGGCCCAAATCCTCTAATTACACCTCAAAAACACGTAATCTAGTCGGAATATTCAATGATAATTCAATATTTATCGACTAATAATGATCACAAGTGACTTATCTCAAGTTTTTCCGTGAATTCTCTCTGAAAATTGCCCCAAAACCATATTGGAAATGTCCAGATATGGTAAAATCTCGGAAACCCTTCGAAATGTATACTGCCTAGGGGTTCCGCACCCGCGACTCACTTAGCCGCTTCTGCGGTCTCGCAGGTGCGAGGAACCAACCGCTTATGCAGTCTTGCACCTGCGGCCACTGCCCACTCTCCCTTTTTCGCTTCTGCGCTCCCAGGCTCACTTTTGCGAGCTCGCACCTGCGAGCCTATTTTCGCAGGTGCAATTGTCTCAATAGGCAGCTGAAAGTTTCAATTATTCTAAGTCCAAATTTGATCCGTTAACCATCTGAAACTCACCTGAGCCCCCCGGGACCTCAACCAAATACACCAACAAGTCCTAAAACATCATACAAACTTAGTCAAACCTCTAAATCACATCAAACAATGCTAAAACCACGAATCATACCCTAATTCAAGTTTAATTAAACTAAAAAAATTCAACTTCTACATTCGATGCCAGAACCTATCAAATCAAGTCCGATTGACCTAAAATTTTGCACATAAGTTACAAATGACATAACAGATGTATTTCAATTTCTAGAATCAGATTCCGACCCCGATATCTAAAAGTCAACTCCCTGGTTTAACTTCTAAACTTAAATTTCTATTTTAGCCAAGTCAAGTCTAATTTAAATACAAACTTCCAAAAACTTTTCCGGACATGCCTCTAAGTCCAAAATCACCATACGGAGCTATTGGAATCATTAAAACTCTATTCCGGGGTCGTTTACACATAAATCAATATCCGATCAACTATTTCAACTTCAGATTTAAATCTTGGAACTAAGTATTCCAATTCATTCTGAAACCTTACCGAAGAGTCACTTAATTATAATAGAACACAGGATAAGCAGTAAATGGGTAAACGAGACTGTAATACTCAAAACGACCGGCCGGGTCAATACATTTTTCCAATTTATTCTGAAACCTCACCGACGAGTCACATAATTATAATAGATTATAGGATAAGCAGTAAATGGGAAAACGAGACTGTAATACTCAAAACGATCGGCCGGGTTGTTACATGAAGATGGAGCATTTCTCGGATGCTCGGCTTGCGTTTCAGCTTCTTCAACCATATAGTCAACTTTGTCTGGCAAAGTTATTCTAGATAGCTCTTTTGGGCTTCAATTATGTAGGTGAACTTAGTGAAAGAATAATATAAGGGAGTTAGTCAACATATGTATATAATTTGTAGTTATATTATTTGTACCATAAAAATGTGGAATTGTTGTGTTAAGTATGTTAATATTTTGTATTACCATTAACATATGTGAAAAAATTTACCTTGATCCATGATGGTTTGATCTTCCTCTCTTCCAATGCAGAAATCCATATCTTGTCCTTTGTTGTTGTCCAGTTAAGGATACGGGGGATCAGATTACCAACCTTTGTAGTAATTTGTGTGTTAACTATAGAGCAACACGCATACAACCAAATTTTCATAGCGAGCGAAAAACCTTGAATAAGATAAAATGCACATATGGGTTTAACTTATGCCTAACAGACTGAAGCAAATGTGTATAAGCAGCTATATCCCATGCAAAATTTGCATACTACCCTGAGTCAACCAAATAGAACCTAAAGTGGTCTATCAAACCATTCTCTTTCTCTTAAGGACAAAGGGAGAACTCTATAAGATACAGAATACATAGCTTGACTACACCCTCGTCATTCACCCAACTACAACTACATATAATTTGTTTCAGGTACGACTTCTCAACTTTTTTCTTGTTCGAAAAATAACTCATTATTGTTTTACTATCATATTTAGGCGTGTAACCAAAGTCTGTTACTTCTGTAACACATTTGTGGCCAGTAATAAGAGCAAACTCCCTCAGCCCAAAGTTCAACCTCTCACCATTTATCTTTGCTGGAGAAAAATCAGACCTGGATGTGTTCAATTCATACTTCATCAAAAGGTGAATTGCCTAATTTTGGATACATAGTTTGGGCATGCCAAGAAAGTGCCCAAAACATGTCTTCTCAAATAATATTTTCCCATTTTCGAACAATAATACCATGATTTGGGCAGGAACATCAGGGTCGGATAATGTTTGAAACCTAGTGATGCCATAATCAACATCATGTGGTGCAAAAAATATCCGATTCTGCATGAAAAGGAAAAATAAATTAATAAAACATGTTTAAAGACAAAAAAACAAAATAATAACAATACTGCTACAATTTATCTATAGATAAAAAGATAGTAATACATTGCAGACAAATAAATTACAAATTAAAAAATAAATACAACAATTAAACTATAAATGAAGTTACAAAACACTGATAATTTTATGTTTAGAGCAAGAAAACTAGAAAGTAACCTACATTTAAAACATTGGGGGAAAAACTAACTACTAGATATAATATATACAATTTGTTTGCAGAAAATAAAATTAACATCTACAAAGAGAGCAAAAATTAAATAATAAAACAAACTAAATCATGTAATACATACCCTAACAAAATTATTTCAAATAATATATAACAAATATACAATTTCAGAAATATGTAGAAATGTGATAAATAACAAGATATATACACAATGCAGAAAAAATTTCTACAATAAAGGAACAACAAAATATTAGATATCAAGATATGCATGAAAACAACTTTTTAACTAAAAATAAAAAACAATGTACCGATAACCTGATACTGCCAAGGCACATAACCACGCGGCCCAATTGTAGACGGTAGGCTCCCCACTTATCTTTAAGCCACAATCACATAAATTCATATATCAATGAATCCTCCTTCTCGGTTACCATGATCTCACACCATTACTCCGCTAAATTTCTCACAAGCTCTTGTTGTACTAATCATCATACATCCCAAATTAGCAATCCTAAATGCACACTCAACTTCATAACAACCGCACTATCTTTCCCAGGCAACCACGACCTACATCGCAGTACATGCCTCATGTTGGATAAAAAGTAGAACTCTTCATAGGAACTTCATAAGAAATCATATAATCTTAACCTTTTCACATGAGATAGCCCACCTATGTAACCTCATATCTACATCCTTCGACGACATGCCATGGTTATAACCATTATGAAATCAGTTAATCTCCTCGGGTCCACACTCATCCGCCAGTCGTACGAATCCATTCATTCATTAACATCAACTGAAGGTCCAACAATATATTTAAAACTCAGAGCCATAGTGCATCCCAAAACGATAATCAAATATTCACATTTTCCTACACTCCGATCAAGCCCCTTCTTGTCACATTCGAACTCCCTAAATGCAGAAGCCACCTCAGGGATCATCTCCCTCGTGACATCAACTTTGGAAACTCCAATTCGATTCTGAAGTCGCTACACACCGTCATCACCGATAACCGCTTCTTAGGTACCATTTCACAACACCCTGACCCGAAGACTAACCAATAAAGACCATCACACCGATGAGCCTAAATGCGTTCAAACAAGGACGATGACACCACATCACAAACAAGAATTCCACCAAGTTTGAAAATATCCAATTTCGCTACCCCGTCAACCAAAGCCTGAACATCCATAGTCTAATTGCCTCTCCTCTATTGGAATTAAATGTTGAATCTTTGAACCATGAATCGAGAAATCCTCCTCTTAGGACATTCACTGTCGCAACACATAAATAAGCACCCTACCTTTCACATTAGCACTGCGCGATAACAACGCACGAACATCATAATACACTATGCATAGCCTTGAAACCATTATCAACTCTAACACTAGGCTGAAACAATAGAACATCCCTCCACAAAGAGATGCTAATAATCCGCCCGCACACGCATGGAAAGACATCATGTACCACATATGTAGCTTCTCCACAACTTACAGGTGCCCAACTGATAATGAATGCTCGACTTCACATAAGAAGGGGTAGGAAGGAAATGCAGACATAAGATTCAATAGAATCAAATCGCACGACGAGGAATCAAGAAGGAAAGTTCTCCTAACAGCCCTGCAGCCTCTCCAAGATAAGTATAGACGACTCCATACCGATCTTCACGACTCTACTAGAATTGCTCATGACTCGTAAGACCTAAGTGAACTTAGAGCTCTGATACTAAGTTGTCACGACCCAAAATCCACTATAGGTAGTGATGGTGCCCAACATCGCCGTTAGGCAAGCCAACAGTGAACCATTATGGATACATACAATATTAGTAAGATGTAAAATAAAAAGGTGTTGATATTAGTGCAAAACCATTAACATCTACTAGAATATCCTAAAACTCGGTGTCACAAGTACATGAGCATCTACTAGGAAGTACAGTAATAATACAACATTTATCTGGAATGTAAAATAGACATGATAACATAAATGAACATGAAAGAGGCTCTGTGTGCTGCAGATTGTATCATGGGATGCATCTCACCTTAAAGCCCCCTCAATAGGTTCGCCCTTGCGCCCAAATGAACATCAGAGATATACCTGCACAATAAGTACAAAAGTATAGCATGAGTACGAAATCAACGCGTACCAACTAAATATCTAGCCTAACCCCAAAGAAGTAGTTATGAGGGGTCGACATTGGCACTTACTGGTGGTCCAATAAGTCAAATATAGTAAAGTAGACAAGTACGAAACATGGTAAGTAAACAGTAAGAACAGATATAGGCAAATAATAAGGTCTACGGCTGAACAGTGAACACAAAGTCCTCAAATACTGGACACCTCCTCAAATGGAATACGTAGTGGTCATCACTAAATCAACAGTCATATCTCAAGTCTGGAAAAGTCATGAGTATGCGAACTCCTTATCAAGTGTTTCGCACGATTCTGCCGAGGCGAGCGGCCCGATCCCATAGGGGTAAAGGCACAAATTCATGCCGTGGCGTACAACTCGATCCCATTATAGTACCGCTGAGGCGTTCAGCCCGATCCAATAATTGTGTACACTGTCGGTCAACCGGAACAACTAATATATGCATCTCATAATACCGCTAAGGCGAACGACTCGGTCCCATAATGTTACTGCTGAGGCGATCAGCCCGATCCCATAGGAATAGTGAAGACTTGACGGGTCACTGGCCCTACTCACAAATATATGTGTGAGTTGTGAAATTCAAGAAAACCTCCGAACAAATACATACAACATGGGAGAAATTCGTAATAGGAAGTGAAATCTCTACTGCTAATCAATTAGCTCTCCATACATCACGAATCGTAAGTCTGATACTTTACGCAAGTCTAGTCTCAGACAAAATGTATATTCAAGCAATTAAACAGGCAAGAATAACTCAAATATTATAATTAAAGCATGGCGTGAGTCTAAGTCTACCCGAACCAAATCATGAATTCTAGCATACGCATGGACACTCGTCACCTCATACGTGCGTAACAACATATAACACATAGAAAATATAATACCTACTGGGTAAATTTCTCCCTCACAAGGTTAGACAGGAGATTTACCTCGCTCCGAAATCCTATAACCGGTTCTAATGCCTCTCTAACACTTCAAGTCGATGCCCATCGATCCAAAACTAGTCAAACAACATGCAAACCAATCAAAATATAACCAAAGACTCTTAATTAATCAATTATAATAATTCTCAATTTCGCTTGAAAAGTCAACAAAGTCAACCCACGTGCCCGTATTCCGAAAATTTTCGAAGACAAACATTGTACATGGCACCACGAACTCAAGTATATAATTTATTCCTAATTTTATGTCCAATTTATAGTAAAAATCCATGATTTACACTTCTAGAGTTTCTCCCAAAGTCCCACGATTTCTACAATATTTCATTTTTAAATCCATATATAATCCTTGTATATAACTTACAACAAGTAGTAATAACTTACCTTATGATATACGGCGAAAATGGTCTTCAAGAATAACCCCAAATCCCCCTACATGTGCTCCAAGAACTTAAAAGTGAAGAAATAAACTCATAATCCTGAAATTTGGATGCTTAATATACCTGTCAGGCCTTCTTCTTCGCGATCGCGGCCAAAACCCCTCGATCATGATGTACAAATTTGTGTTTTCTTCTTCAGAGACACTATTCGGTAAAATGGTCATAATTATTTGTAAAAAATTCCAAATGATAAATGGTTTAATTTTCTGAAAACTAGATTCAAAGGGTTAAAACTTTTATTTTTGGATCATCGTGAAATGTCTTGTAGATTGCAAGATATAAGCTTTCGAAATCAGACCACTGACAGAAGAATTTCCTTCTACGCTATCGCGGCCCTCCCTTCCACGATCGCAATTCACAAGGCCTGGAAGTCACTTTGCTCTTCTCGATCGCGGACCAAACCTCCATGATCACATCTCACACCAGTTATCAACAGTTCAAAAAGACCTAAAAGTGCTCCGAAACCACCGCAAAACTCACCCGAGGTCCGAGGAACCCCGTCAAATCATCCTAATAAGTTTATATACCCTATATACACTTGTTCAAAGGCTCGGAACATGAATGATTAAAACTAAGAACTAATGATCAAACTCAATTTCTTAAACTCTCTTAACTTTCAAACCTTCATGTTTCGCTGAACGCGCCCGAATCCCACTTGACATTCCGAAATGACGCCAAAGTCAAACATTGGTGAACTCTTCCAACTTAAAGCTTCCAAATTGAGAGTTATCCTTCCAAATCAACCCCAAACTTCGTCGTGCAAGTCATAATATATGAAATGAAGCTACTCAAGATTTCAAACCGATGAACGACACGCTAGGGCTCAAAACGACCGGTTGGGTCGTTACACCTAGCTTCACGAGGGGAAAGCGTGGACATTCTCTTGGATGTTGCATGTCGGGATTTCACTATTTTTTGAGTGAATCCTGTGAGAAAGCACTCAAATCAAATATAGGAATTTCACCATCTGTAGCTTGTTTAGGGCTTTTCCTCAGAGTTCCTTTTTTCTTTATCATAAGGGAAGATAAATTTGATGAACTAAGGAATTCGTAGGGATTTTGAGAGAGAAAATGGAAAAGCTTTTTGAACAAATATGGAAGAAAGCGTTAATGGAGGAAGAGATGTTCTGAAGAGTGGGGGTGTGGGCAGAGAAACATGGGGGAGTGGGATATATACGTTAGATATTGTATAGCGTGAATAAAGGACTTAATTGATATCTCATTTAATTTCTAAAATGCATATAATTGGTAAATTGTATATGCCCATGTAATTAAGTTAAAACTTGAGTAGCGAGGGTAATAAGGTTACATATAGTGTACAGGAAGGTAAAAATCCCTAAGTGCAAAATAGAGGGATAGAGTCAAAATCCAAAAATATTAGGGTAAAGCAAAAGCGCTGGCAAAATCCAATAAGTTAGGGCAATCTACTGGGTCTAAATAATACCACCATAAGATGATTAGTCAACATACTTAAATAATCTTATACACAGTCGTGCTACATGATATGGGCATATGGGCCCAATACAGACTACATTCAGACTAGAGAATACATTAATCTCATGAATACATCTTTGAAATACAGTTTCATTCATACAATTTAAATTGCACACAAACTGAAACGAAATTATTAAATGAAGGTAACAAGATAGAAACTTCAACATGAATCATAGATTAGTGAAATCATTCATTTTAGAGAACTGAAATAAAAACCAAAAAAAATGAAGAATACAGATTTTCTTTCGAGAATTCAAGAAAAAAGCCTGAAAGTATTCCCAAATAGAGATGCAAAGTTCAAGTACAAATTGCTCGCTGGGAAAATGCATTATCTGATGTTATTTTCTTTTATCTTGTGTTTTTTTTAGTCTTATTAACTACTCTTTCTACTCGGATGATTTATAGTTCTAGAGGTTACACATAAACCTTAAAGTTTTTCACTTCAACCGTCAAGATTTACATGGAAAAAATTAATTTTGTTGAATTAATAAAAGAAGATTGTAAATTATTATATACTAGTACATGATTAAGTTACAAAATTATTTTTTTACACTAGATATCAAAGAAGAAAGTTTCTTCAAAAAAATAATAATGCCAAATAAAATGAGATAGTGACTAGACAGAGTAATATATTTCATATCAATGAGCGTAAACTTTTAAAAATTGCTATGTTAAGTATTATAGGTGTCCTTAGAGGTGTCCACTTTCTCTCTCTAGCTCTCATGTCCTGAGCGCACGTTAAACTAACGTGCGCTCAGGGACGAGCTCGAGGAAGACCTAGGTTGCAACCTTTAGCTGGTATTGGCAAGCCAGCTGAAGCTCTCATGCAACCAGATAAATCTCCAATGGCTGAATTGGTAAATACTCCTGTTCCATTGAAGGATGCAAGGCAGAAACAACAAGAGAGTGAATTGATAGTACAGGGACCTACTAAGAGATTGGATCTGAGTATTAGTCCATTTCTAAGCGGTTATAAAGACAAACCAACTAGGAAATTAGCAGGCATAGCGAGTACAAGCAAATCTACACCAGATCTAGAACTAGAAATTGAGAAAAAGAGGACAACAACTACATGGACCTCCCTTTTTGCAGGTAACCGTAGTTCTGAGAATGGACTAAAGCTATCTTTTGAAGGGAAAGTTGTTGTCCAGCTTGAAAAGGAGGATGTAGATAAGGAGATCCAGAAATAGAGTTGTGCTCTGATTGTGTATGTAATTGGGGAAACTCCGGGCTATAACTACATGCATAAGTATGTAAAACAGAGCTGGAATCAAGTGGCAGAACCTGAGGTATTTTACCATGATGAGGGCTACTATGTGGTCAGATTTGTTATTGAACTGTATTTGTAAAATAATTTCGGAGAAAATAAAATAATATATAAAAAGAAATGTAAAAGAAATAGAATTTAATCCGAGATAACATATAAACAAAAATGTAAAAGAAACAGAATTTAATCCGAGCCCACTGAATTTACGGTGTTTCCTTAAGGAATTTAATCCCCTCCTAGTACCCAAGGTTGTGGATTATTTCCTCACAGGATAGAACGAATTACACACTGGTGTAACGATACTTCAAACACCAATGTTTAGGTAGCAAATCAATGTTGAGCTCAAACTGAAGAGGTGCAACTCTTCAAATCCGAAGAGGTGCAAACTGTTTCTTCAAATCTGAAGTCCGAAGCCGAGCGAGCGACGACGACGGCGCGAGACTTGCCTTTTTCTTAACTCTTTAAGAGTTAGAAGAAGTGTAATTGTATATATACCCATCAAAACCTTTTCCTCTTCCAATATGGGACAATGTCCCATTGTCGAGGAAACTCAAATATTTTCAATTTACCTCCATTTCCCATTCACCCTCTTTTAAGCAATATTTAAGCTTAAAAACCCAATAATTTTAAGTTACATTTAAGCTTAAAAACCCAGCAAGATTTCAGTCTATCAATGACATGCATGAAGTCCTGTATTGTGGTCCTTACACGATTAACAACCAACCTTTGATCCTGAAACCATGGACTGCAAATTTTGATTTAAAAATGAATTTCTCACTGAAATTCCCCTGTGGGTGGTATTACCAAATCTCCCTATGAGTTGCTAGGGTGGCCAATCACTGAGTAGAATTACAAGTGCAATAAGAAAGCCTTTATATGCAGATGGGTGCACATCTAAACAAAAGAGAACCTCGCATACTCTCATGCTAATTGAAATCAACGTTACTAGACCACTTCCCACTAATGTCACTGTGTGGGAACCTGAAGGGAGGCAATTCGAACAAATGATAGAGTATGACTAGAAGCCAGACTTTTGTGATGTGTGCTTGAAAATAGGTCACTATTGCAAGCAACTTGAGGTTGAGCAGCAGAATTTTGAGCAGCCTAGGAGGAGGAGGAGACCAGTAGGCAATGCACAACCTGCCCCACAACCAGTGGTGCCACCAAAGGTGACCCGAGAATGGAGAACAAAGAAACCTGTTGATGTGAAAGAAAAGCCTACTGAGGATTTGGGAGCCAATAAATCAAATGTCGGTGTGTATGACCATCAAATACCTGAGCAAAGACAACTACCACTGGCTATTTGTGAGAAAAAGCTAAGGGTTAGTAATAAGGAGATTCACAATATGGATCAGCAGCCCTGAATTGAGCTGCACCAGAGAGTTTTCAGCTTTGTCTACTAGTGTTCAGAGGCTTAGCAATGCAACAGTGAAAACAGATGGGAATGGGAACCATAAAAGCTTGCCTACAACAGAAAGTGGGCCTCCTATATTATCCCAATGACCTTCTTAGTGTGGAATGTTAGGGGTATTAACAAGAGATACAAGCAAAAGGATCTAAAGTTATATTTGAAGAATAAGTACATTAAACTATCAGGCCTGCTTGAAACTAGAGTTAAAGAAACTAGTATTAATAGAGTATTCAAAAATATAGTACCAGGTTGGGCACTGCAATGCAATTACCAAAGTGCAGTGAATGGAAAAATATGGCTTACCTGGGATCCTAATATATACTGTGTGGATATTGACAGAGTAGAGGCTCAACTAATTCACTGCTTAGCCAGGGGAAGGATGGATGGGTTTGAAGCATACTTTACACTGGTGTATGGCTTTAATACTTTGGAACAAAGGAAGGCTCTATCGATAAGTTTGAATGACATCTCTGTTCATATGACCAAACCTTGGATTTTAAGTGGTGATTTTAATGCCATGCTATATACACAGGATAGGTTGTATAGCAATCCAGTTACAATGAATGAAATGGCTGATTTCTCAGACTGCATTCACACACTTCTCCTGAATGAGTTACCATGGAAATGGGACTACTACACCTGGTCCGATAAACAACAGGGTGCAGACAGGATACTAAGTAGAATTGATAGGGTATTTGGCAATGACATGTGGATTATGAACTGTGGCATTGTGTGCACTGAGTATGACACACCTCTGATATCTGATCACCTATGATAAACACCATAAAGTCTGCAAGACTCAATATCAGATCACCCTTTAAATTCTTTAATGTGTGGGCTGCTCATGTGGATTTTGAAACAATTGCAGTGAGCATATGGAGAAGGAGAATATCTATTGATGAAATGGAGGACATCTAGAAAAAAACTTTAAACCACTTTTCAAAAGAGTAAACAATGAAGAGTACAAGGGCATTGCACAGAGAATTGAAAAGGCAAGGTTTGATCTCATCACTGTACAGGAGAGTATGCAACATCAATACACTGATAGACGGTTGGAACAAGAGAAGAATACTCTATAGAATCTGGAGAAATGGTCCTTAATTGAAGAGAGTATACTGAAGCAGAAATCCAAAGTAAAATGGATCAAATTAGGAGATGCTAAAACTAAGTACTTTTCTGCTGTTATGAAAGAAAGAAATCACAGGAAACAAATACTGGAGATCACAACTACAGATGGATGGAAGCTGATTACACCTGCTAGCATAAGAGAGGAGATTGTCAACTTCTATAAGAGTTTGATGGGGACCTCGGTCAATTCATTGCTTACAATAAATAGAGAAATTATGCAAAATGACCCTAAGCTTACTCATGATCAACATCTAAGCTTATGTACAGAAGTTTCAGAGGGGGATATTTATGAAAGTCTATGTGTTATTCACGAGGACAAGGCTCCTGGAGTTGATGGCTTTAACTCATGCTTCTTCAAAAAGGCATGACTTAGAGTTAAACAGGAGGTAGTGAAGGCAATTCAAGAGTTCTTCATTTCTGGCAGACTGTACAAAGCTATAAATTGTACAGCAATCACTCTTGTACCTAAAGTGAGTAATCCAACAACAACAAAGGATTTCAGACCTATTTCTTGTTGCACAGTCCAATATAAGATTATCTCTAAAGTTCTAGCAAATAGACTACAAAGAGTAATTGCTAGTATCATCAGTGAAGCCCAAGCAGGATTCATCCCTGGGAGAAAAATTGCTGATAAATAATTCTATCTCATGAGCTTGTTAAGGCAGATACAAGGGGGAACACTTCTCCAAGGTGTATGATCAAAATTTACTTGACTAAAGCTTATGACTCTATGGAATGAATCTTTTTAGAACAGGTAATGGTGGAGCTGGGCTTCCCCAGAGGATTTAAGGAATGGGTGCTAGCATGTGTTAAGACAGTTAGCTACTACATAGTTGTAAATGGGGAACCATCAGCACCATTCTCAGCAGCTAAGGGGTTGATGCAAGGTGATCCCATGTCACCTTTTCTTTTTGCAATTGTCATGAAGTACTTGAGTCGATGCCTAAATGGTTTAAAAAAGAGAGCGTTTAAGTTTCATCCAAGATGTTCCAAGTTGGGAATAACTCACCTTAGCTTTTGCGGATGACTTGCTACTCTTTGCAAGAGGGGATGTGCCTTCTATCATGCAACTGCAGCAATGCATAAACTAATTTTATAAGGCATCAGGCCTGCAAGCTAACCAATCCAAGAGTTGTTAAAATTTCATTTTTTTCCTCATCGCTTGGCTTTCCTGTTGTGTAGCGGTCGCCTGAGTCCCTAATACAGTCCCCCGTTTCAAGGAGTGGGTCGATAGGATATACAAACAATTGACATACTACGAGCGTGAGTGGCGCAAACTTTCAAAAGGAAAATGGGAGGCCTGTTCCCATGGTGAGTATCCTTCTCCTATTGATTGAATTTCCCTTTCATTCCACTGTCATTTTGTCTAAGTTCCTTTTTTCCTTTCACAGGTTTGCCCAAGACTACTGAGCTTTGGGAAGTGGACGAGGATGAGGTCTTGTCCCCATCGGCATAACCCTCCGCCTCAGGACAGCCTTCCGCCGAGGCCGCTAGGAAGAAGGAGGAGAAAAAGAGAAGAAAGAGGTCCCCTAACCCCTCGGACGCTCCCGTCGAGGCCAAGAAAAAGAGGGTTACAGTCAGGGTCCGAAAGAGTACCAAAAAGAGTACTCGGGCTAGGGTATTGGACCCTGATTCTCTTTTCTGGCTCGGGGACTACCTTGGAGATGACGACATGGAGTTTGTCGCCCATGAGCCGGCCGTCATGTCATAAGAGCGAGCAGCACCGGAGGGGCCGACCATAAGGCCAAACCCTCTTTAGTTCGGGAGCCTGAGGAAAAGCCTGTGGCTACTGCCTCTCGAGAAGCTACTTCGGTTTTGAGGGAAGTTGCTGACATCATCGACATTCTAGAGTCTCCGTCTCACATGGAGTCTCTTTTTGATGAGGCTCGGGTTGTCATAGAAAAGCCGACCGATGCATCACGGGCCACAGATGAGGCCCTCAACATGTTTTTTGAAGGCATAGATGTAGGTGCGCTGGAGGAATACTCCGATTTTGGCCACCTGGAGATCCCAGAAAAGGTCGTTCTGCCAAGGTAAGATAGGCCGAGCTCAAGTTCGAAGCTTGTCAAACAATTCCCCACCCCGAGCGCGGACCCTGACCGCGAGAAGACTGTCATGTTCACAGTACCAACTGATACCAGGATGCTATCCAGGCTGGTTGGCATGGCCAGCTACCTTCGTTCCTTGGTGACCGATGAGGACCAAGAGAAGATGAACAAGGTGGACGCACCGGGTCATTTCCACGAGGCACAACACGTGCTGAACATGGTATGTTTTCTTCCCCTCACATATTTAAAGAATCCATTTTGCCTTAGCGTATTTTAATAATTTTGACTTTTTTGAGGCTTCGGTGCTTTACCATGAGAGTTTCCATTGGTCTCGGGTAGAGGTCAGCCACCTTGAGTTTGACTCAAGGAGCAGGTCCGACAAAAGAAAATGTACAAAGCCCTTTTCGGAGCAAAAAGACAAGGTACTCAGAGATGACTCCGTCCTCCAAGTCGAGCTGGAAAGAGCTCAAAAGGAAGCCTCGAAGGTAAAACGGGAACATGCCCTGCTGGTTGAAAAAGGTAAGAGTGTTTCAAACTAATAACGAGAGGCTAAGCGCAATTGCTGATGCCACAACCTCGCAGGTCCAACCGAAGATTGACCTGATCGACCAACTTAGGGCCGAAATGAACGAGGTCAAAGCCTCAGCCGAGGAGTTGAGGAGAAGAATGTATCTCCTGGCCTCGGGGCGAGATTCCACCAAAGAGGATTTGGCATCGACCAAGGATCAGCTCCGGGTGATAAAGGATAAAGGCGACAAATGGTCTCGGCTGAATGACGAGCTCCGAGAACAACTAGACCCGGCCATCACAGAATGGGATACTCTCGGCCAGGAATACACTATGTTGATGTCCAAGTTGGAGGCGGCTTCAAACGAGACCTTCAAAGTTCGATATATGCTGGCCCAGTATAAGAACGATATGGAGGTGGCCGAGGCCCACGTAATAACAAAGGTCGAGTATGTGAAGTGGTTGTCCCAGAGGGAGACTCTTGAGGAGATTCATTCCCGAGGGTTCAATCTAGCGGGTGAGATCAAAGAGGCGAATAGGCGAAGAGGCCGAGGCACAAGAGAGATACTAGCCCGAGGGTTCGAGTAGCAAGTCGGGCTCCGTTAAAGACTAGGCGGGAAATGCCTTAGTTTATTTTTTGTTTTACCTTGTATATTTCTTTTTGTTTTGGGGCCGCCTCATGGCTTTTTCTACATATATAAAATAATTCTCTTCGGCCATATTATGTCATTTACTTTTTAGCAGTGCTTATGCTCAAGACTTATAACTTGTGTTTCAGTCTTCAAAATATGTCATCGATGCCTTAGCATAGAATTTGACATAACTTAGACTGTTTGTTCCCCCGAAGCTCGGATGAGGCCTGAGTTAAGTAACAATTTCGAATTGCTTTGACTTCAGAGGATCCGATAAAAATGAAGCCTTTATTAAAATATTTAACTGACACGATTATTCTTTGCCGAAGGTGGCCCTTTTCGTGGTCGGGTCTGAAGTAATCTTTCATAGATTAAAAACCTTGTATGGACCTTACTTTTTATGTACGAACTTTGACGTCTCCAAGCCATTTACGTTGGTCGTAGACTTTCGTGTTTGGGCCCTGCCTAGTAGGCTTGGTGCCCCCGGTAGACCGAATTATCCGATCTTATTGTCGGGTAGCAGTCCTCAGTTTAGGGAGGCCCGTAGATTTAAGGGTTTTGAACCCTATATTTAATAAATTTTCGAACTCAGGATCTTGACATAGGGTGTGGTGGACCCTTAGTGTTCGAGACTGAACTTGTGAGGGCTCGAATACTATTAGTCTAATACGGGTGATACGCAGTCCCAGCCTCAGGCCGATCTTCAAAATTAGGGTAGCACGTTTAAATGTTGCATCGCTAAAAACCTTACCGTAAAACCCACTTCGGCAAAAAACCGGTTCGAGGGAAATATAGTGTAATACATACTTTCAGATGCAATCCTCAGGTTTGACCTCGACTGAGTAACTCCAAGGGTTAGTTCAAAGCGTAATAAACTAAAAAGGAAATTATGTTCATACCTTAGCAGTATTATCGCTTTAAGTGTGCCACATTTCAATTGTTAGGTAGTTGTATACCATTCCCAGACTCGAGCTTGTATGAGCCTTTCCTGATTATATTGGTGACTCTGTACGGCCCTTCCCAGTTCGGGCCTAATTTCCCGTCATTCGGGTTCTTGGTATGCAGCGTAACTTTCCCCAATACCAAGTCCCCGATTTGGAAGTGTCGAAGGTTTGCCCTTTGGTTGTAATATCTCCCCATGTATTTTTTTTGCTGCTAACTAGACCATGGTGGCTTCTCGCCTTTCATCCGATAAGTCTAAGCTCGTGGCCATGGCCTCGTCATTTGACGTTTCTGTAGCGTACTGGAAAATTAGGCTCAATTCTCCTAATTTTACTAGAATCAAAGCTTCTGTGTCATAGACTAAAGAGAACGGTGTTTCACCGGTGCTTGACATCAAAGTTGTTCGGTATGCCCACAGGACTTCGGGCAAAATTTCTTTTCACTTTCACTTTGAGTCTGGCGATCTCTTCTTCAGGTTCTAGAGTATAGTTTTTTTTGTTGATTCCACTTGACTATTCCCACTTGGGTGGTACGACGTCCATAAAATCTTTTTGATCTTGTGGTCTTCAAAAAACTTAATAACCTTGCCGCCGATGAACTGCCTCCCATTGTCGCAAGTGATCTCGGCTGTTATACCGAACCGGCATATTATATGATTGCAGATGAAATCAATGAACTCTTTTTCCTGAACCTTCTCGAATGATTGTGCTTCGACCGACTTGAAAAAATAATTGGTCATAAATAATATATTTTAGGGCTTTGCTAGATGCCCACGGCAAGGGACCGACGATGTCTATCCCCCATTTCATGAAGGGCCAGGGGAGAGGACCGGGTGAAGCATCTCCCCCGGTTGGTTAATCATCGGGACGTGCCTCTGGCATTCGTTACACTTTTGGACAAAGTCTTTCACGTCTTTTTCCATCTCTTTCCAGTAATAACTGGCTCTGGTCAATTTCCGAACCAAGGACTCCGCTCCCGAATTGTTTTCGCAAGTACCCTCGTGTACTTCCCTCATCACGTAATCGGTCTCCCCCGGACCCAAGCACCTTGCTAACGACCCGAAAAACAAGCTTCGGTATAATTTTCCACCAACCAAGTCAAACCTTGAAGCCTTGGTACGTAGGGCCCTCGATTCCTTGGGGTCCAACAATAATTTTTCTTTCTGAAGGTAGTCTATATATTTGTTTCTCCAATCCCAAGTTAAGCTTATTGATTTTACATTTGCGTGACCTTCTTCTGTCACTAAGTTCATCAATTGTACTACTTCTCCGGAATTGAAATCGTCGGAGTCGACTGACGACCCTAGATTAGCCAATGCATCGGCCTCGTTATTTTGATCTCAAGGTACATGCTGTAAAGTTTATTTCTTGAATTGGTGTGAGGTCACTTGCAACTTATCTAAGTAGCTCTACATCCGATCCTCTTTTACTTCAAACATCCCATTGACTTAGTTAACGACAAGGAGAGAGTCACACTTGGCTTTTATCACCTCGGCCCCTAGGCTCTTAGCCAATTCTAGACCTGTCATCATAGCCTCATATTCGGCTTCATAGATTGCCTTATTGCGTTACCTGTGGGTGGTTTTAATACGATTCACAATTCGGACATTTTGCGTTAGGCAAGCAGTAATTCTTTCTCAACCTCGAGGATCAAGACCAGTATAAATTCGTCCACGAAGTATGCCAAAATCTGATATTTTATAGCAGTTCAGGGTTTGTACTTGATATCGTACCCGCTAATCAACACGGCCCATTTGGACAATTTCCCCAAGAGCTCGGATTTATGCATAACATTCCTTAGCGGGTACGAGGTCACAACATATATGGGGTGACACTGAAAGTACGATTTTAATTTCCTAGATGTGTTCAATAAAGCGATTGCTAATTTTTCTAGGTATGGATATCTTGTTTCGGCATCGCCTAGGGTTTTACTAACATAGTAAATAGGAAACTGCATACCTTCTTCTTCCCAAACTAGGAAACCACTTACCGCTACCTAGGAAACTGCCAAGTAAAGGTATAACTGCTTGTTCGCCTTCGGGGTGTGCAAAAAAGGTGGGCTCGATAGGTATCGTTTGAGTTCTTCTAAAGTCTGCTAGCATTCTAGGTCCAAGAGAAGTCGTTCTTCTTCTTTAGTAAGGTGGCTTTTTTCGGATGACCTCGAACAAAACCGGCCTAATGCGGCTATTTACCCGGTCAATCTTTGTACTACCTTGACGTTGCCAACTATGGTGATATCTTCTATGGCTTTTATCTTGTCCGGGTTGATCTCTATTCCCCGGTTAGATACCATGAAATCGAGGAACTTGCCAGAGCCAACCCGAAGGCACACTTCTCCAAATTCAGCTTCATGTTGTATTTCCTAAGTATATCGAAGATTTCCTACAAATGTTTCAAATGGTCCTCTGCTTGCAGGGACTTAACTAACATATCGTCAATATAAACCTCGATTGATTTTCCTATTTGTTCTTCGAACATCCGGTTAACTAGGCGTTGGTACGTTGTAACAGTGTGTGCTGAATTTAGTAATAAAAGAAGTCTTTTCTTAGTCGCCCGGGCCCATTTGAATTTGGTTATACCCGGAATAGGCATAAAAAACTCAGTATCTCGTGCTCGGCCGTCGCATCGATCATTCGGTCTTTGTGAGGCAAAGGAAATAAATTCTTTGGGCATGCCTTGTTTAGGTCCTTATAATCTACACACATTCTAAGTTTGTTTCTCTTTTTAGGTACGTCCACTACGTTAGCTAGCCAATCAGGGTATTTAACTTCCCTAATGAAACCTATTTTCAAAAGTTTAGATACCCCATCTTTGATGAATGCGTGTTTGATCTCTAACTGCGTCCTCCTCTTCTGTTTGATCGGATGGAATTTTGGATCCAAGCTCAATTTGTGGGTTGTCACCTACGGTGGGATCCCTATCATATCTAAGTGGAACCAGGAAAAACAATCTGAATTAACTTTAAGGAAATCAACAAGTTTTTTCCTTAGCTCAGGAGTTAACCCCGTGCCCAGGTATACATTTCTATTCGATAGGTACTCGATCAGTATGACCTACTCTAATTCCTCGGGTATCGGCTTGGTAGCATCAGTATCATTGGGTGCTATAAAGGATCTTGGGACACCGTAATCATCCTCCTCATTTTCTTGTGCTCCTCATGTTTCCCCGACACGGACAGGGTCGGGACCGCTGATTGCTATTTGGTTTTCGTTTCTTCGACCAGTCCCCTACATTTTAACGTCGTGACCGCGGGCACCGGGATCACTTCCTTGATAGAGAACATCTCCTTTACGGCTGGTTGTTCTCCGTGGACTATTTTGATTCCTCCCGGAGTAAGAAACTTCAATGCTTGACATAGGGTCGAAGGCACCGCTCTCATGCTGTGGACCCATGGCCTCCTCAACAAGGCGTTGTATCTCATATCTCCCTCGATCATATAAAATTTTATTTCCCGGGTGGTCCCGATAGTTTTTACTGGTACGGTTATTTCACCCTTCGGCATCTTGCACGCCATGTTGAACCCATTCAATACTCGTACTGCCGGTATGATTTGGTCCAATAATCCCAATTGCTCGACGACCATCCATCGGATGATGTTGGCCGAGCTACCTGGATCAATTAACACACATTTAACTATAGATTTATTGATAAGTACGGATATTACCAGTGCATTTTTGTGAGGCTGGATGATGCCTTCGACATCCTCATCGTTAAACGAGATGGATCCCAACGGTATGTAATCCCGAGTGCATTTTTCCCTTGTGATAAGAACTTTGATGCGTTTTATCATTGGCCCTTGTGGAATATCCACTCCCCAATGATCATGTTGATCACGCGTTGAGGCTCTTCCTGTTCAATTTTCTTGTTGGCGTCCCTGGTTTTGAAATAATTTTTGGCCCGCTCACTTAGGAATTCCCGAAGATGCCCATTGTTGAATAGTCGAGCCAATTCTTCCCTTCGCTATCAACAATATTCGGTCCTATAACCGTGAGTACCATGGAATTTACACACCAAGTTGTGATCCATCTGTGGGGGATCGGACTGAAGTGGCCTATGCCATTTGGTCTCCTTAATGCGACTAATAGCCGACACTATACTCGCAACATCCACGGTAAAATTGTATTCCAATAGTCTCGGTGCTTCCCTACCACCAAGTGATCTGTCAAACCCGCTCTTACTCATTAGACCCTAGTTTCTTGGTACTTGATCACTTTTCCTGTCATTCCTGGTTGGGTAGCGACAGGGTCCATTTCCCCTTTTGTCCGAGCTATATGGCTGATACCGATCTCGGACTTGAGCGTAACTTTGGGTCTGCAACTGTGCTATTGCCACCTGCTGAGCTTGTAGCATTTCAAAAATCAATCGCAAACTAACTCCATCACCTTCCCCTTCGGGTGCTTCTCGAGCCGGTGGCCAAGGTGCCCCACGAATGCTATTTTCGGAATCAGTTGGCAGGTTGATGTTGATGGAAACTTGTGAGTTAGCGTCGACTGGGTCAGTGATTGGGACACCACTAGGATCAACGGGGGGTATGTTGTTGCTTGGTACCACATTGTTATTTTCACCCCGGTGGCCTGAATCGGCGCCAACGTTCAAGTGAGCAGACTGAGAATTTGACATTTTTAGATTAACCTGAAATCAAACTTCAAAGAGCAAGTGTAAAATAGGGTGTGTTATGAAGATTCGTATTAAATCATTACTATTATCCTTAACCCCACTGTGGGTGCCAAACCTTTAAAGGATATGTGATTTAATTTAACACGAATAAAATAAGAACAATAAATAATAGAAGCGATCAAACCAAAGTAATGGATGAATAAATCTAGCTTTGCAATACACCTCTGAATATCAGTTCCGATTCAGCCCTCGGAACGAGCTCGGTTACAACTTAATAAATAAGCAGCTGAAGAACACTTTGAATAATAGCTACAAGACAAAAAATAAACTTTTTTGCTTTGATATGCATGTCAATAGTGGTCCTTAAAATATAAAAGTTCTCCCCTTTATATAGTAGGGGAGCTTGAATCATAGTATGAGTCTAAATAAGGTAAAGATCTTTGGCTTCCAGTAAACGTTATTACGCAGTTAATACCGGGCGAGATTTGAGCCTTAATATCCGCTGGCGGGCGGATATTTCGGCCCCTCGTTTGTTCTGTCTAACTGCCTTCTCTTAACCCCAGTTCTTCACATTGCTCGAGCTCAATGCTTGGCAGTATCTGGTCTCGAGCACACCATTCGTCCTCCCCGGCTTCTGGTCTATGGAAGCCCTCGGCACTACCCGAGGTCATATCGGATCGCAGTGTCCTCTTGTTTCTTTATCGAAAAATCGGGGGTAACTTTTATATCTAATTTTTTTGGTACACACTTATTTTTTAATAATTAGGGAATTTGTTTTTTTATTTTGATTCTCCCTCCTCTATATATATCTATTCATTTTATCTTGTTCAAAACAATGTCGCTTTCTAATTTTAATTAGACTATTTTGAATCAACTATTTCTCTTTGTTAAGTTTAATTGATTCATCACTCGAAGAGAAAGTCCTTTGTGATTAAAGGAATCAAGATACTTGCTTTGTGATGATAGGATAGGAACTCATATTTTGGCTTTATTTTACCCTCTAATTACTACACTTCGAATGTATTTGAGTATAATAGTTAGTACTTTATACTTATTACGTGTGTTATGCTATGTAAGATGTGATTTTAAGTTGAGAAGCATGTTTAGAGCTAAAATGGTTGATTTGGAGTCTTGAAATCTGAGTAGAAGCCCAAAGAATTAAATCAGGATCAAATTCGGGGATCGAGGACCGAGTATGCATAGGAAAAATGAAAAGAAATGTCAAGGGAATAAACAAGGATGCCACGTCATAATTTGGCATGCAAATGTTTGGTAGAAAATATTTCATAACTAATTGGTATGTCTGCCTAAGTTGGGGGCAATGGTTGTTGGCCAGTTTTGTTGAAATTGAAAGTCTCTGAATTCGCCCACTAACGCGACACCCATCGCGTCTCCTCGTGCGGCGTGTTTGGGTAATTTTCGCTCAGTTAATCCTATTTCGGATCAGAGAGGATATTTTGGTTCAGGTCCGCCATACTCGGTATAAATACACATAAAACATATTTTTTTAAAGGGATTCCATCTAGGAGAATTTTGAAGAGTTACCACGGCTTGAAGATACAAGATTTTATCAATTCTCTTGCCAGCAACCGGTGCAGTACGAGAGTTTGTATGCTTAAGTTTTCTTTAATGTTTTCTATGTTCTTAAACTTATTTGTGATGACTTCTCCATATCTATGAAGTTAGTTATATTTGTGATGATTTCTCCATATCGACATCGACACTTATTAGTGGTCCAATAAAGTAATATGATAAATCATAAATATATAAGAAGCACAACAGTAGTAGTGAGGTAAATTTGTAACTAACACAATCTCCAAAAATTTCTTTAAACGATATTAATTTCTCATCTCGTATTCTATCTCAACAGATCAGAAAATATCCAGTGCCAATATCAAATAAATAAAAAATACCATGTAAAATGCAAGGCATCAGTGGAAGGAAAAATCTCATGAATATTCGGACAGCTAGCGATATAATGCACGATTATGCCGAAGTCGTACGACCAGATCTCAGAAAGAATATGATACTTCCGAGGCGATCGGCCCGATCCTATCATAACGTGTACACTGCCGAGGGTCGAGCGGTACGAACCATAGATGCATCTATTATACTGCTGAGGCGAATAACCCGCTCCCATGAGAGTGTGTTACATAATCTTTTCGAGGCGTTAGGCCTGATCCACAAGAAAGGAAAGGAATTATCGAATTACGAGACACGAGCTTACGATACAATATATGAACACAAGGTGAGTATAACCTTTACCGTTTCTCAAATAACTTGCCAACAACTCAAGGTAATAAAGCTCGGCCTAATATATATATATATATATATATAACAACTCAAGGCAAAAAGGCTCGACCTAATATATTTGTAATTTCTAAATCTAGTTCAATTATAATTTTAATTAATTAAGCCAGCAAAATAAATTCAAATAATTCAAATATTACATGGTAAAGTCCTTAGTCTACCTGGACAAAACATGCTTTAGCTACGTACGGACTCTCGTCACCTCGTGCGTACGTAGCACCCACAACTAATAGAACATAACAATTACATCATCTAGGGGTAGTTTCCCCCTCACAAAATTACGCAGGAGACTTGCCTCACTCCGAAGTTCCATAACTGGCTCTCACGCCACTCTAACACCTCAAACCGATGCCCGTCGCTCCTAAGCTAGACAAACAATGTGCAAACCAATAAAATATACTCTAATACTCATAATAAATCAATTCATAACAATTCCTAACTCCACTCAAAAAGTTAATAAAGTCAACCCTTGGGCCCACGTGCCCGGATTTAGAAACTTTTCAAAGATAATCATTACCCATAACACCACGAACTCAAATATATAATTTATTCCTAATCTCGTGTCCAATTTCGTGGTAAAAGTCCAAAAATACCAATTTCTAGGTTTCATTCAAAATCTCGCAATTTTTACTAGTTTCCATGTTTAAATCCTTGTATAATCCATGTATTTAACTTGTAATAAGAGGAAATCACTTACCTCAAGTTGCTCGATGAAAACCCCCTCAAAATAGCTCCCCAAATTCGGCCATCCAAGTGAAAATGAGAGAAATGAGAGCTAAGTCTTGATTTAAAGAACCCTTCTGCCCAGCGATAATCTCACACATGCGGCCAAAATGCCGCACCTATGGCGTTTCTTTTGTGACCACGCCTCTGCTTCTGCTGAAAATCACCCAAACACGATGCCTCGCACCTGCGAAAACATTCCCTGCTTATGCCTTCTCCTGCTTATGCGCCTAACGTTTCTCTTCTGTGCTTGCGCAGATGCGACCAAAGCTCTGCACCTGTGGCCCTTCCCCTGGCTGGCCTTCTCCACTTTTGCGACGACCTCCCTCACACCTACGTGTCCGCACCTGCGACCAAACCACCGCAGGTGCGATGACACCAGACATCAGCAGTCTTCAGCATTTCCTCAAATCCAAATTTCAATCTGATTTCAATTCGTTTCAAACCCCAGGCCCCCGGGACCCCATCCAAACATACCAACATATCCGAAAATACGATACGGACCTAGTCGAAGCCTCAAATCCCGCTAAACAACATCAAAACTATGAATCGACAATCAAAACCTTTCTTTAAATTTTCAAACATTCAAACTTTTCCGAACGCGTTCGAATTATACTTTAACATTCTGGAATGACGCCCAACTTTACGCACAAGTCACAAATCACGATACGAACCTATTCCAATGCTTGGAACCCCAAACGGACATCGATAACACCAAAGTCTACCTCAAACCAAACTTAGGGAATTCTAAAACCTTCAAAATGCCAACTTCCACAATAAGCGTTGAAATGCTCCCGGGCGACCCGATACTCAACCCGCATATACGCCCAAGTCCGGAATCATCAGACGAACCTATTGGAACATTCAATTCCCGATTCCGAGATCGTTTACTCAAAAGTCAAACCTTATTCAACTCTTCCAACTTAAAGCTTCTGAAATGAGAACTTTCCATCCGAATCAACTCCGAACTTCCCGAAATTCAATTCCGGAACAAGCTGCTTAAGCAATAAGTCATATCAAACACTGCCATAAATCTCATATGACGCCATCAATGCACCAACAAGCTACAAACTCGAACGTGATACATCAGCGAAAACGAACTCTGGAAAAGAACTACCCAGCCCTGGTAGAGAATAAAACAGTCGAACGGATGCTATGAACCTTTCTGAGAGAATGAGAAACAAAATACACAAGAATAGATATTGGGAACCGTACTCAGCATCTCAATGTTGCGGCGTGCATTCCAATCCATACATGATACCGTTGCGGCGTGCAACCCGATTCAAACAACATACGCGTGGCAGCGTTCCACCCAATCCACACATAACAATCTATAAGGAAATACCTACCGAGCCAGAATGCCCATACCTAAGAAATGCCTAAATATCGACCACAAGCACGCCAAATGCATAATACAATCCCTGGGGAGACGGATAGCGCCACACGCTATAAAACCCAAGCACAACTAAGGTGAAATAAATGACCTGCATCTCGAGAGCCATCCTTCTCATATAATATCACAAGCTACACGGGATCACAACACATGTGCGAATAATCAAGCTGTCTCACAACCCACCTGGCACAATAGAGTATTACATGGAATAGTTGACGACGGGAATAACATTCAATGTCCGAAGACTCCTACATAAGCAATGCTATGCAAAATGAACGCATCCGACCTGACGTAGAGCACACATTCACATTAGACCCACCAACAGACCTCAAGCTGATTATGATTATACCATATTGGGCCAACAACCTTTCGAGGATCCACAATGGCCTTATTCATGACACACACGAGCAACCATCCCAATCCGGAACAAACTCCCACAGTTCACAACTCAAGGAATAGAACACCTTCCAGGCATAAACTCTCACATTAATGATAGTATCAAAAAATCTCCATACTTGGTTTCAATCCTTAACAATCAAGCGACTAACATGTCACACTTATACAAATTTCCCCGTGGGATACGCTCCCACGACCTTCCGCACTAGGTAGCAAAGTCTGCACCTCCACACCACCAATAGTACTAATTCTGTAAAGCCAACCAAGAGTCCGCAAATTAATACACGAAGCCTCTTACACAGGACACTGTTCTCAGGTGACACTAAAGAAAATACCAGCTTACTCTGAACATCTGAATTCTTTTTTCTCATCCGAGCTCGTGACATTCTTGTCAACATCGAACCGTAACCTTGATCCTCAACTTCCAATTCCCATGCCGCTCACTCCACCTATCATGTCGCTACGCAAGAGTACAAGAATTTCATCATAACTCCTGAACCACCAATAGAATAAATACTTCATCGTCTAGAACACCTTTCACTTAACACATTTCAGAGGTACGATGGCAACACGTAACCAAATTCCCATAACAACAGAAAATACAAATCTCAAGTTGTGGTCTAAACCACCATAACTCTTCTGGGATCCATCTACACATAACAGGCCATTATAATCAAATACCACAAAATCAACCAAATTACGGCGGTTGTCAAGCCCGCACGTATCGCCACAAATCACCTGTATAACATTAATATGCCAAAGGAACTAATTATTTCCTCAATCACGTTGATTCAAACCATTACCAACCGACCCAACTTCCTCCGATTTGCTCTTAACCTGCCTTAGAAATAATAATAGCTCAATTCAAAAATATAACGAAACTTGATCAACACTCATCCCAAGTGACTCAAATCGCGAGATGGCATTGTCTCAATACCCGCTCTAAAAACTCGATCTTTAACCACACAACGGACCCAAATTCCTTAGACAACACGCTTACATCCTTGAACCCATTAAAATCACTATTGAGAGACACCCACTCTGTCTTGGTCCCCGGTATAACCAAACTCAAATGCTCTACTAGCACATGAACACTCTCTTAAAGAAGCAACCGACTGAATTATTTTCCTTGTACATCACATCCACAAAAAGCATAAACTCTAAGTCTTCCCAAAACTGCGCATGAATCTGTAAGGCGAAGTATAGCACACATTTATCAAGTTCTTCGCTCGAATTACCCCTGATGTTTTATTTTCTTAGTCATAATAACCCACCAATGCACCGAGAACCAAAAACCGCACAAGCAGACAACCACGCGATCCAATCGCAGACGGTGGGCTCCCCCACTTAGCTTTAAGCTACAATTACCTAAACCTAGAACCCATAAAGATTCCTCCTTCTCAATTACCATGATCTCACACCTTTAACCCGCCAAATTTCTCAAAATCTTTTGTTAAACGTTTTATGAACATTCCGAATCATCAACCACACTCACATATTCGACCTCTTACCGGGTAGCAAGTAGAATTCTTCCTAGAAGCTTCATCAACATCACACAACTGCTAACCTGCTCACAGGAGATAACCCACCTGTGGAATTCCATGCCGACATCTTCCAACGATGTTGCACTGAGTACAACTACAACACATTTAGTAAAGCCTCCTGAGCCCACGATCGTCCACCAGTTATACAAGTCTGTTCCTTCCCCATTGACATCAACTTAAAGTCCGACAATACATTCCGAACTTGAAGTCATGTTGCATCCAAAAATGGTAATCGAGTTTTCACACCCCTCTTCATTCCAAGCAAACTCCGCTTTGCCATAATCAATCTTCCTCAGTGCAGTAGCCTCCATCTCAAGTAAAGTCCATAGACCTAGTCACTTCCCACCACAATTCCCAAATCGCTCTAAACTTTCCTCGAGACATGTGGCTATCCTACCACAGAATCCATAGGCTACCCTGCCACTCTCACTTCGGTTAAACCATCTCCTTTAAGCAATTTCTCGACCTGTGCTTTTCGTACTTGACCTGCTAGTAATTCAACCACCACGAGACACCTCTTGCCATGTCCCTCCTCATCCTTCGATGCCCAAATATTGACTCAAATCAAATCCATACTTGTAGAACCTACACTAATACATTTCTACCAACTCTAAACCTCCTAGAAGATCATCTTTCTCGAGCCATCAATATTAGAAACACCAATTCGATCCTGAAACCTCTACATACCGCTATCTTTGACAACCACTTCTCAGGCACCATTTCACAACACCATGCCCTTAAGGCAAATTGAAGAAGACCATAACATCGGCGGACCTTAATGCGTTCAAACAAGGATGACGACACCACCTCACAAATGAGAATTCCACCTCGCTCGAAAATATCAAGTCTCGTTATTCCATCACCCAAAGCCTGAACATCCATATTCTGATTGCCTTTCCTCCGCTGGATTTAAATGCCGAACCTCTAAATCGTGCACTGAGAAATCCTCCTATAAAATCATTCACCGCCTCGACACATAAACAAGCACCCTACTATTACTCTAACATTGTGCGATAACAATGGATGAACCTCATAATAATTCATGCATAGCCTTAAAATCATAGGAAATACATATACTAAGATGAAACGACAGAACAACCTTGCGCAAGATGACGATAATAGTCCACTCGAATACGCTAGGAAAAAATATCTTGCACCACATTTGCGGTAACATTTACAACTCCTCGATGCCCAATTGATAACAAGTGCCCCACGTCGCATAAGATTTGACTGGGAAGGAAATGAAGGCATTAACTTTAATATAATCAAATCGCACGATGAGGAATCAAGAAGGGAAGCGCTCCTAACATCCCTGTAAACTCCCGAAGATAAGTACAGACATCTCCGTAATGATTCGCAGGACTCTACTAGACTTACTCATGACTCGTGAGACCTAAGTGAACCTAACGCTCTGATACCAAGCTGTCACGACCCAAAATCCACTATAGCTCATAATGGCGCCTAACACCGCCGTCAAGTAAGCCATCGGTGATTAATCAACTTAGTTACTCAGTTTATTATTTTTGAAATCATGAATCCCATTGAATAAGTACTGTAAAATCTAGTACTCATAGAAAACCCATGAATTTATTTTTCCAATTTCTGTATAAGGTATAGAATACAAGGTGAAATGATAATAATTATGCGATTTACAATAATGAACACCCAGTAGGTACCCCCAAAACCCAGTGCCAGCAGTGCATGAGCATTTACTAAGGAGTACAATAATGATAAGGAATCTATCTAGAATGTAAATAAGACAGGATAAAATAAATAGTACGATGGAAACTCTATGCACTGCGATATGTAGCCTAGAATACAACTCACATAAAGTCTCCTCAACAGCTGCACCTAAGCGCCAAGATGATCACCAAATGAACCTATCAGGTCTTGCACATTTAGTGCCGAAGTACAACATGAGTATGTAAATCAACGCGTGCCCAGTAAGTATCTTGCCTAACCCGGGAGAAGTAGTGACGAGGGTTCAACATCGACACTTACTAGTGGTCCAATAAATCAATATGGTAAATCATAAACAGATAAGAAGCACAACAGTAATAGTAAGATAAATATGTAACTAAAACAATCTCCGAAAATTTCTTTAAATGATGTCAATTTCTCATCTCGTATTCTATCTCAACAGCTTAGAAAATATCCAGTGCCAATATCAAATAAATAAGAAATACCATGTAAAATGCAAAGCATCAGTGGAAGGAAAAATAACATAAATATTCGTACTGCTAGCGATATAACGTACGATTATGCCGAGGTCGTACGGGAAGAACTCAGAAAGAATAAGATATTGTTGGTCCGATTGGTCCGATCCCATCATAACATGTACACTGTCGAGGGTCGAGCGGCACGAACCATAGATCCATATATTATACTGCTGAGGTGAACGTCCTTCTCCCATGAGAGTGTGGTACATAATCCCGCCGAGGTGTTCGGTCCACTCAACAAGAAAGAAAATGAATTATCGAATTACGAGACACGAGCTTACAATACGGTATATGAACACAAGGTGAGTATAACCTTTACCGTTTCTCAAGTAACTTGCCAATAACTTAAGGTAATAAGGCTCGGACTAATATATATGTATATATTTATAATCAAGTTCAATTATAATTTCAATTAATTAAGCCAGCAGAATGAGTTCAAATATTTCAAATAGTACATGGTAAAGTCCTAAGACTACTCGGACATAAACATGCTTTAGCTACGTACGGACTCTCGTCACCTCGTGCGTACGTAGCACCCACAACTAATAGCACATATCAATTATATCACCTAGGGGGTAGTTTCCCTCTCACAAAGTTAGACCGGAGACTTACCTCACTTTGAATTTCATAACCGGCTCCCACACTACTCTAACACCTCAAATCTATACTCATCGCTCCAAAACTAGTCCAACAATGTGCAAACCAATAAAATATACTCTAATACTCATAATAAATCAATTCATAACAATTATCAACTCTACACAAAAAGTCAATAAAATCAATCCTTGGGCCCACGTGCCCGGATTCAGAAAAGGTTCTAAGATAATCATTACCCATAACACCACGAACTCAAATATATCATTTATTCCTAATCACATATCTAATTTCGTGGTAAAAGTCCAAAAATACCAATTTCTAGGTTTCTTTCAAAACCTCACAATTTTTACTAGTTTCCATGTTTAAATCCTTGTATAATCCATGTATTTAACATGTAATAGGAGGAAATCACTTACCTCGAGTAGCTCGATGAAAACCCCCTCAAAAATAGCTGTAACGACCTAACTTGTTATTTTCAGAATTAACAGTCCATTCAGCGACTTAAGGTCCCGAGCAACTTCATAATATGTATTATGACCTGCGTGTGTGGTCGATTTTGGTTTTTGAAAGATTGATAATTAAATTGAAAGAACAATTCTTATTTTTGAAGCTTAAATAAAAAGAGTTGACCGGAGTTTGACTTGTGAGCAAACGACTCCGTAATGGAATTTTGATGGTGTCAATAGATTTGTATGGTGATTTCGGACTTAGGCGTATGTCTTGATTTGTATTTGGAAGTCCGTAGGACAATTTTGCACATTTCGGCGTAAAGTTGGAAAATAAAGATATTGAAATATTCATAAATTGGACCGTAAGTTGATTGGTTGATTACGAGATCGGATTTTGATTATGTAAATTGGAACAACTCCATTATATCATTTATGACTTGTGTGCAAAATTTGAAGTCATTCCGGATTGATTTAATATATTTCAGCGCAAATTATAAAAGTTGGAAGATTTGAAAACTCACAATTCGATTCGAGGCGCGACTTATACTTTCAGCGTTGTTTGACATGGTTTGAAGACTCGACTAAGTTCATATTGTATTTTAAGACTTGTTGGTATATTTGGTTAAGGTCTCGAGTGGCTCGGATGAGTTTCGGACGGTGTTCAGATCGTTTGGCGACATGTTGAAGCTGTTGGAATTTCTTATGTTTATGGACAACAACTTGTGCAACCGCTTCTGCGAGAATGTGATCGCAAAAGCGACCTCGCAAAAGCGAGAATACCATCGCAGAAGCTGGCTTGAACTCGCAGAAGCGGACATTTCTGCGCACATGCAACATCACAGGTGCGATCACTGAAACGCATAAGCTGAGCTGGCAGCTTGGTGGTTTCTCGCAGAAGTGGAATTTCTTTCGCACCTGCGACATCGCAGGTGCATCAACAGTGCTCGAAGAAGCGGAGACAGTGCAAAAACGTGATTTTACTCACAGAAGCAAGCTCGCAGGCGCGACAAATTTGCCCGCAGGTGCGAAACTGGGCAGAAACTTAAGGACCAAAAATGGTCATTTCGTCATTTTCGATTGAGATTTTGGAGTTCGGTTTTTGGGCGATTTTTGAGGAGTTCTTCACGACTTGAGACTTGGGTATATCCGAAAGTGATTATATTTCATAAATCCATGGTTATATTCATCATTTATTTCGGATTTAAATGGAAGAAATCAAGATTTTTGCAAAACTTTTCAAGAACGAAAATTTAAGATTTGGAGGTCGAGTTGTTATGGGAATTTGATAAAATTAGTAGGGTTGGACTCGTATCGGAATGGGTGTTCGGATTTCGTAAAAATTCTGTCGGGTTCCGAGAGGTGGGCCCCGCGTTGACTTTTGGTTGAATTTTTAATGTAAAATTTTAAGTCGATGTTTTATTATCTGGAATTATTTCCGATGAATTTTAATGAAGTTATACAATTAATTTAGATAGATTTGAACTGTCCGGAGGTCAATTCAAGCAAGAAGGCGATTTTGGAATATCGGCCTAACTTCATAAAAGGTAAGTATCTTGCTTAAAAACTTATTCCGAAAAAAGTAAAAAAAAATCTCGAAAACTTATTTTCCGAAAAAATAATTTCCAAAAAAAATATTTTTTCGAATTTTTAAAAAAAATTCAAAATCAACACTTATTCCAAAAAAGTAAAAAAAAACAGGAAAAAAAAATTATTTCTGAAAAAATAACGGTTTAATGGCATTTGGGCCACAAAATCAACACTTTCCAAAAAATTATTTATTTCGAAAATTTTTTATTAAAATACAAAATCAACACTTAGTACGAAAAAAAGTTAAATTATTTTCAGAAAAAATATTTTTTCGGAAAATTATTTTTCCGGATTGTTTTTACTTTTTTCGGAATAAGTGTTGATTTTGTATTTTTAAAACAATTCCGGAAAAATATTTTTTTCCGGAAAATTATTTTTCCAGAATTTGTTTTTACTTTTTTCGGAATAAGTGTTGATTTTGTATTTTTTTTTAAAATCGAAAAAGTAATTTTGCCATATTGGATTGCTTAGGTGGATGGTCATGTAAGCAAATTTAACCCAATTGGACTGCCATGTCACCTTCAATGACAAGACTAACAGTTTAAGGGAATTTGTGATCCTAAAAATAGACGGCAAGGATATTTTTGGTACCAAAAACAAACGGAGGGCATTTTTGAGCTATTATAGGAGTGATAATGGTGGCTATAGGAGCGGTAAGAGTGGTTATTGATATTGTCAGGGCGGAGGGATAAGGGTGGCTATTATTATGGAGTGATACGGGTTGTTATAGGAGAGATAAGAGTAGCTATTGTCAGGGATGATACGTGATGATGTGGGATTATTGTGTTGGTGATTTTTATGTGATGTTGTGATATTTCTTGTATTTATTTTTATCTATTGTGCAACATGTCTTGTTTTCGGTAAACTTGATAATAGTCCGATTCATGTTGAAATTGTGAGCCTGTGGTTACTGCCGGGCGATTTATATTATTGGCACGTGAGTTGTCCATGTGGTTATGAAAGTAATACGGGCACAAGGTGCCGGGAAAATATGATGATTTTATTATTGGCACATGAGTTGTCTGTGCGGTTATGAAAATAATATGGGCACGAGGTGCCGGGAAAACATGATGATTTTATTATTGCCACGCGAGTTGTCCGTGCGGTTGTGACAAAAATATGGGCACGAGATATCATGGAAATATGTAAGTGGGCTGAGACCCGTAGTTTTTATAATTATAAAATGAAGTGTCACATGGTGACTTTTATTTGAAAGAATTATATTCAAAAGATTTTCCTTGAAAGGAATTATATTTGAAAGATATTTATTTGAAAGAATTATAATTGAAAGATATTTATTTGAAATAATTATATTCATAAGATATTTATTTGAAGGAAGTATATTCGAGATATATTTAATTGAAAAGATTATATTCTAAAGATTATTCGAAAAACTTATAGACAAAAGAGGTATATTTTGAAGGACTTGATTAATTGGTTGTGCTTGTGTTCATTATTCATTTGAGCAATATTTATGGTATTCTTGTTGCCTTGCTGTTTATATCACTAGTTGATTATTATTGCTATCACTGCTATTTGTCTTTCTATTATTTTTGTATGTTATATTGCACATGTTATTTGACTAGTGAGTGTCTTGACTGTATCTCGTTACTTCTCCACTGAGGTTAGTCTTGATACTTACTGAGTACCAATAATGGTGTACTCATACTACACTTTTGCACATTTTTTTGGAGATTCAGGTACTGGAGATACTGGACTCGAGCAGAGTTAGTGTGTTGATCGCAAGGATTGAAGGTAGAGATGCTTGGTCGTCGTAGTCCCTTGGAATCTTTCCATTTTATTGTACTGTTAATTTCTTATTCAAACAATATTGTATATTCGACCCTCGAGATCATTCCATGTATCCAGTTAGAGTTTGTGACTCAGTATTACTAATCTTGGGAGGTTGTTATAATTATTTTCGGTGTTGGTTTCGACACTTGTATTAAATTATATGTTTCAAAAAAAAATGGCTCGAAATGAAATTGTAATCGGCTTACCTAGTCTTACAGACTAAGTTCCATCACGATGCCTGAGGTAGGATTTTGGGTCGTGACAAGTTGCTATCAGAGCTCTAGGTTCATATCTTCTACGAGTTACGAACGAGTCTAGTAAATTCTTGCGGATCTGTACGAAGACGTCTGTACTTATCTTCGAGAGGCTACAGAACTATTAGGAAATTTCCACTTCTTTCATTCTTGTCGTGTGGAATTTATTGATTTTGGAGTTGGAGCCTTTGTATCTCTATTCTCTCACATATGGTGAGGACACATGCTACTAGGTCTGCTGGGCAGACACTCGCGCCACCTGCTAGAGCCGCGAGAGGTTGGGGCCGAGGAAGAGCATATGCCACAGCTAGAGCACCTGTCAGAGCAGTAGTTCAGGAGCCGGCAGTAGCTCTGGATAGGGGACAAGTACCAGAAGCACTTGTTGTTACCCCCGCACTTCAGGAAACCTTAGCACAGTTCCTAAACATGTTTGGTACATTAACTAAGGCGGGATTGAGCTCTGTTTCACCAAATATTTCACAAATTAGGGGAGTAGTTCAAACTCCTATTGCCCGTACTCTAGAGCAGCAGGTTCACATTGGTCAGGTTCTGGGTGTAGTGCCGGTACAACTTGTTATTCCGGTTTAGCCTTAGGCTAGGCCAGATGCATCAGAAGAAGAGCAAAAGAGACTTGAGAGGTTTAAGAGGTATGCCCACCTACTTTCAGTGGCACAACTACAGAGGATGATCATGGATTTCTAGAAACATGTCATCGTATTCCCCGCACCATGGGTATTGTAGAAGTGAGCGGAGTTTCTTTTACTACGTTTTAGCTATTAGGAGCAGCGTATCAGTAGTGGCAAGTCTATGAAGAAGGTAGACCAGCCGATGCAATGCCACCAACTTGACCTCAATTTTCGGAGATTTTTTTGAAAGTGTTTGTTCCCCAAACTCTCCAGGATATGTGGCGCACAGAGTTTGAACGGTTACGTCAGGGCACCATGACAGTGTCAGAATATGCTATCAAGTTCAGTGAGTTATCCCGGCATGCACCTATCTTGGTTCCTACAGTTAGAGAGCGAATCCGAAGATTCATCAAAGGGCTCGATTATGATTTTAAAATATGTATGGCTCGAGAGTTGCAGACTGACATTCCATTTCAGCAAGTAGTAGAGATTATCAGAATATTAGAACGTGTTCGAAGTGAGGAAAAGGAGTCTAAGGAGGTCAAAAGGTCTCGAAACTCTGGAGGACTCAATGGATTCTACTCTGCAGCTATGACTCATCATGACCGAGGCTCGGGCTGTCGGTAAGCTCAGTCTGCAATTCAGAGTGCTCGTAGTGCTCCAGTTGATACTTTTAGTGCACCAGCATCACGAGGTTCTTATAGAGGTTATTCCAGTTATCCGACACAGACTCAGTACGAACAGTAGTGACCTTAGAGGGGTTGTTATGAGTGCGGTGATACTAGGCACATCATGAGAGATTGCCCCAGACTTTGGAGAGGTGGATTTCATCATAACACTCAGGCTACTGGCTCTAATCCAGTTACTACCCCACATGCACATCCAGTCAGGAGTGGAGGATAGGCGGGTAGAGGGTGCCCTAGAAGGGGAGGCCCAACCCGTTGATATAATTGTTATGGTATGGTCGATGACGCTACACTAGATGGTGTCATTATAGGTACGATCCTAATTTGTTATAAGAGAATATTTTCCTTAGTTTGATTCAGTTCTGAGTATCGAGGTGAGTCCTCCTATTATGCTCCACTTATGGGTGAGCTTCGTAATTCTGTAGTCTACTTATGTGTTTACCCCCTATTGGGAGATTTGATAGTGGTAGTCCATGTCTATCATTTTTGTTTTGTACACTATTGAGGGCTATGAGTCTAAAAGTGACTTTCTATTACTCGCTACAGTGGGTTTTAATGTAATTTTGAGATAATTGATTATAATTTTATGAATTATATGCCCTACTGGTATGGGGGTTCATTATGTGTTGTGAAATTATTTCACAGAATTTATTAAAAAGAAGAAAGAAAGGAAATAAAAAAATTTAGTTGGCACAATGTGCAAAGTACTTGTGATTCAGAGTTGAGGATGGGGTCCTCGCGTTTAATGTGATTTGAGATGTTTAACCCGGACTACATGCCGCGGTGAAAGTTATACCAGGATGAGATCCTTGTGATTAAACTCATATGTTTTAAATTCTCTCTTTGTGAAATTTAATTTGTACTATAGTACTAATAGGGAGTCATGCCTGTTAGGCTTATTTGATAATTCTTTTATGTGTTTCTGTGCATATTTAGCCATATTTGATAATTCTTTTATGTGTTTCTGTGCATATTTAGCCATATTTGTGCTGTAATTATTGAGTTTTAGCCTACGAGGTGAGTGCCCAGGTGGCATTAAATGTGACTCGTTAATTCGGGTAGATAATTATGAGGTCTTCATGCCTCGCGATTTGATGTCAGTATTGTGAAAATTTGAAAGGAGTGTTTGATTAATATGAGGTTAATTAAGGATGCTGGAATTCATTATGAACAACTATTATGACCAGAGATTTGGTTATGAGCATACGTATAATGTGTGCGTAGGCACGAAATTGCTACAACCCGTTGAGACTAACACATGGTGTTAATATGAAAAATCAGGCCATTTGAAAATGTTTGGAGTGTAAGAAATTGGTTTTAAAGTTTATAAATATGGATAAAAGAAATAATCTCAACTGAGATGGTGTTATCGGACCATGTTAAAATTTCGGTGGCGTGGACTCACTGCGAGTAGGTGTGTAATAGTACACTCAGTAATTTAATGCCCTCAGAATAATTCTTGGCAAGTTCGAGGACGAACGTATGTTTTAAGAGGGGGAGAATGTAACGACCCGACTTATCGTTTTGAGAATTAACGTTCCATTCAGTGACTTAAGGTCCCGAGCAACTTTGTAATATGTATTATGACCCGCGTGTGTGGTCGAGTTTGGTTTTCAGAAGATTCAGAATTAAATTGAAAGAACAATTCTTATTTTTGAAGCTTAAATGAAAAGAGATGACCGGAGTTTGACTTTTGAGCAAACGACTCCGGAATGGAATTTTGATGATGTCAATAGCTTCGTATGGTGATTTCGTACCTTAGGCGTATGTCCGGATTTGGATTTGGAAGTCCGTAGGACAATTCTGCACATTTCGCCGAAAAGTTAGAAAATGAAGTTCTTGAAATATTCATAATTTCGACCGTAAGTCGATTGGTTGATAACGAGGTCAAATTTTGATTCCGGAAATTGAAACAGCTCCATTATGTCATTTATGACTTGTATGCAAAATTTGAAATCATTCCGGATTGATTTAATATGTTTCGGTACAAAATATAGAAGTTGGAATATTTAAAATCTCATAATTCGATACGAGGCGCGACTTATAACTTCAGCATTGTTTGACGTGGTTTGAGGCCTCAACTAAGTTCATTTTGTAGTTTAAGACGTGCTGGTGTATTTGGTTAAGCTCCCCGAGTGGCTCGTATGAGTTTCGGACGGTGTTGGGATCGTTTGGCGACTTGTTGAAGCTGCTGGAATTTCTGTTGTTTATGGACAGCAACTGGTGCAACCGCTTCTGCGAGCATTTGATCGCAAAAGCAGCCTCGTAAAAGCGAGAAAACCATCACAGAAGCGACTGGAAAGGGATTTGGGCATAAGGTGACTTGAACTCGAAGAAGCGAACATTTCTGCGCACCTGCGACATCGCAGGTGCAATCACTAAAATGCAAAAGCGGTGCTGGCAACTTGGTGGTTTCTTGCAGAAGCAAAATTTCTTTCGCACGGGCGACATCGCAGGTGCGTCAATAGTGCTCGCAGAAGCGGAGGCAGTGCTGAAGCATGACTTTACTTGTAGAAGCAAGCTCGCAGAAGCGACAAATCTGCCCGCATGTGCGAAACTGGGCAGAAACTTAAGGACCAAAAATGGTCATTTCGCCATTTTCAATTGAGATTTTGGAGTTCGGTTTTTGGGCGATTTTGGAGGAGTTCTTCATGACTTCGACTTGGGTAAGCGTCCTATATCCGAAAGTGATTATATTTCATAAATCCATGGTTATATTCATCATTTATTTTGGATTTAAATGGAAGAAATCAAAACTTTTGCAAAACGTTTCAAGAACGAAAAGTTAAGATTTGGAGGTCGAGTTGTTATCGAAATTTGATAAAATTGGTATGGTTGGACTCGTATCGGAATGGGTGTTCGGATTTCATAAATATTCTGTCGGGTTCCGAGAGGTGGGCCCCGCGTTGACTTTTTGGCTGACTTTTTAATGTAAAATTCTAAGTCGACGTTTTATTATCTGAAATTATTTCCAATGAATTTTTATAAAGTTATACAATTAATTTGGATAAATTTGAGCTGTCCGGATGTCAATTCAAGCAAGAAGGCAATTCTGGAATATCGTCCTAACTTCAAAAAAGGTAAGTATCTTGCCTAATCTTGTGGGGGGGAATTACCCCTTAGGCATTGAGTCTTATGTGAAAATTGTGTGATTGAAAACCATGTACGCGAGGTGACGAGTTAGTACTTAGTTTATATGTCAAATTATATGGGTTGAAATTCGTAGACACCCTTATGTATTAAATTGAAAAATTATTGGAACTTAGTAAATCCTTGATTTGTCATGCCTCATTCCTTATTCGTCGAGTTTGTATTTTATATGATAATTTGGTGTGGTTGCCACTTGGATTTTTAGGTGAATTTTGTGTGTTTATTGATTTGATATTTCTTGGAAATAATCACATTATGGATTTTCCATCTGCAAATAATTAATTAAATAAGTTTAAATTGAGGCTTTAATATGTTTATCAGAAATTTGGATTAAAGAAGAGGTTGTTCTTGCAGAGTTATTTTTCCATCTTTGCTGTTGCTTTTGAGATTATTTATACATTGTGCGGAGCATTGGGCTATTTGCTGTGAAATTAATTGATTTCGTTGTACCTTTGAAAAGTTTGTGGCCTACGGGCAATTTGTAAATGCGAGTGATTATGTAGTGTTGTTGTAATAATTTGCTGTGTAAATTGTTGTATGATTTAGGTTACTGTTATGCGGTGTATAAAGGTAAAATTATATTGTTGATATCATGTGGGCATAAGGGTGGCATTTCACTGTTGTATGTGTGTTGGGATATTGTCTAGGCGGAGTGATAAGGGAGGCTATTAAACGGAGCGATAATGGAGGCTATTA